>NW_026901987.1:6920000-7285000 GCF_033783945.1 Neopsephotus bourkii | reverse complement strand
GAAAGGTTCTGAGTACCACTTGTAAACATCAAAGCTATTATTCTTCCATTAGTATAAATGGAATTATAGACACTTGGTACCAGTTAGGATTAGGTCCTTATAGACACTGTGTCAATATTTTGCATCTTGAAATAAAAGACAGGATGTGTTAAATCACAGCAATTAATCAGGAAAACCAAACAATTATGTATTAAGAAAAGGGTTTTTCTCAGCAAAATTACAAATAAAGAATACAATACAAAAGAGATGCTGGTGTTAAAAGTGGCATCATTAACCACCAAACAGAAAAAGGTAATTATAGCAAATTATAGGAATTTCATCCTCTCCTGTGAGGTACACAGTAGCATCCCTGGAAAGGATTTCTAAAAGAGCTGGGGCAGGGAGAGGCTCTAAGAAAAGGAAAAACAAATAAAACAAAAAAAAAAAAAAAAAAAAGTGAAATCATCTTTAGCATCACAAAATTAAGTAGAACAAAGACAGTAGAATGATGTCTGAGTCTGGTAATAGGGTATAAGCAGATTATATATAATCAATCTATTTTATGTCATGATTTTAACATTGCTGTGCATTATGATAGGTTCATGTCTAAATATTTTATCAAGTACAGCAAGTGTAGCTAAAAGAAGCAAACATGTCTAGGTAAATTATTGTTACAATTCATTTCAGAAAAAAAAAATTTAGGTCTTTTTCTTCTTCGTTATATCTTTGTACAGGTTTAAATTTTAATTCCAATGTGCAGGATTATTCTAATAATCTAATTCTAATAATTCAAATAATTAAGAGATTTAATCATCATGTCTGGTCTTGGAAACACACTGTTCATATGGACTCATGATTATATATATCTTTATATTTTAAAATACCTTTGATATTGAGTATGAGTTAATGCATGTGCATAACATTTTTGAGCAAAACCTGAAAATCACTGCAACACAGTAGAATGGAACCAGCAAAATAATTAATAGTATTACAGAGTTTGATTACTAGATCAATATTAATGTATTATCCTAATTTCTCAAATCATTAAAGCCACTCTGTTAAATACCCTGGGATACACATCCTTTATGAAAGAACTTTTTTTAATCTATCATATAATCAAAGCCATCTGAATAATGCATCTGTCACTTCAGAAGATGCAATTTTCTTCACAATAATATTTCAAACACATTAAAATTCAGAAAATTAAATGCTCCGCTTTTATGCTCTTAATGTAATCTTGAAACACATCTCATCTTAAAAGTCTGTACTTGACAACGGAATGTTTCATTTGGTTCTCCAAAGTAATACTGACATGCAGTTCAAAAGAGTTGATTGGGTTTTAATTAAACATTGTGTCCTGAGTTATTTGAAATAAAACTAGATCATAAGTTTCCTGCCCCATTAAAACTGTAACTATCTTTTATGGCATTTTGTCATTAATGCAACAAAACGTGGAAACCAAGCACCCAATGAAACTGAGGAAGATTTTTATATTATTTTGCTGAATGATATTTCAAGATGAAATTGGAAAATATCTTGGCTCTTCTAAAGAGAATGTTTGCTAGATTATGCAAACAACTGTAGAGATTTAAAATAAATATCAATCTGCAAATGTATGTTATTTTTAGTGGCTGCCATTTTACTGAACAATGTAAACTGTAAATTGGTAACTTTTTGTTCTGATATCTTGTTTAATTATTTTGATATTGTTATGAAGTGCAGAAAAATGGTCCATATTTGGAAAGAAAGGAGGAAACATCCTAATACAGGAGCCAGTTTTAAGAAAAAGAAACACTACAATCCAAGTCTTAGACTCCATCTAGGACCAAGTCACATCCCATAGTTTTAGGATTCTCTAATTTATAGACTTTAGTTCACAACATAGTTTATAAAATGTCTTTTTTTTTTTTTAATGTGTACTTAGGTTTGTTTAAAAATGGGCAAGAAAAAGCAAGAGAAAAGAAAACAGGGAAAGTAAAACTGTCTGACTACTTATAAATATTGTCCCACCTTATTTTAATGTCTGATATTAGATTGTCTGAAGTAAGATTCCTAAGCTACAGATCCTTTGTATGTACTACATATATATACAAGTTTTATGCTGTTTAATCCACTGCAACATGTATCTGTAAATTATATTTTTATAGAATATATTCAAGTTTACTCATGAGGTCGTACATTTGGTTTAAAATATGCAGCATTACTCAGTTTTGGAAAGAGCCTGACTCCGTCTGTTTTGATCAGCTCCTCTTGTTCGAAAGTGCCTAGTAGGAAAAATCCTCCTGCCTGATACTAAAAAAGCCGAGCTTCCCCAGGCGCTATTCATAAGTTTTGTGCACCAGACTCCAACCAGCTTGGTGACCCTTGCTCAAGTTCATTCAAGTACTGTAGGGCCCAGAACTGCTCAGAGTCTCCTTACTTAATCTCTGACACTTTCAGGTGTTTGAAATACTTGAAAAAAATAGACTTTAAACAAGCATTATAAAAGCTGTGATCTGCTTTTCCTCTTTGCTGTTACCCACTGAAAAGTTACAACAATTCTTATAGAACTATTTGCAGTAATCTTTAGAGGTAAGCAAACTTAACAGTCCACAGGAAAGGGAAGGTTTGTTTCAAATATGATTATACTTTAAGGACACTCCATGATATTAGAAACAAAAAATTAGCATGCCTAGTGAGCAGGCAGATGACCTACTTCAGAATTGTATGATTTTATTTGCAAATCATTCGAGACATACTATAACTTATTTAAGCTATGTATTTGTACTGTGTTTGGAATAACGGAGCCTCAATCTTATAAGGCTGCTAAATAAAAATTATAGTGAGTGCTTAAAAAACAAGAAAAAGGGGGGTTGATTTTTTTTAATCTACTCTGGTAATTCTCTAATCAGATACAGGATTATTTAGTGCAGCCTCTGGGTGTATGGAAAGAAAAGAAATGAAAATAAACAACATTTCATGAGAGGCAATACTATATTACATTTGGCATAACTACCTGAAGTCATGAATGTGCAGTGTAAATAAAGACTCACTATACTTTATACTATGCTATCTGGTGGTGGAAACTCTCAGTGCTCTTTATTTTACAATGCACATAAAGGAGACCAGCTTTAGCAAAGCTGTTTTTCTATATCCTAAGGCAGATGTTATGCAGTGGCAGAAAGTGAAAAATACCTCATGATTCTAGACTTTCAAATTCTAGAAAGTTCCATTTCAGTACAAAATTCTGCTAGTTGAATATGGCAATATCTATATTGGCATCATCAACAAAGAGGTCCCTTCTCAAGAATAAACTTTGCCATTGTCTATATCCTGAGAACGCCTGCTTTTAGACTCTATTGCAGTCCATTTTGACCCTGTCTGGCTTAAGGAGCAGATATTGTATCAACTGTATTCTAATGCTAGCATGCAGCCTCCTTTTTTATTTTGGAGCTTGGTTTTGCATACTATAGGCACAGGAAGTCTTCTTGCCATGACAATACAAGATTCTATTCCTTAATTCTTGACCTGCAGATACCCACTCTTCCTCTCCAGTGTCCACAGTCTGACACAAACTCAGTAAGAGAAACATGACTAATTCTGGATAAGCTAGAGCAATTCTGAGGGGTTTAGGCAGCAAACAGTCTTATAGACAGCAGTCTTATACAGTCTTATAGACAGCAACAGGGCTCAGTCTAAATTACCTTAAATGTGATTGTAGATACACTGTTCTGTGCTTGCAAACTATATTCAGTGCAGTACATTCTGTAACACACTGTCTGATTCTTTCGTTTTGTTTCATCAAAAGTGTGGTCAACCATCAATACAAATTGATTCAATTCAAAGCTGCTGAGAACATATGTATAAAAGTGTACCCTCCATAAGTTTAAGTAGTTAGCAAATAAAAAACCTGTCAGTTTCTGATATTTTGTTTCAAAAGCAAATTAATAAACATGCTTAATACAGACTTTAATACCTGGAGTTAAAGACACTTTTAATTTAACTTCTATTTTCTGGAGAGCAATACAAATTATTAAGAAGACAACAAGTCACAAAACTTAAAATTTTGAAGAAAGAGAAAATTAATTAATGCAATTATTTTTTGAGTATAGCAACACATGGCTGTCCAGAATTATTACACAGAACTGAATTTATACCAGCTGCAAACATACAGTTAGTACTTGTGGGATAAAGACTGATTACTAATTACTAATCCTTAATTACTTATTTAAAGCCTTAATTATTAATTAAGGCCCCATTACTAATATTTACACACCATTTTAGCTTTCTGTGTTGTTTTCAGATATTTGCAAAACAGGTGTTCACTGTCATGAAATTGTATCCAGCATGCTACCTGTTACATTCTTATGGAGAACTTTCACTGAAGATCTAAAACAATCTTTTTTTCAGGGTGGGGAGAGGTACAGGGATTTCTTTTTTTTTTTTTTTCCTTTTTCCTCTTTCTGAGGATCAAAAAATCAAAACACACACTCTTTAAATCACAGGTTGATACTAAATATTTAACTAAAAAGTCTATAATATTTATCAGTTACCATTATAGTGCCTGGAGTTTAATTCTAGTTTAAAAATTCATATTGACAGAAATTTTCATCCTTAGCTGACTTATGTTACCGTTCTAAATAGGAGTCATATGATGACTTTGGAAAGGCCAAGAAAATCTATACTGTACAGGATACTTTGAAATTACAAGACAAAAATCAAATGCACTAAACCAAATTAATGGTCTGATGCGGTCAGATGGAATACTTCCCTATTTTTATGGAATTATGAGTAATTTAAGGTAGTGGAAGGAAATGGAATACTAATTGTAAACAAGTATGGTGAAATTAAAGGAGAAAGTATGATTTCAAGGACTAATGAGATTACTTACTGATAGCTGTGCTTAATTTATTTAAATTACATTCTTTTCAGCAATATTACAACCAGACAATACTGCTACTGTGTTTTTTTTAAATGGACATGTAAATCAATTAGGAGAAAATGGTGTTAGAAAATGTTATCTTGTGCATGATGGATAAACCAACACACTCTGTATTGCCCAGCAACATATGCCGCAGACACAGAGAGCATACACTTACAGTGTGCATACTATTCTATCATTATTTCAAATCTGTCAAATTAACCTGGATACTTTTCCTTCATTCTCTCACTCTTCTTTGGATAAGGACTATAGAGAAATGTAAAGGAAAGATAACTACCCACTTATATGCACACAGGCATCTCTCTTGCTCAATAAGACCAAGAAGTGGTCAGACAACAGCTTTCACTGCAAAACCCTTAGCACAAAGATTCCACAAGCTGTAAGGCTTCATTTAATGAGCACAATTTAGAAATGAAAAGAGTCTTTCCCCATCTTCTTCATGAGCTGCTGAGCATATTGATTCAATACTGGATATTTCTGAACACAATAAAGTAGGAAAGGGTTCATGTGTGATACTCAGCTCTACAAATTACACATTCTCCCACTCACCAGAGCAAAGAATAAGAATGCTTCTTCTAGATACTGTTTTTCAGGGATTCCCTACAGGACTCAGCCTAGATCTTACAGCACCACAACTGACAGATAAATTATAATGTTTTAAAACTTTTTCAAGAATATCCAGGATGTGAGATAGATTCTTTATTATAATGCATTATACTACTCAACAATAAAACATTTCTTCTCCCCTTTATTAAAGCCTGCATTCCCTTTTTTCTAAATTGTACCTTTTAGAAAAATCTAGACTTTTTCTGGCTAATTGGACATCAGACCCGACTCATTACCTTGCCTTATCTGATTGTTGCTGGGCTATGAATGGAGCCTGTTATTGTCAATAAACCTTGCCCTGCTCAAATACCTCTGTCAATGCTTGTAATTTCCCTTCCTGTACTGTGGTTGCTTTCAACATCATCTCCCCTTGTGGAGCAACTCTGCTTTTGCTGCTCCCTGACAAGAACTAGTCATCCAACACTTTTATATACAAAAAATCCCCACCTAAAATAGTTGCATGGAATCACCATCACCTCTCCATTGCCTATAAATAGAACTTAATGTGGCTGACCTTTTAGATACCGAAAAGGTTTAAAAACTTTAAGGTTTCTAAACTTAGGAGATACTGATCAATCCAAAGTCTAGAAAAAAGTGCATATAGCTTCTTTATATTTCTTTATAAGAAAGTATTGGTTTTGTGATGAAAAGAAGTACTGCAAAACATATACTAAGTATGCACCTGAAATAAAACCTGCAGAAGACAAAAGAATTTTTCTTTTGATTGTAATGTGCTTAGGTATTTAGTATTGTTTCACTCAATAATTTGCACTGAAGAAAGATAACTTAAAAATGTCAGAATTATTAAAAATTTTTTAGACTTTTATGTGATAATTAGTAGAAATATATAATAACTGAAGCATTTATTTCTATAGTTGTGAATTGAGGGTTTATTAAAATTAATTATATTCTATTAAATAAATAGTATATTAAAGTTGTAATTAAATATTATTATGGACTAGAAATGAGTCAAAGATATGCATACATCCTCATTTTTACAGTATTAGTCAAGTTATATTTTGATTTATTAAATATACCATCTTCTTTACTTAAATTATTTTTGACCTTACAAAACATTAGTCTATCCATTTCCTGAAGAAATGTGAATAGACTTAAATGCTACATGATAGTCAGGGCACTGAAGAAAATTTATTTAAAATTACTGTCTTTTAAGGTGTGTGAACTTTACATCGATCGTAGAGTCCATGTATCCTAACTTTTGTTAAATATATTGAAGTCTTGAAAAACAAATATTCTTGGTCTAAACAGTTCTGAGATACCTCAGGGTATAGTAAGGGACACTTCCAAAAAGTTGCTCCATGGGTAGACTTAAGCCAATTCTAATGAACACCATTATTAACAATCTGGAAGAAGGTATAAGCAACAGACTAACTAAAACACAGAGGACAGTACTTTGGAGGTTGGCACTAAGGAGGGCAAAGGACTTGAAAAAGCTTAGAAATACTAGATTTATAGTTTAGGAGAACAGAAAGTGAGGTTGAACCTAAGTGCACAATATTATCCAGCAATACAGAATAAAGGGCAGTATTACTGTAGCAGGTGAAGACCGAAGACTGTACTACTAATAGCAGAGTAAGCATAGCAGGCATGTACAGCAAGACTGTACTACTCATAGCAGGCAAAAAAACTTAATATGATGGAAAGAAAGCTTAGGGAGGAGTACAATCAACTCAGAAGTTTTATATAGCTTGCTTGGAAGTTAGGCCAAGATATCCCATTAGAAACAGAAGATAAGATTTCCCCCCTAAAGATGTCTTGGATGATAAAAGAATCAAAAAGATAAAAGAGTGGATAATGAGCCAGACAAGTTGATTTCTAGAGCAGCAATGGTAAGGGGAGAAACATTAGCAAGGACCTAATGCATACATGCTCTGACAATCCCTAAGCAAAGGAGGGTCCATGAGGAATATTAAGCAACTACTTTCTCTTGGCTGCTGCAAATTCTGAAAAAGACAGAGTCAATCTAGGTTGCTTAAAACTGGCTTTATACACAAAGAGTCACAACCTGTCCTGACTTTGGTATCTAAAACACTACTTAGAGAAACTGAGCATTTGTTGTGTTAGAGAACATTTTGCCCACTTTTGGGGCAAGTAAACTGATATATCCAATCTGATTTTCCCTTTTGTATGATTTGTTCTTTAAAGCTCTTAACTTACTTGAGCATCTGTAATTCCTTATTTGTATTCCTTTATTCCTATATCTAGATAGTAATAAACAGCTGAGTGCTACTTCAAAAAATGCTTTATTCTCAATACTTATTATAGCTTTTATTTTCATTTTGCTTCTAAATAGCTTACCTCAAGCCGATTTATATAACATTCTTAGTGAGTTACCGTACAGCATTATTATCATTTACCCAAATATGTGCTTTCTTAAGTGTATTGAGAATATGGAGAAATGGAAAACTGACTACTTTGGAAATTTCTCATGTCAGCAAGAACCTTTGAATACCCAGGTGGTCAGTAAATCCTTTTCTCAGCCTGAGTTTAAAAATCAGAGTTATATACAAATGAAACTGTCATACTACCAAGATAGGCATGAAATGAATTTAAGTAACCATGCAGTCTTCTTAGTATGACCCTCTTCAGCTCCCACCCTCCTCCACTCTTTGTTGTGTTCATGTGTTGTGTCATATTTAAAATTATACTTGCATGTTTCCCCTGGCAGAAACTATGTCTTATTTGATTTGTGAAGTCTGTAGCATACTTCTCTGGGGTGAGAAGCACCTTCCTCAGTTCATGATACTTTTCAGATTTTCAAAGAAATCTTAATCTGCATGAAAAAAATAAAATGTTTCAAGAGCTACAAACTATAGTGTTTGTGGGATTGTATTTGAGAGAAGTACTGCTACAGACTTCCTTATGCTTTTAACTGTAGACATCTACTTCTGCCCACAGAGATAAAGTGCTTCACTAAATTAATTCTCTGTATCATCCTTGGTATTTTCCAGGGAATTAAGAAAGTCCAAATTCAAATCCTTCCTTTTCTTCAGTCAGTGACATAAACAGGAAACAAAGTTTCAGTTACTGTAAGATTATACAACTGTTATCTGCCTTATTCGCGTCTTACAAAATATAAACTAGACAGAACACCATTCCTTGCTTGGCTCACATTACAATAAACCTGAAAAAAATCTTTACAGTTCTTTCTTTGTAAAGAACTCTTATTTACTTTTTCTTAAAAGACAACATCACAGTGTGTCTTTAATGATCAATACCAACTCTTCACAAAAATATTAATAATTGCCCTAAAATATGCCTGCAGTGCTTGGATTTCCCATAAAGCTCTTCCTTCCAAGTATTAACTAGTACATGAGATTCCTTTTGATTTAAATATCTTTGACAAATTTGCAGGAATGAAGTTATATAACACACACAACAAATAATTTCCAGTTTCCCAAAGGTTCGTATTTGACAGGTGACTGACTTGCTTATCTTTAGAGCTTATATTATAATGTTAACATACTGTAGTGCCTCCATTCCCTCAGCTCAGTAGCACTGTATTGCATCATTGTTACTAGTTCTGGTACATTAACTGTTGAACTAATTGTTGAACTATTTAAAAGGATGCTTGCCAAAGGGATAAAAACTTTAAAAGGATAAAAACTTTATGGGTCTTTTGCCTTCTCAGAGAAAAATAAGGTGTTACACGGTGTCCTGGGAGTTACTATAAAAAGCAGACTCAAATTTATAGAAGCTTAGTGCAAAGAAGATGTGGTAAAAAGTTTATTTAGAAATAAAGCTTAGCCTCCTCTGTCTGAGAGGGAGTACTGGACATTTTAGTGGGTTTAGAAGGAAAAGAAACTAGTCTGTTTGACTCTGAAATGTGGACAGTGGTAAAATTTAATCAGTTTTTATACAACAGCATGATCAAACCATAAAGCCAATCATATATTATTCTGCCTGTGATTTGAATACGTATAAAAGATTGTATACTACTTATAAAATTATTTAGTTACAAGGTTGATCTCAGGAGGAGTGAGGACATAAAGCTTCTGCATCACATGTCTAAAACTATCCCCTAATGCAGGAGTTAATACATCCTTCTGCAATAAATCCGTGCTTACATATACATACAGTATAGTATGTTAGGCTATAATTTAGGTACTATCAATACTTATCAGTGAAGAATACTGTGGAAAATTGGTTTTCTCCTGTAATTCTGTATAATTTGGAACCAGAGCTAAAATTCTAGGAATGCTGTGTTCTGGTAGGAAGTGTTCTAAAATCTTATATTTATCATAACTGAAATAGGCAGGAGTCAGAAAACTCTCATTATCTATGCTAGAATTTTACTTTAATCTTATTTTGTCAATACTATTTCTATATCACAACATTTAATTACTTCAGCACTGCTTTTATGAGTTTATTTTATAATTTTAAATGAATTCACTTACAACAATTACATTACAACAATGTTAAAATTATAATGGACAATGTGTCAGTAGAAGTATTTTCAAAAAGGACTTAATTATTTTTATTAAGTTATTTTTAAATTAATGGGTTTCTTCCATGTGTTCTCTCAGGAAAATTATTCTAATAATCCTAAGTGCATCTGAATAACTGCAGCAAAATGCACTGAAGATATATTCCTTTCCTTCATGCAGTGTGAGTATGGATCTTCTGAGCAACTGTAAGAAATAATAATAATTTATGATATTTGTTTATTTGTTTGTTTCTGAGGTACTTCAGGGTGTTCGTGTCATCAGGATAATGCTTAAATATACAGAAAATAAGTTCATTCTTAAAAACTGTAGTCAAATTCTCCAGCTGATACCCTTCTACAATATAAGAATCTGTCACACCTGCACTGTAGGGATTACCCCTTTTCACTAGTTTGTTTTTGACGAGCATAATTATTTTAATAAAATTATTATGATTTTGAGGACTGAGGGAAAATCACAAAACCATATCATAATACTTAAAGATAGAAAACCTACACCCCTGTCAACACTAGCAAATCTTTCTTATTTATTTCCTTGTCCATCTCACAGATACAAAATTAGTATTTCCTTAGCATGGATTTTACATTTGTTAAAGCTATGTGCTATGAACTATTAAAACATATAGACTTTGCATGCTTCTGATTTAATCACCCATAGTGATTGAAAGAACAACCTGGTCAAGTGCGAATAAACCCAAAGTTTACACAGGCAAATGTCCTGAGCTGAACCCTGGGAAGGTAACACGTCTTCAGTGACCATTAGAAAACACAGCTCATCTTCTCCAAGGTAATATTCTTTCACACTTGCAAAGAGGAAACTGCATGAATTAGGAAGACAAACTGCCCCAAAGGTATGATTTCTTCAACTGTGATAGCACGGACTAAAATAAAAAGAGGGTGTTGTATTTTCAATCTATACTTTTATTGCTGTTACTTATAATATCACTCTATGTCCAAAAAAAAAAACCCTCCATAAGTAATTTACTGAGCTGTAGTGTTCCAATTGTTAGGCATAAATGGATATTGCATTTCAGTATATTGTAAATCAAGAAATCGGTTGAAAAATCTTTGTATTTTCATTGTTATATCTCAGAAATACTAAAGAAATTATCAACATTTAGAAAATAAGATATTCAACATTGAACCAGAAATTAGGAGTACAACTGAAGATCAGTTCCAAATACAGTTGAATGAACTTCAATTAGGTTAACAGACAAGATAACTAGCAGGGTTTAGTTCACTTTGAATATGGAAAGGATATTAACAGGAAAGAAAGGCCCTGGAAGTCAATGTTTCTATGAGTCTTACATTCAAGAAGTTGTAAGAATACTGTTGTATGCTTAGGAATCATAGCACATTCTGGATTAGACCAGCTGTAGAGATAAGTCTGCAATTTTGCTACAGGCTACAGAAATGTATGCAATGATACATAACTAGCACCAGCATAAAAGAAACCTAAATACAGTGAAACAAAGAATTCATGTATTAATTTGGATTAATAAAAAAGAGAATGGGCAAGGCAAACCGAAATTTGAATGCAGACTGTGATAATAGCTGTCAGCAGAGACAAGAAAGAAAAAAAAATCAGAGGATCTGGGTGTTGTACTAACTCACACAAAACTGATCTGACACAAAATTTGATCAAAGGAGGTAAAGAGGATAATCAAAGTGAATTTGGTGTTCATTCTATCTTAAAAAGTAACATCTTTCTAATAGTGGCCATTATTATATCTGATTGTACTCATATTGACTTAAAAAAAAAATTATGCATCCTGTCATAGTAAAGAAACCAATACTAAAACCAGAAATAGTTGAAATTACAAGCATTCAGTTATTTTTTCAGTTGAACCTGGCAAGGATAGAGAAGACTGAAAGAGTAGAAGGAATTAACTGTTTTTCCTGGACTGTCATGCTTTCTGATTGTTTGTAATTCATGCTGAAAAAAAAACCCCACCATACAGATATATTTTACATATGAAGTTTACACATCATATAGTTCAGTTAGCACGCAAGCATGCTAGGGAATGATGTAGAAATTTATGTTACACACCTGAAGGCCATAACAGATCTGTAAATGCTTCCTGTCACACCTGGGTCCTGAGATTCAAATAGAGGAAGCATTACACCTGTCTGATGGAGATATAATAACTTAATGGATGCTTATAGAAGTCCAGAAAAAGTATCAACAGGTACTCTGCATATTTCTGCTGCTCCCTCTATATAAGAAGCCCACTTTGTGTAAATGAACTATTTTCACTTATGTTAACATACCCACTTAGAGCAGCCTATTGTTATTCCCATCAGAGGACTGAAGTGAGTACTGAATTGAAATGAATCAAGGCTTACTTTTATAATAATGCATTATATGAACAGCAACTCCTGCCTGGTACATATCAGTAAAATAAAAGAACTGTTGACAGCTATTTTAGTTTGATGGATTAGAATTTATCCTTGGACAACCCTAGAAGTTTCCTGTAAACAGGAAAAGAATCCTGTGCTGAAAATATTAATAGACATGTCAACATTACTGAATGTAAGAATACCATCTACTTCTAGTTGGAGAAAGCTACTTTATTTAGTATTGACTGTCATGAATTTTTGGGGTGATCCTCATCTGACATAAACCAGGAGGTTTAGAGTAGAAAGGTCCATAAGGACAACTGATTAGTTTTGAAAACATTATCAAGTAAAACTCTTCTCCATTTATTGTTTCCTGTACAAGGAGTATTTTCCACTGACCCTCCTAAATTTAGTTTTAGTAAATGGATGGCGAAAGTTTCTAGAGAAAGACCTATTCATCAGGCCACATTCATCAAAGGGATTCCCTGCTCTTTAGAAAAGGAAAATGTCACACCTATCATCAAAAAAGGGCAGGGAGGAAGATCCAGGGAATCGCAGACCAGTAAACCCCAGCTCAGCGTGCGGGATAGTTATGGGGAAATTCCTCAAAGCCACTACCAGATAGAAAATGGATTTCAAAATAGCCAGAGGAGATTTAACAAGGACAAATTATACCTAATGATTTAACTATTTTTAGTGATAAGACTGATTCTGTGCATGAGAGGACAACAGTAATATTATTTTGATTACAGTGATTGTTTATCAGAGAATCCTATAGCATCTCTTGCCAAACTGGGACAGTAGTGCTCAGATGTCAGTGGACTGCAAAGTGAATAAAACATTGCCTGGACTTACAGGCTTGAGGAAAAGTGGAAAAAATTCAAAATTTAGCTGAAAGCCAATAATGAACAGTATTTCTTATTGGTTTGATATAAGAGTCAAAGCTGTTTAACAGAATCATCAACAACTTGGATAAAGGAGTGAAATGTACCTCAACAAACTTCTTGGTAATGCCAAACCAGGAAAAGAGAGCTTGATGCACTGGAGAGCAGGGCTATAGTTTAAAGGGAATTTGGAGAGATTGAAGAACAGTCTGCCCAAAACCTCCTGGGGTTTAACAAAGACAGGTGAAAAGTCCTGTGGTTTGGAAGTAGAGTCGCTATGCACAGTACAGGCTGGGTACTGACTGGCTATAAGGAGGCTTTGCAGAAAAGGACCTCAATGTCCTGATGGACAAGCTAAGCATGAGTGTCCTAAAAGCAATAAATGACAAACACATACCAGTCTGCACTAGTGAAAGTACAGCCAGAAGGTCAAAAGAAGTGACTGTTCCTGCTCATTGGGCAATCATGAAGCTGCATCTGCTGTACTGCTTCCAGTTCTGGGTCATCCAGTAAAGAAAGGCTTGGAGATCCTGGATTCCAGCAGAGATTATTAAAATGGTCAGAGAGCTAAAATATGTGATGCAAAAGATGATAATAAGAGATCTGGGTTTCTTGCAGAAATATAGGTAGGGGAAGATCTAGTTATTTTCAGCTACCTGAATGGTAGATGGACTCAATTTTTTCTTGGAGATGTACAGAGAAAGAGTAAAAAGCAGAAAAATAAGTTCTATCTGGACATAAGAGTTTTTTTGCAGTAACCGTGTTTAAGCACTGGAACATGTTACAGGGAAGCTGTGCAGTATCCACCCTTAGAGATGTCCAAAACTTGGGCACAACTCTGTGAAACCTTCAAAATTCCCCCTGCTTTCAACATCGGGGATTGGCACAGATGACAAACAGACATGTATTTACATGAAAAGACAAGACTGAGGTAAGTAGCCTTTGTTAGGAATGATCAAATGGGGCTTAAGATTACTGCAAGTTCATCTTGAAGCATGAGCTTTGATTGTGGTCTATGCGATGGACAGGCATAGCCAAAGAAATTGGAGAAGCCTGGCCTCTCTAATATGTTTGACCCCTAAAGTATTAAAAGATTGACATCTTTCATTTTACATGGCTTGATATATTTCCTAAGAACCAGGGAATATTTTTTATTTTATAAATACAGAAAGGGGCCTTAGTATGCCTTATGCATATTAAGACAAGCATCTCAGAAATCAGAAACATTAAATTATTAATTATTGCATAGGAAAATATATTTTAATATATGCAAATACTTAGGAACAGGTACTATTAAGCATATGAAAAGTAATATTAAAATTAAATATAATAAAAATAATTTGCAAGTTTATACATGAGATTTTTTTTTTTTTAATTAGAGGGGAAAATACAGCTTATTTTTCATTCAATTGTACAATTACTGCTACTATTTAGCCAAGTAGAGACTAATCTCTCAGGAGCATTCTTCTGCTTTGGAGAAAAACAGGTCATGTGGGAGATAAATAACATATTTATAATAGAAACACTCCCAGTATATAACATCTGTGATTGCGAAGTTAACAAATACAGTCACAGTAGTAAGCATTAGGCCTATTCAGATTGTCCAGTAAGCTTAATATATCTGTTGGTAACTTAAATGAAAGGAGCCTATCTTCCTCTAGCTTATTTCAAAGCATTTCCAGCATCAACCTTGAATGTCCACTAAATGACAGTCCTAAAGCACAAAGCAGAAGTTATTTTCTGCTTATGCTTTTTATTTTTTTCTTTTTCTTTTTTCTTTTTTTTTTTTTTGACTTTTAAATCTGTTTATTTTCAGCAGTGCCCTTTCTGTAATTTGGAATATTAAAGAAAAAACTAGGAAGGAAAATTGTGAAATACATAAGCCAAGCTTTCCTAAAATATAGTATAAATCAAAACTGCACAGGCAAGCTGGCAGAGAGTTTTGTTTCTCCATTATCTGATATCACATTACTCTAACAACCACTTTTGTAGTAAGAATTTTGAAGGTAACAGTTTTGTAGCAGACAAGCAAAAAATTAAGTACAGCATCTAAATCTGCACTGCAGCACACAGATAATACTGTTAGCTTTCACACCCCAAGACAGATTTTATTCAGGCTAAATGCACTGTGATGCAAGTATGCACTGCAATCAATCTAGCAATTGCTAAGGGTTCTGATAGGCTACCTTTCCTTGGCTTTTTTGAGCAATAACTATTGTTATGAGAAGCATAGTTTCCCAGTATATTCCAATACTACCTCAGCTGTTTTTTGTTTATCCAACTATACAGTGACTTTGCTTGCAGATGTGAAATTCATTTCAAAGAGGAAAAAAAAAAGTTAAAAAAGGGTGCTATGCATGAGATTATTAAGAATAGAGACCCACAATCAAACATAATTAAGTGAACATTTCTTAAAGCCAGGCAGGTTGCTACAGTCATCTGTCTATTTTCCTTTTGTCTGTCTCATTGACTTTAAGGTCAAATACATCTGTTTTAACTACCTTCACTGATTTTAAGCTAATACATATTACCATGCCACAAGGATAACCTAAGAATATCCACTGTTATATTAGTATTGGCTACAGAAGATACATTAAAACAAACAAACAAACAAATTAGAAAAAACAAACCAACTGAAAAAAAACAAGTAATTTGATGCTACTGTCCTTACTACGGCCTGGAACACACACCATCAATTTTGCCACAGCGAATATCAGCAGTTCTTTTAGCTTTCCACCAGGCTGCGTTTTGAGATCATGGTATTTTTAAGATCTGTCTTTAACAGTCCTATTCTTACTGTGAGCACACAATGCTTTGTGCCTTCAGTGATCAAGTGTGTACACATAAAATAGATAAGTCACTGATATAGCTCATATACAGAATCATAGAATCAAATAAAGTTGGAAAAGACTTTTAAGACCATCCAAACTTTATCCCAGGACTGCCAAGTCCACCTCTAAACCATGTCATAAGGGCTTTTAAACACTTCCAGGGCTGGTGATTCCACCACTTCCCTGGGCAGCCTATTCCAATACCTGATCAACATTTTGGTAAAGAAATATTTCGTAATATCCAAAGCTCCCCTGGTGCAGCTTGAGGCCATTACCTCTGGTCCTGTCACTTGTTACTTTGGAGAAGAGACTGACCCCCAGTTCACTACAACCTCCTTTCAGGTAATTGTAGAGTGAGAAGATCCCCTCTGAACCTTCTCATCTCCAGACTAAACAAGCCCAATTCCCTCAGCTGCTCCTCATGAGACATGTGTTTTAGTCCCTTGAACAGCTCTGTTGCTTTTCTCTGAATTGCTCCACAACACAGTATCTCTCTTGCAGTGAGGGACCAGAACTGAACACATAATACAGCCTCATCAGCACCGAGTACAGTGGGATGATCTCTTCCCTAGTCCTGCTGACCACAATTTCTGATACAGGCTAGGATGTCATTGGCCTTCTTGGCTGCCTGGGCAGACTGCTGGCTCATGTTCAGACAGCTGTCAGTCAGCACTCTCAGGTCCTTTTCTGCTGGGCATTTTTCCAGCCACATGCACAGAAGCAACTCATTAAAGACACTCAATAAAAAAATATATATTCTGAATCTGGCTTCAGTAAAAGTGAAATATGAAAGGATTCTCTAAATACCTCAGAAACGTCAAAAAAATTTAGACAGGTATAGCCCTCTTTCTTTCCTGTATTTTTTTACAATTATAAAATTTTGTTTGCTTTGTTCAATCCATTATATCACTAAAATAAAACTTTAAGCATTTTCATTCTGCATTTAGAATAGCCTAAATTCACCAATTTTATCACTTGTTTCAAGCAACAATCACAACGTAAAACAGGACAGCTTTCTTATGCTTTCTGCTGATTTAGCTTTCCATCCATATGCATCTTTAAAATAAGAGAAATTTTTCTCATGAGAAGGAAGTGGCTGGTGAGCAAAGAGGCAAGTCAGCTGCTTTACAACATGAACTATCTTTTTGTTTATATTCTACTTGTTTGTAAATAATTCCTGCGGGGCTCCGACCTATAGGGTGCTGTAAACTAATTACTACATTCAAGGATACTTTGCCTGTCATATATAGCTGCAGGGAAGCATCTTATTATTCAGCAGTCTCCTGAAGGGGAAAAAGACTACAAGTGATATCTATTCTATTGTATTTCTTAAAAACAACATTGGGGTTTACACACAGTGTAATATTTTAAAGCAGCTAGTACTATAGCTTTGCTTTTAAAAGAGATGTTTTGTTCTTTTTTTTTTTTATGGTGTATACTAAACAATCCTGGGAAACACAACCCAAGTTGAAGCATTCACATGAAAGAAATTATTTTACAATTATAGTGTTATCTTATATTAGCAGTCTCTCCAGCACTGCTTAATCACTTATTCTTTACATCCTGATATAATATAAAAGTTGCAATAATTATGATCAGTTTCTATATTAATTAAACAGATATCAGCACATTCCACCAAGACTTAATTGCAAATCAGATGGCTTTTTTCAATAATTGCAAACTAATTAAGATAGTGAAAAGCTTCAAAAAAAAAAAGGGGTGGGTACTATTTGTATCTTTCTAATGCTTACAGAATCCTTTCAAACACTCAGTTTAAAAAGTAGGCCCAGCTGAGACATTAATGTCATGACTGGGGCGAATATTATTATTTTATTGTAGTAGGGAGAATAGATTTATTTGGGCAGGGAATTTAACTGTAATATAAATATTCAGTAGTTCTTTCAAGAAAAAAGATCAGCCATTTTTCTATTACATTATTGCATACCTTCACATATTAGGTTCTAGTCTTACATTACAAAAAATTATCTAAACCTTTTTAAAAAAAGTATAAACAAAAAATGATTATTTTATTATTACTTTCTTGAGAACTTTATTACTAACTTTCTTCTTTATTATTTCATTTTTAAGAATTACTTATTTCATAATCAATTTGGAGGCTAAATTCCCTAAACAGTAATGGCTGAATAGAATGATAGCAGTTACTTGTGCGTGTATTTCATCAGACTTTATTAAGATACCATTTACACATATAAAATACCTCTTTATGTAAAAACACAAGGATGAATTTTGAGGGTAATTTACCAAAGACTTGGAGGCTAATGAAACTTATTATAATTTGAATTATGTATTCTGAAAAATAAAGAGACTCTGAGTATAGAGTGATGATGTTTTGCAGCAAAGAACATTTTTACTTAATTATATTCTTTGAGGATTAAATTATCCAAGTTTTCTACTTCTGATCCAAACAACTGGTTGCTTTCCAATCAGATTTAGAGATATATTAGCTAGCTTCACCAAGTCAATAGCTTGACTTTTTCCCTAATGCTAATGGAGCTCCTCCCTACTATTCTTCTTT
Organism: Neopsephotus bourkii; assembly: GCF_033783945.1. NCBI lineage: Eukaryota > Metazoa > Chordata > Aves > Psittaciformes > Psittacidae > Neopsephotus > Neopsephotus bourkii. The sequence goes on along the minus strand of NW_026901987.1, from coordinate 7,266,438 downwards.
GAGCAATATTTCATAAACATAAGCTTTTAAATTTCTCTAGTCTATTCAATTTTCACAGATTTTTTTTTTTTATCAGCAGAATGACAAAACACTACACGATGGGTTAAAATTCTAAATGTATTTCTAAGAGTGAGGAAAGACAAGACTGTATTGCCGAAGTGAACATTTGAACTGCTAAGCTGAATCTCCAACTATCTTCAGCTTGATTCATCACTGATGAACAAATTATTTTAAGAGATGACATTGAAGAAACCTTCAAAATCAATGCATCGTAACTATGAAATGAAATACTAAGAACAATTGGATGGCTCTGATGTATAGTAACATTAAGCATTAACTTAGAGCAAATATGGCAAATCGTTTAGCTAGGAAATTTATAGAGAATATTATACTTTAACAGGGAAATAAGAAAGAATGAGAGGTAGATTTCCGTTTCACAGACAAAAATGGGGAGGTAAGAGTGGGGAAACAGATCTTCACATCCACTTAAACCCTTAGAGATGCATTTGAAAAGGTCAAACAATTCCTTAACTAGGTAAAGCACTTCTTTATGAAGAAACACAAGGACTGATTTTGAAGGTAATTTACCAAACACTTTGAGGTTAATGGAAGATAGCTGTGGTTTCTTCCACTGAGCCTGGTTTAAATTACTCTTTCTACAATGCTTACCATGGGAACAGTAATACTGGTCATTCTAACGTTGGCAAATTCTCCCAGAGGATCTTCTCTGCCCATGTAAATTAAAACAGTACCCCCTTTTTTGTTTTAGATCAGATGACATGTGCAAAGAGTATCCAGCCTTACTTCCACTATGGCTGCTGGAAAACCCACAACACTTGAGGGCCCAAGAAGAAAGCAGTTTCACCCCTGTTATTGAAAAAAAAAAACATCTGATAGTGGGATTTGTAAAAATATCAGGATACTTAAATACAAATTACACATGCAGCCATCACCCATGCATACACATATGTAGATACAAATATGCAAATATATCATGTATATGAACAAAACTATTAACCACACTTAAACTCATGCTGGAATTGTATTTCAAATGCTTAAATTAAGATTAACTACTGCTTAAATATTCAATGCATAATTCAATTTCAATTCTTAAAAAAAAGTATAAACTGTCTCAGTACACAGCCCCTAAATTTCTACCAGAGTAAGTCATATTCAAGCTGAGCACTAAAAACTGTTAGCATAAACAAATCCAAGTTATAATTAAAAATATGTTACTTAAGTAAAGAGAAAGTAATCCTGTTTTTTAAGTTTTTAAACAGACTGAGAAAGGAAAGATGCTTCAAGCAATGCCAAGTTATCCAAGACTTCTAAATTCTGTCCCCAAACACTCACAGACACAGTCCTGAAATTGAACTCCATACCTCAGTTCTATGTTTGGTATGAAAATTGATCAAAATCTGAAGTTATGTTCTAGAAAAAAACAAATATTCAGAATTCTGGGTATCTAGAAAATATCAAAGTTGTTTTCTTTGGAACGGGGAGTACAACAGAGTAAAAGACTACTTTTCTAGAAGTCTAAGTATTCACATTTGACTCATATCTGACAACAAATAAGGTTTTTTTTGTAATTAAAATTGTCTTACATGTTTGCATCCAAAAGGAAAACATCTTCCAAGATACCATTCGCTTTGTTATCAGTTCCTCCTTTTATTTGTATTTCATATCACATTACTAATTCAGGCAAGCAGAAGTCCGATCTCTCATTTTTTGCCTGTTGACTCTTTATCCCTTGCCTGAAGTACAATTGAAAAGTAGCAAAAAGGTGGTCATTTAGTATTGATAGGGGGCTCACTGGCATACTAGGTATAAATGTCAGAAACACAGAAAATTATTTATTAGCAGGTTGAATTTCCCTCCCTTTCTTCAGTCTGTAGTACTGCCTGTAAATAACTGAAAAAGTCACGAGGAAGATCTGTCTCTTATTCATTGGAGAGATGTACTTTATGTTTTATTTTCTGGTTGTTAGAATTATTTTGTTTTACATATCTTCACATATTATGACATAAAGAAAAAAAACAACAAAACACTGCCCCAAAAAGGTGTACTGATATCCAAGTAAAAGCAGAAAAACCCTTGATGCTCAGGGCATCAAAAGAACAGGAACTACAGAGAACAGTACACTATATTAATGTGTTTTGGCCATTCTGTAGTCTAAGCTGTGTGTTAGAAACAGGCTGTTCCTACTTGCTTAAAGAATTTTTAAGTGACAAAAGACTACACAGCCCCACTAGGTACATGGAAGAAATCAGCTGCAGATCACAAATATAAAGGCTGGATTTTTTTATGGAAAAGGGAATATTGCAATTCTGAAGATTTTTATTTTTACCTATAAAAAGTACTTACTTAATTGCTGCTGTTGCTGCTATTGCTATTAGTAAGCTATCATTTCATAATGTATACTTCTAGAGAAGGAATGGAGAAAAACAGTGCAGTGTATCTGAAAAACTGGTCCTTTGATTTATGAGATTTATGTAGATTATACCTTCACATCTGGCATGAGTCGAAGTGTACCATAGAATTCCTCCTAGCAGGTTTGTGTTCTACTGCATAGTATATCTTTTAGAATGACTTGATTTTTATTTATTTTTTTTATGATTCCCAAAAGATTTTTTCATGTCCTCTGGCAAGTCAGTGTAATTGTACCTTTTCATACATATATATTTCCTGGAAGTATATTAGAAGACAATAACATCACCTGTTTTATATCTAACAGGTTCAGCCTTACACTGCCATCAGTTAAGAGATGCTATGTAAAGGTTTTGAGGAGGTGGATTATACAGGTTTGACATATTTTTAAACTAATGGCAATGCAAGCCACAAAACAATAGCAAAATGCACTCAAACTCATTCCCTATCACTTTAATGAATGCATATTTGTAAATGCCTCTCGAGAAACTAACCATTTGGAAGCAATCTTTCAGAATTATGTGCAAAAATGACACTTGAGCAATTTATTAAATACTTTAGTGAGCCCTATCATATTCAAAGCTCTTAGCTACTTATTTTATTCTGAATAGGCTAAGAATTGAGCTCTCCATTAGCATTCAACAGGAAAGCAAGAAAAGTTCTAGGTAGCTGTAAACAAAAGATTAAAATGCATGGATGCATTACATGGTGAGCTAAATGGATGAAATTCTCATAGGATTATATGAAGATGAGGCAATCAAAATTACCACCTGTCCATTTGCTGAATTAAAATAAATGACATCTATGTAAATGGAAAACTGCGGTCTGCCCTCCAATGAACATTTCTAATGAAAACTGAGGTCCATTTTTAAGCCCTTTTGGAATGATGGTCATGTTAACATCACCCATTCTGCCAAGGAAAAATAGTGCATTTATTGATTGCACATTCTACATGAGTAGATAACTGTTAAAATATTATACGCAGGTTTCTTTAGTATATAAGTAAGTTTAATAACTACAGTTGTCAAACTTACCCATACATAATAAAGATACACATAAAATTAAACTACTGCTAAAAAATTAGACAAGAAACTTAATATAAAGATCACTCATGGAAAAAGCCAATAGAACACTGTCATGGAAGTGTCCCATGAAAAAAACCAACACAACAACCAATAAACATAGCATAGGAATACCTCCTTCCTGCTATGGGAAAAGCTTGTGGTTTGGGTTTGGCTATGTTTTTCTTTTGTTTTGGTTTGTTGTTTTTTTTTTTTTTTGGCAGCAGTAGGATGGTTTTATTGGTTTTGTTGTTTTTTTTTTTTTCTTTTCAGAGCAGATTCTCTGTATTGCCTGAATACTTATAGTTCCCTTAAAAGAAGTTTTTGGCTACTGACACAGCTTAGGCTCCAGGAAGAATATTTCTGCTGGATACACTTTGTTATGGATTGCTACTACAGCCATCAATAGACTGCAGAACTAATGGTAACAGTTGTAGGAGAAAGGAAACACCAGCAGAAATGCACCAGACCATAGTAATTATTGCTGGTTCTCTTTGGGTGTCTCAGTTATAGCTGAGTAATTACAATTACTATACACTTGAAAGAGGCAAGGATGGCACATCTGTACATTCTGAATGTTCTGGTTTCATACTATTTGAATTGTTGAGATTGTTTTCTTCAGGTCTATTCAAATACAGAAGTTACAGAAATCATTAATGATATCATGCCAAACACATCTTGCCTCCATATTACTAGTACCTGTATTCACAATGTCTAGTACTTTTTTCACAATGGAGAAAAAAATGCAGTACAGTTCATGCAGCCACTCCTAGTTAAGCTGAAAATATATTTGGTAGATTTGTTCTGGCCTAGTTTTCTTTATACAACTGAGGTGATCTAACATAAAGGTACTATGAATGGCAACGATTATTTCCAGTATTGAGAAGCAGAAAGAAAGTGAAAAGGGCCATAATTAATTCTATTATTAAATCAAACATCAATTGATATTAGCAATGCATGATCACTATATCTCTTAAGAAAACTGAAAAATACACCACTTCTAGATGATACTCTTAAGAATCTTGCTTAGTCATATCTGAACACTCATTAAGCTATAAAATTCCTAAAAAGATTGATTATATTTCTTTCTTAATAATTTTCAAATGCAAAATATCCCTGCTTTAAAATTTTAAAGAAAAAGACCAAAAGTAAAAAAGTTGCTGGTTTTATTTGGATACATTACTTAGGAGCAGACCTTTCCAAGCTAACTTATTATGTAATGTACTTTCAACATATTGCATTTTCAGACAAGTTCAACTGCAATAACTTAATCTTCAAATCTTATTCTCTCTGTAGAAATATATATGTAACTTATTTTGGTTTATCCTTCCAAAAAACACCCCTCAGCTTTCATTAAGCAATAAATACTGAATAAAATCATTAACTAAGGAGAAACTACCACTATCTCTATGCTTCTTTGATTAAGGACTGACAGAATGGACCCAAATGTAGCTCACTTGGATATAACACTAAAAATATATCCATCCAAGTTTAAATTGCTTTATACTATCAGTAAATTTGCCCTGATACAAAGTAAGTTCTTACACATATATACTTGATGGCAGAGTGGCTTTAAATTTGAGAATGAAGCAGTAAAGATTCATGCAAAAGAAACAGTACCGTTTTCTGTAACCGAAGCAGTCAAAACACATTAGGCAATTCAGCAAAAAAATTTTCACCTGATTACAAACTCTCTTTTCCCACTGTTCTTTAAAACAGAACCAAAACCCAGTGGTTAAACTTTTGTACTGATCTTTTTTGACCTGAAAAAAGATGTTTGAATTTTAACCAACTTAAAAAAAAAAATAAAATGAAAAGAACTAGATGTTCCAGTGGATTTTCTTGGATTAATTGGGTGAAAATTTAAGCAATATTATTGTAAACATCAAACAGTTAAGCCACATTTTGACTTTATGAAATATTCTCAAAGGAACGGATGCTAACAATTTAACTAAACATATTTGCTTTTATGTCACCATTTACTATAATGTAAGACTGCATGAGACACAGCAAATTCATATCTAGATTGCCCCTAGCAATATTTTAAATTTACAGGCACTAACTTTTACTGAATCTACATAGTCAAAGATAATATATGGATAAATATATGTTTAATATACACAAAATTACTTGTTATCACATAAAATATATGTTATCACATTAACTTTTATGGTTAGTTATGTGCACCAATTATTTTATGTGCATTTTAATGCCTTTTTAAAACTGAATGTCAAAATTACGTACAGTAAAAAAGTAGAATAATATTTGTGTGGATTTTCTTTAATGACAGCACAGTAAACAGGTAGAGACACTTTTAAAAGATACCTATGTGCACAGATTTTCTGATCCTTGGACTTCAAAAAAAAGGCAACATTTATTAAGCTGCTCAAACATTAGCAGTTCTTCAATATGTCTGTAAAAAAGGCACCCTTTGCCTAAATTGAAAATTACTTGTACTTTATTAAGAATCAAAATTTGGCATTTAATTTTTTGTTGTTTTTTTTCCACATTGGTGTTTTCACCTAACAAATGAATTAACCAAAAAGTTTATGTTTATTGAAATTTCTTTTTTCCAAGACTGAAAGCCTAAATCCTACCTGTTTACCACTCCGTCTGTCATGATTTATAAATATTTTAATCAACAGTTTTCAGTCTCAACACATGCCAGTTAACCTAATTGAAGTACTAGACATAAATTTGAACACCAGGAAATATTAACAGGGAAATAGGGAAAAACTTACCTAATTGTCACTTACTACAATAAAATAAATATTCAGGTGCATATTCTGAACCAACTTAGATGACAGTTGCAGCTTTTGTTTCATAATGGTCATGATGCCAGTAACATTCGTAAAGGCCCAAATTCAAGGCCATATTTTTCACCATTGCTTCAAATACTAACTCAAACTCAGGAAAACATTTTACCTTATATGTGTTCACCTCACTGAATTATCATTTTCTTCTACTTAACTGCATTCCATGTTGGTTTTGCTGTTTCATACTTTCAAATGGACCTTAACTAATGTCTACAGAGGTTGATGGAAGTATTTTCCGTGATCTTTGGTAGATGTTGTAATAGCTCTACACTCTGCAGTAATATTTCCTAAATCTATGAATTTATCTATGAATTCATGTGATGCACAAAGAATTTACACTATAGACAGTACAAACAGGATAATGGAATACATAGAACATGAAATAAAGTGACATTTCACAGTACCACCTATGAGGTAGATTTATTATTTTGCTAAAATTGTAATAATTAGCAAGAATGTTATTTTTAATGGAGCATGCTAAATATTAAAATGAGAAATTCATGATATCTGCTATTTACTACACTGATGAATGATTTATTTCTCTTTTTTGCCCTCAACGCCACTGCTTTTTGGACTAGGGAAAATAGATAACGAAAGTTTCTACAAAATCATATTCTGTTTCTGGCTAGTAGTAGTACTAACATTTGATACAAAGCTGCAAAATAGTTTAAGTTGAAAACTACAACAAAATTGGAAATTGCCCACACACTAAGTGGAAAGTTTCAGTACAAACCCCACCAGTTGCTTTACACATGGAGCATTACCTCAGCTGGACTTGTATTTCTAATCATTATAGCTTTATTCTGAAGCACCCATGTTTTATTTTGGTCTGAGACAACTTCCTGAGGTTATCAATTTACACCAAAAAAAAAAAAAAATTGAATTGTGTTTTCATTTTGTTATTTTCAATTTGATTTAATGTTACTCCTTTTTCTGCATTCCGGAAAGGGTAAATGATTTATCTTCTCCACATAATTCTCTCTTTCCTATAATTTCATAATTTCTCCTCATACGTTCCTACACTATAGATGAACACCTTTACTGTTTTAAAATGTATTTCTAAAAATATAGTAAAATTTTAATTGGTTTTGCCCAAACTAGAAGTTGTTGTATTTTTAATTATAATAAAATAGCAAATACTTGAACTACAGTAGTTATCTTTGTTGTGTGGCAACAATAAAAAATATTACTCCGTATTACAGTTTCATCTTCAAAAAATGGCATGTCTATGAATAACTAACAAACACTTTGACATCCTAAAACCATGATACATTACTTTAATTTCTAAAAATAAAATGCATCTATTATTTCCCAGTTAACAAGTATATTTTAAAAAATTGCAAAACACATTGCTTATATGTCTAGAGAAGAATCCATTATATAAACTTTATTATTTTGCTTTAATTAAGAATGACCCATTAAGTAACCCTAAAATAATAAGAAAAACAATACAATTTTCTTCAGTTTAATATATGCATGAATATACAACATATCTCCCTCCTACTATATTCAATGATCTTCCCCTACAAGTAGACTGTCACATCTACTGAAGAGTCATTTTAGCATAATTCTGTTATATATCACTCCAGAACACACCTTCAAGAATGTTTTTAATAAAACCTAGAAACTGAAGTCAGAAGCAGTTACCAAAGAAAATAAACAAATCTGTGTCTGTTGATCTAAGGATATTCAAAGAATATGCACAGTGCAATATGCTAGCAATATCTTAGTTCAACAGTTTGAAATAACAAGTGGATATTTGCCCCATGCTCTATCACACTGTAAAAAAAAAAAAAAAAAGTTACTTTTATGCTGCATAGAAAAAGTCATATATTTTACACAAGAAGAATACATGAGAAATGTAAATGTTTCCTCTTTAAAAAGTGAAGCACTACCTCAGTAGATAGAAATTTGTGAGTTTGAGGGAAGAAGCGGAGTACTGCAGAGGACCTCCTAAAGGCATGTCATGAAGTGTGAAACCATATTTTTTAATGAAAAAATATATGAACTCTTAAAAAATGGGGGGGCAAGATCACTCTAAGGTTGCACAACAAATTTGGCATTTCTCTTCAGATTTGTAACAGCCTTCTCAGCAGCAGATTTTAACATTAGGCATCACAGTAAAAGAATTCTTTAGCTTAGAGTGCATAATAATTCACTGTTGCCCTCCACTGTACATTAAACGTCACCCATTAGAATGACAGGAATAAAAAATTATTACACTAGAGTCACTACCTAATAAGATATCTGTTAATATAGGCACATTAGATATGACTTTTACATATAGAATAAATAAATAATTTCCAAGAGCAACATAATATTTCCTTAAATATTTTTAATTGTCAAAATATAATATCACTTAAATAAAAATAAGAAGTTACAAAAATTAATTTTGGCAATATGTGGTCATGTGGAGTATTTTACAGTATTTATTTATAGTATTTTTTGCACTTACATGGCACTCTAATGCTAAAAAATTTCGTCATCAAAATTTAAGACCTGGAGAATTGCTTTGTGTAGGTTCTTTTTTTTTTTTTTTAAATAAAAATCATTTTTATTATTATTTTTACATTAAAGATATCACCAAAATCCACAGAGATGGAAAATAGAATTAATCAACTAATTTTTTTCATGAGCAAATAGTGGTCTTTGTGACAACCTCTGTGCAATTCAGCATGGTTTTTAAACACGTTTTATTTTGGAAATGTTAATGTTGCCAGCAATTTAAGTGCAGCAATCACATGCTTAAAATTTAAGACAGCTTTGTAAAGCTTGATGAACTGAGATCTCCAATCTAACGTGAAATGTGTAAGTAAATAGATACACTGACTTAAAAAGAAAACCTATACTTGGATTCATAATTGCTGGCCTGTGCCTCCTAATGGCCTTCTGAAGGAAAAGAATAGCTTTCAGATTTGGGACTTTAATACAGATTTACCAAAATCCACAAAAAGCTACAGTGGTTCTTTTACAAACAGTCATAAATTAATTGTTTATGATTTTTTTATATTACAGAAAACAATTCTGCACTTCAAGCACTTTTTAAAGTCCTGTCAAAAAATCAGTGTAAATATGAATCCAAATAATTCGGTGAGCTTCTGTGCCTAAATCTTTATCGGTAAGCAAACGGAATGTCTCAAGTTTCAGCAATGGGATGCGATCATCCATACACTTTACTTGTTACCACATTCCCATTCACAGTTTTGGCTTCTGCTACACTGTGGTGCAGTTCAGAGATCAAGTGTTGGTAAGCACTGTAGGTGGGATAACTGGGATGACGGCTTTCTTCAGGAGCACAGGGACTCTGATGAATTATAACTTTACATCTTTCTTTTTATTTTTAACTGCATATAAAACAATCATCTGGATACAAAATGGTACTAATGCCTCTTTTGTTAATAACACTGACAGTCAGGAACTCCCATCCTCACATTCTTATCACCCATGTGCCTCCTTCAGATCACTATCAGTGACCTGGAATTCACCCCTCCACCTCACCAATTTGATTAAAACCTGTCAGGTACTAAGTGTATCAGGTTTTTCCTCAACTCAGGATTTCTTCCAGACTATGTTTCCAAGAAATTGTAAATCTAGAAGTAGTATTTCAACAATGTAAGTTCTAAATCCTAACTGCTTCTGACATATGCAGTAACTCATCCTTTTCTACAGGAATAGACTACAGATACCAATTTCTCTTTTATTGAGGAAGGACAATTATACTACCTTTTTCATTACCGAGGGCCACTAACTTGAATTTATTTTGTATTTAATTCTGTCATTTGACTCAAATGTACTGCTTCTAGAACCATATGGCCCACCCAAATCTAATCTATTATGGTCCCTCTGTATAGATAGTCAAAACAAATGTTTGTGACTTAAAGAACTTCAGAGAGATTAGCTGCCTAAAGTCCAATATCTCAGGATGTTCAGATTTTCCAGCCTATTCAAGGTATCTTTAAGGATCTAGTATACATCACACATGACCTACAGGCAAGTTCAATGTTTCTTCAAAGACAGATATGTAAGATAGGAGCATGCTCCTCTATCAAGCATCTGCACAGCTTTCCATCAAGTTTCAATACTTGCAAACATATTATTTTCACACAAATTAATCTGGACTTTGGTAACTTTGGTTTTGCTTCTTTATTTCTCACGTTAACTGCTCTTTCCCAAGAGAAAGACAAACTTAAAGATGATTTTAATGTCATTCCCACAGGCTAACCTGTACAGTTATCCTACCTGTGCCATTTGAATCTCAGCCAGACTTCATGTGAGAAAAGCCTCAGGCCAAAATCTATACCTGTCTTTCAAAATCATCCTCAAGATTCACTTGTTCTATAATGTAGACTGTAAATTGAAATATGGTTCTGCTTAGGTAGCTGGTGAAGTGACTCCTGATTCTGACTACTTAGAAATGTACTAATTTTTCACTTCATTTTTTTCACACCTCATTAAAAATTTCATCCTATTTAAATACTTAAAATAGTTAACTACTTAAAGTATTTAACTACTCCTTTTGAAATTTGAACTCTTTAACCAACCATTTAGCAGCTGTTCTATAACAAGAAGACGTGACGCTGCTTGGCAATGGTTTCTGAAAGCTGTCATGTGTTACAGGAAAACCCAATAGTTTTCTGTATCACCCAGAAATCTCCATTGCTTTCACCTGTAGAGTCATTTACATTCATGCATAAAGCCACAACACCATCACCTTTCTTGGTTTTGACTTTTGCTTTTGCACAGGTGCAAAGGACTATACAGCATGAAGGTCAGGATGATGAGGAAGATGTTACAAACATTAATGGCCCCCGTTGACAATTTAAGCTGAAGGCAGAACTGGGCTTCTAGCAGCAGTAGAACAGAAAGGTATGAGGAGCTTTTGGTATCCATCTACCTAGGAACTTTGTGTAATTACAGTTACATTTGAAGCAAGGTGAAAATTCCTCTCATTCCAGTAAATCAAGGGCACACTGACCAGGATTTTTACGTGATTAACTACTCAATCTCCTCTAACATGCCCATTAGGAATAAGGGGTGAGCAAGAGAGAGAAAGTGAGAGAGAGAAGTGTGTGGAGGATAAATATGACTAATTAAAAGCCTTTTCCAGATATTTTTTCTACTTGACATTAACTTTGCCATGCTCTGTGAGCACAGCAAAGCAGTGCAATGTACAAAATCCTGCTAACTGCTTCCATTTTTCTTCTGGACAGGGCTCATTGGTTACATTATGTCAGCCACGAAACCAGAGAATTTTCTAAGCAGTGGAATTCTTTCACAGGAACTTCTCTGAACCTGCATTACACTAAAAATCTTTCTAATTTTCACTACAAAATATCTACCAAGAAAATTGCTCCAGGAATTAACTAATTGCTGTAGTACTTGTTAGCTGAAAACTGTCTCCTATCACTGATCTCTACAAAATGCTATTTCTCATGGGAAAGAACAAATTTAAGGATCTGGAAGAATGAAAAGAAAATGCATAATCTCCTTCTGCTATCTACCATTTCACTATTTACCCCAAGAAAAGTTTTCCATGCAGCATTCCTGTTCCCCATAATTGAGGAAGGAAATTGAAATGGAAAATAGCCGTAGCTCTGGGTTGTTTGTTCTATTTAGTCAGGTGAAATCATATGAATGATCCCATCAAGTTGAAGTAACATTGCCTTCACTGTTCTCACAGCTAGAGGCTATCTGCTGCAAAGTCTTTTGGCAAATCCTAATTAGCAATTGGAGGTGCCACACAAATCTAATGGCCACACAAAACAAAACAAAATGAAACAAAACGAAATGAAATAAAACAAAACAGTATGACATCAGAGTGATAGAACAGGCCTATTTAATAAAAAATAATAATATTTAAAGTACACTCTCATGTGATATAAGAATGATTAATAATGAATACTTTGACATTTTAAAAGCTTATTATTTTCTTATAAAATCAATTATATTCCTTTGTTGATATATGCCTTTTTAGCTACAATGCTGAAAATTTTCAATATTGTATAATTACTTCCCCGTAAGAATACCTCTGTTGCTTAAGAACGAACTTCTAATAATACGATAATAAAAACAAAAATGTGCTCACCTTTGTTCTTAAGTCTGAAAATGCTTGATTAGCTTTACACTAAAGCAATTTCACCACCACTAGAATTAATATAGGGTGATTATTATAGATGAAACAGGAATGTCTGGGTGACACAGTACTGATTTAGCTTCAAAACAAACAACAACTGTTTAAAAAAAAATTGCCATACCTTGTTTTTTCAGACTCATTTATGGCCAAGCCCTGCTGCTACTTAAATGACTCTTCCTCTCTCAGTTAGACTAGAGAATTACATAAGCCAGGCAAACTTCTGGCTAACAGCTAAATGACAAATAATTCTTATACTTCTGCTGAAAGAAGCATGTATGGAACAATCTTCTCCAGATCCTGAATAACAAAGTCAATAAATATTCCCTATTTATTTCCTTATTTCTTTTAAAGTTATGCTTCTGTTTTGAAGTATGCATGTTTAACCATAGCCCAAGAAAGAAGGGCTCTATCTTTTGAAGAGATAAGGCACTGGCAAGTTTATTTTGGTTTGGGATTTCCTAAAAGGAAAAGGAGTAAATCATTTAACTTGCATATTTTCAAATAGCCACTTGTATCCAATTATTAATAAAATCTACTGACAGCACCATAGTACCTTCTTGGATTCTTATTGACTCTATTCCCATTCCACTTGATTCTTGTGTTTTGAAGTTGGAGGACTACATGGTTTCCTACACCTCATGAGAAAACTGTTGCTATGCATTATGGTAAGAGTTACAGTTTCTTTCTCTGCACCAATGTTATGTAAGCCAGAGCAGAAGACATACAAAAAAACCCCAAACAAACAAACAAAAAAACCGCTCAACCAATCCAACCCAGAATAAAGCAAACAAGCCTCCTTTTCCCAACCTCCAAAAACATAAAGAAGACTGGTATTTCCCAAAAAAAAAATAAAATCTTTTCACTTGAAAACTGATTCATCTGTGAAGGAATCCTTCTCTTTAGGCACATTTAACAATATTCCATACTATGTTTTGCTAAATAAATATACAAGGTGCCAGTTCTAGACTGGGATCTTCTGTTCTTGTCACTTATCGGGGAAAGAAAATGTTTTGAGAAAACAGAATGAAATGATCCAATATCAGAGTAGAATGTTCAACAATTTTTCTGGAGACTCTCAACTTTTTCCCAAGCAAACTACTTCATTCAAGTAATCCAATATTCTTCTCGTGTTAATTACCAGGTGTATGTGCTGGCAATTAACAAGAGCTGTTAAATATACAAATGAACCACTGTATACATCAATACATTAGATGAAATTGTTCCTCAGACTTTTTTTTTTTTTTTTTTTTTTTTTTTTTACCATTCTCAGCAAGGGTTGTAGGATTAATTGCTAGTGGATGGTAACAGTACATACAGACTAAGAAAGCAACTGTCTGTGATATGTATGAAACATTTTGTGTGGAGTTATAGAACTCTTGACAAGAGTCTTCAGTTACTGACTCACCTATAGAAACTTTTTAATGAAGGCATTCAAAGACATGAAATGAGGTAGATGAGATCTACCTTGCTTGTAGTTAAACCCAATTAAAGACAATTGAAAATTTCTTAGGAGAAATGTCACTGTTTTGACTGCTGAGATACTTTCAAAAGCAAATGCAATAATATGTATGTTTATAATGTTTTAACTCAGTCACATACCGTGTAAAAATTTCCAGAAAACTAGGCATGTAAAGTCAGATATGAATACATGAGTTGATATTACATGTGTGTGAAAAGAAATAGCAACACTCATGGCAAAATGAATTCCAGCATCTCAGCTTGTTCTAGATGAAGGGAATGCAAACCCAATTATTAAATGGTGGCAGGTGGTTTGAAATAATGCTGTAGATAAACAGTGAATGGCATTCAGAAAGATGTTTAGTAACGAAATGTGTGAAACAGAATGACTCAAACAGAACAATTCTAGTCAGTCAAAAGGCAAAACGGAAGAAGACCAGAGAATAAACTCATTATTTCAGAAGACATTCACCAAGGAAAATATAATTTATCAAGCTGAATCCTCTCTAAGAGCTTTAGCAAACAGCCTTTAGATCCAAAGATACAAACTACTGCTTAAGATACAAACCAATATTCAGTGTAAATAAGAAACTGAAAATAAGATAAATCATGATATGAAAAATAGTTCATATGTAGTTCATATGTTTATATGTATGTTTATAAATATATAACACATATAGGTAAACAAGGAAGGCTTAAAAAGTAAAGTCAGAATGAATACAGACAGAATAAGCTGCACATCTAAAGGGAGATAGTGATCTATCTATAGCTGTGTAAATTTACTTTTCTCTGAAATATTGAAGCAGAATGAAGAGACTGACTTGTTTTTGATAAAAGACACTTAAGGATGGACGGGTTATGATTCAGTTTGGATATTCAAAATACCTAGGTTCCTGAATAATTAGTGATGAATTGAAGAACCTTGTGATGGAGTTCAGAATAATGACAAAAAAAACCAGAAAGGATGGAAAGACGTTTTAGGCCATCTTCACTTTTATACAGCATAAATATACCACTATACTCTTCACAAAAAAAAGGGGGGGGGGGAATAAAAAGCATTTTCTGATTAGATTAAACTACAAAATTAAAAAAAGTTACTTACAACATACTGGTGGAGCAAGTGCTACAAACAAATGCATGTTACAATGTATTTTGTTTATGGCACAAGTCAACAGACCTATTACTTGGTTTCATAAGCCCCCACAACTGTGGAAGACAAAGTTTTGACTAGACCTCCACACAGGGGAAAAAAATAAAAAATAAATAACAAACAAAAAAACCCCCTTATTGACAAAAGAATCCAGAGTTGACCAGATGTGCTGAAGTAAGAATACATTTCTTCCTCAAAGTGCGTATGGATATTTAGGTACTATATCTTCTGTTGGACTACTAAGACAGGTGAGTTACAAGTTCTCCAGCCACCCTCAGTTAAAATATTTCAGCTGTTTTGCTGGAAGTAGTTTCTTCCTATACTTGATGCATGGCAAGTAGTATCTGGGATGTCAGACTGACCTACCACCAATATCGATATGAATTTTCCTCTCCCTGTAATCTCAAACAGTATTTTAATAGAGGCTATTATTTAGATGCCATGCTTGTACATAGACTTGGAGAACTCTTGATATTCTCATATCCCCCTGCACAGCTGAAGGAGACCGACAGCATTCAGAAGCAATTCAAGAGAATCCTGAGAGGTAAGGATGAGGAGCCCACGCTGAGTTGTTTATTTATGTGTTAGAGATTCTTGAAGCTGACAGTGAACCTGACAGTGAACCCACATAAATCTCATGTGTGGGAGGCCAGAGAGATCAAAGTGTCTTTCTGAGTGCCAAGATACAGAGAGATTGCTGCTTAACTCATTGTTATGTTGTTTTTTAAAACATATATCCCCATCTGCATTTAGACTTTATGGCACAGACTGCAATCTGTATCACAGCTTCTCAAAATAATTACACAAGTTAGATGATGACCATGAGAAAGTATTGTAATTCCAGTATGTTTCACGTTTTTAATATTGAAAAAAATACCACAACCCCAATATAAGTTGTGTGCTGACTATTGAAAATAAAACTTAACTACTATTACAGATTATGCAGATTTATGCATTAATATGAATGTAATACAGCACAGTAAACTCCCATTCTGCTTCACCAATTTATAGCTGTCATCCATGTTTTTTGAAAAGTGATACTCAGAAATATCTGAATATCTGATATCTGATCTGATACCTGAGCATATTTGAAATACCATTTCCAGTGACTGCTGTCAAGGGAATATGACTGTACAATTACAGTTAATTTTCTTCCTAGCAGCTGGAATAGTGCTGTGTTTTGTCTTTAGTCGGGGAATAATGCTGACAACACACCAATGTTTTAGTTGTTGTTGAGTAACACTTCCCCTGAACAGGGACTTTTCAGTCTCTCATGCTCTGCCAGTGAGAAGGGGCACAGGAAGTCAAGAGGGAGCACAGACAGGACACCTGACCCAAACTACCCAAAGGGGTATTCCATATCACACCATGTCCTGCCCAGTATATAAACTAGAGGGAGTTACCTAGAAGGGACCAATCACTGCTTGTGTTGGGCTCAGTATTGGCCAGTGGGTGGTGAGCATTGTTCATCACTTGTGTTTTCTCAGCTTTTTTTTTTTCTTTTTTCTTTTTTTTTTTTGTTTCATTATCATTACTGTTATTGTTGGTATCTTGTTATCACTATCTTTTATTTTATTTTAGTTATTAAATTTTTCTTATCTCAAACCACAGGTTTTACATTCTTTGATTCTCCTCCCAATCCCATCTGGGGGGGGAAGTGGGAAGTGAGTGTGTGGCTGCGTGCTACTTAGTTGCCAGCTGGATTTAAACCACAACACTATAATGTATAGCATGATAGACTACGTGAAAAACATGTGCTTAATAATTTGCTTATGAGTACAAAAATTGATTTAATGGAAAATTATATGAAAAGAAGCAGACTATACTGAGCATTTTGGAAGCAATCATAAACTGCAACTTGGTTTAACAGAAATAAAAGTCTCTGACTTTGAAATAATTGTCATGGAGCAGTTTTGGAAAGTTTGTAATTTTTTTTTTGCATTATTTTACCCTTGTCTATTTACACAGTATTTTATAGTCAAATACAATATCTCCACTTGCATTACAGCTGAGGCAAAACTATCTTCAAACTGTAAGATAGTAAGAGCAACAGGCTCCAGGGTTGACATCTGGATTGCCCTATCAGATGATGAAACCATTCCTCAAAACACCTCATGCTGTGGTTCCCTAAGGAGGACTCTTATAGGAAGAATGCTTATTAAGAGTAAAGGGCAAACATGCTAACTTCCTACTCAAACTAGTCTGAATATAGTAATTTAGTAACCAGAGCTCCATAGTAACTGGAAGTGTAGTTCCCTCTCATTCTGCCATTAATTCCATTCCATCAAGATAGTTTTCAAGGAGTATTTTAAAAATCAGTCAGATGAGCTCAAGGACAGAAATCAGCTGATCAAGAAATATGAAATAAAAATGAAGACTGTTAAGATGTAAAAGAATATGCATGCACTCCAGAGAGAGATAATGCCTGGGCATTTGTTCAAGTCCGAAGCAGCAGGTTATTCCTAAGCTTCTTCACAGAGAAAAGGTTAAGATAAATGTGTGGAGACAGTTTTGAAAATCTTGTCTTCTTTTAGTATGATTTATTCCAGCTGGTAGGAGTGAAATATTATTTGGTGGTGAGGAAATGTTCATTGTGCTTTTATTACTGCTTACAAGGAAATGAAAAAATAGTTGATACTAAATGCTTTGACAGCTGAAACCAGCACAAGGGATTGACTTATGAAAAGTAGGATAGCAAAATTCTGCTGAAGGGAAGAAAAAGCAGAATGTCCTAATGTACAGAATATGGTACAAGTTAAGGTAAATCTAGCTCTTTAAAATTATAATCCACGATTTAGTATTAGTGATTAGGGCAGTTTAATGTATATTTATGCAATATTTGGTGATACTTCAGACAGGTCAGTATAAGAAGCATAAGAGCTCATTAGTGGACGATTTTATCCAGGGTAGTTTATCTGCTTCACAGCTGATCCATAAAGGTGAAGCATCACATCAAAGCAGGGGTACCTCTTCCAGTTATGAAGATAAGTCACTTAAATGCACTTTATGACATACAGGCATGTTCACAGCAAGCAGACCTTACTACACAGAGAAATATTTCAATGTGCAAGGAATAACTTGAAATGCAGCAAATCTGATGGAAAATGATTGCATAAAAACATTTAAGGAGTTCAGCCTCCAACTTGTCTTTTCAGGAAAGATTCATGAAGACATGGATGTTTCCAACTGTTAGAAAAGAGTGAAGTTTTTAAGATAAATAATCATATAAAATGGTAGGAATGATTATGTTTGAGAGGTTTATAAATCAATAGTGTGATTTTGTAGATTAGAAAGAGCTATAATTTTGCAGTTCGGTCTGCAGTCCGGTATCATGGTTAACCTGTAACCAGTGATACAATGGTAGTCTTGGTAGCAAGAGCTTATATAACCATATAAGGTGAAGGGTGTATGGGTGAATTTAGAGAGGTATATTGTGAAATTCTACCCAAGCAGAACCTAGAAATTACCAGAGGTAGTCAAGGGAAAATAGAACAATGCTGGCGTCCACATAATGGTTGGGATATGTCCAGAGGACAAAAAGGTAAAAAGAACAAGCCGAGGAAGACTTCTTACTTCATCCGAGGAAGACTCCTTACTTCATCAGGACGACCACCAGAGGGGGGCTGCGCAAGTGCAGAAGAGGCTGATGTCATAATAGACTGATGTGGCAATCCTTAATGCATATGTATTAGTTAATGATGCAATCTGTATTTAATATGTATTAGTTATGTAACCTTCAGTGTATAAATTGCGAACGCGATATGACGAGGTCAAAGCCAGATTTGGGCGCGTGCCCCTGGTTTCCCAGCGCTGCAATAAAGCACCTCATATAACCATTCCGGTGGTTGTGTGTCAGTCCTTATGCTAACAAAACCACACATATTGAAAGACCTATGCATATCAAACATATTTAACATTTTTAAAAAGTATGAAGCTGATTTCCTTCATACTGCCTACGCAGAATGGGAAGTATCCTCAAGTTACCAATACATCGATTTTTCAGAGACCAAAAATGCCAGTTTCATATACATAGGCTAATGGAAAAGAGAAACTATGCGTCTACAAAGTTGGTATACAACACTGTAAGAAACCAGCATGTTTCTCAGAAACGAATCAATGGTTTGCACCAACAGAGAGAAATGAAATGAAATTCCAGTAGCCAAGATTTTTCATTACATAGAAGAGAAAACATTGTGTGCTTGACAGAAGACAAAAAAGAGTTGGCACACTTTATTCCATTCTTCATTCCTTTAATCACATGTAAACTATGAATTTAACTGGAATTCTAAATCAAAGAAACAAGTAAAGGCAGAGGCGTAGAGTGAAGATACTGGAATTGGAAAGCTACAAGACTTTAGATGACAGAAGACACTCCTAACAGTGACACAGAGACACTGCTAGCTAACATCAGAAACAGATCTATTACTGTTGCCACAAGAGAAAAAAAAAAAAAAAAAGCTATATGATATGACTTTCTCAGTTCACAGAAAAGCAACGGACTTAGTGTCAAGCAGACTGGGTTTATCTATCAGTCATCAGCCTGTATGACAAGGAACTCAGAGACCACCATAACTACTTAGATTCAACAAACAGAAAAAACAAGATTGAGGATTCCATATATATGAAGGAATCACTGCCTACTATAATTCCCCACACAGAAAGGCAGCTAAAAAGAACAGCACAGAACACACATATCTTCATTCACATGTTCATTTTTGCATCACAATGCAAAAACTGCAATGCCTACATTAAATAGATGACTCATCATTTTGGGTGGGGACTACACAACGAAAATGACATAGAAAAGCCCTACAGCTAAAAAATCCATCTCCCTCCTAGCTTTTTGTCTTGTTGTGTATGGAAAGACTGAATCTTTTTATATCTGGTTGTCAAATTGGAAGGAAAATCCAATGCTTCGACAAACAAAGGAAAAGACTAATGAAGATTTATGTTACTTTTTTTCTCCACTTATGCCTAATATATTACTCTTTTCAGCAATTCTCTCTCAAAGATTCTTGAACCTTTTACTGATTTCTTCAACCTTCCCTAAATATGACCATAGCACTAATTAATGGGTGAAATCCAAGTACCATAAAAAGAACTGTACTTTTCATTTTCATTGTACCAAGCTCTTATATTCCAACACTGTCTGGAAGACAATGGTAAAACAATAAAATAATGAAAAATTTGACAGAAAATGGGAGGTGTAAATCTAAAAACAAATATTCTACACTGCACACTCTGATGCAATTACAAAACATCATATCATAAAAGACATACTAAGTGCTGCTCCAAACAGAAGTACACGTTATTATGAAACACAGTAAGTATTATGAAACACTGGTAGTCAAACATTCATTATGGAAGGATTATTATGAAACAGAAATCTTCTTAGTAACATACTCTAGGTGGAACCTATTAATTTACTGAGATACAGTCCAAGAGTTTCATGACACCAGGACTGAAAAATACATCATCAGCTGTGTAATACCTAATTTATAATCTGTACTGAAAATAGATAGTCAGCACTATACTGCAAAGTCCTCTTCACAACCACACTTCAATTAGCAGTATTTTCCTTTACATGATGGATGCATTTTGTGAATTCTGTTCGCAAAAGCCTCTTACTTTTGAATAATGTTCTTTTCTCTCTGTAATATTCAGCAGATTTCATATTTAGCTTCCACCTGTTTCCCTATATGAACTATAGCATTAGAAAATGTTATTATATACTACTAATTCATTCCAAATTATGGATAAAATTTGTAGATTGACTTACATAATCCTAAATATTTTATTTCTAAATTTGATATCAATATTTGGTTAGGCAATTAAGTGTTATTAAAAAACTTAGATATGAAGGCTGATATAAACAGGCATTAAAAAAGGTATTTTATAAAACTCTACAAAAAAAAATCCCAAAACAAACCCCTTCTCTGCTCAGTATAAAACATATTTCACCTTGTTTTACAATGAAGACAATGCTTCCAAATGTGTAAGGAATTTATGGTGCTCAACACAAAGACAAATAAGTGAAAAAAGTTCAGCTATAATGATCTACTATGTAGTGTTTCTGTTTAAAAAGTTCTTCCCAGTTCTGATAGTGAGATCAGGTGTCTGAATAGCTCAGAAAAAAAAAATAAAAAGCTTCAAGAACACATATCTTTCCTGCAAAATATGAAAAGACATATTTTCAAAGTAGGAACTCAGCTATGGGACTCTTACTAGCATTACTGGAAGCTGTCTATCGAAAGCACAGTGCAACATGCTGAAATGCCCTTCAGTGATAGCCATAGGTTTAGAACTCTTGATCATACATATAAACATTTTACATGAGGTGTTTCAAAAGATAATATTTGTGATTTATGCTTGACTCTGCTTTAAGAAGTATCTGTATCACAGGAGCACCTCAGAAATTAATTTACTCACTGGTTATATAGTCCACTAAAATATACTGTTCTTTCAAGAAGCTTTCAATGTAAGTGGCTTTTTAAAGCAAACTTTTAAAGAAGGCACATAAGTGAAGTTACTAATTACAAAATATGTTTCAGTGTTATCTATATTACTACAATATCTTATGTACAGGTGATCTTGCTAAATTGTTTTTAAACCTGTTTCTAAATATATTTTTTTCCCCTTAGTAGAGGAATGATACAATTCCTCCAAAATTAAGCAGATAGTATCAGGGAAGGATGGAGAGTCCTGCTATCAACTACAGCACAATAGGTAAAGAAAAACATGAAGTTATACTTTGTTCCACAGAATGAAATAATAATCCTCGGACTGAAGTGAGATTGAATTATCAAGTAAAAAATAACAACTTATTGAAGATATAAAAGCCGATAATATTAATATGTGTTTGACTAAAAAAATATTTGACTACTAGGACTACTGCATCCCTGTGAACTGCTGATTTACTGGGGTTTTTTTACTGATTTTTTTTGTTGTTGTTGTTTCTGTCACAGCAAAAGTAAATGTTATATCATGTTAGACTATTTCTGGGAGCATCTGGAGTCAGTCTTAATTACTTAAAAAGGAAAAGGTAAATAAAATGGAAATTTTTGACAACAGATGTTTTTCTCCTTCTCTAAAGAGAGCCCTATATATTAAATCAGTTTAGAATTTAACAACTGTTGTATAGAGTTTCTTAACTCCAAAGCTCAACTAAACATGCTTCCAAATAGTCTCAGATTTTAAACTATGTGAAGTATCTCAGGGATTTTTTTATAGCACACAGGTAAAAACTAAATAGTCTTACCTTCCTTCTAAAATACTAATCTACATTAAGTGACTTATAATAGGCAGAGGCCCAGTTTTGACCTCTAGGATTAACACAGGCAGCTAAGCACTCAATTTGAGATTAAGCAGCATAGCATCAAACAAAATCAGGCTAACAAAATAAAATATGTCAACCCCTGTCTTTTTGAACACAGCATAATTGGGAAAAGACATTTTGTAAACTTTCTAGTGTCTCTATATTTATAAATAAAAGGAGAAAGCTTCCTAGCATACTTAGGACATAGTGATATAAGAAACTGGAGACTTAGTATGGTGGTGGAGAAGATTAATAGTGAAAACCCTCATCATTAATTATTCTTCTTTACATCATGAAGTTATAAGAGTATGAAAGTAAGAAAATTTTTGTGACTTTTGACAATCATTAGTAAGAAAAAGATTATAACAATTGCCAAAAAAATCACAAAAGTTGACATGTTACCTGGCTATGACAAAGAGCACACAACTGACACCCAAGTAAGCCAGCAGAATATACATCCAGATATCAGGGGAGAGAGGATTCAGGAAGGAGAAGACGCCGGGGTTTGTACCATTGGGCTTGCGGTACAAAATACTTATTCCAAGAGTCATAAAGGGCTTGGAAAAGTCGATGACCTTCTCTCGAACATAGGTAATTGCCAATGGTGCAACTGCAAGGTCAGCTTTCTGTTAACAGAAATACAAAAAGAGAAACAAGCTATAAGTTAGAAGAAACATGTTGAAGCAGACAATCAGATTAGGCAATACACAAACTTCGTATGGAAGAGATTTTTCTTGTACTAGGTAGACTGAAATGTGAAACTCTCTTCTCCTTATAATTAAGGAAACAGTTATCCTGCTTCCTGTTTGCTAAACCTGAGATAACACAGAATATTTAAAGCATTATTACAGGGGTAGAAGTGAAGAAAAATACCACTTCCTGCAGAAAATATGAACATCCACTATCCCATCTTCTAAAACTTTGTAAGCGTATGTCTTCCCTCTGTCATTTCTTCGCTGTGCTCTTTAGATGCTAACATATTTGTGAAGCCCATGTATATATGCTTATACAAGTGCAGGGAAAGGGACAGGAAGCAGTTTTCTTACTGAAGAACTTCTAAAAATGGGAAGTGCTGCACCTGAAAGATTGCTTCAAGGAGTAAGTTCTAACAGAGTACAGCTGTCCTTACTAGTTTACAGAAATCATTATGAAACATTTAGATAACTGACTATCAATTGTAACATTTCAAATTAAATCATACAATATAATACAAGTGTATTTTGTCAATTTACATTTAGTTTTTGTTACAGCAATAACTCATAGCAGATTAGTAAATGATCTATAGTATTTTTTATTTAAAAGTTAATGGAAATCATAGTGAAAAGGAATCTACAGCATCTACTTCTAATCTCTGTCAACAGGTCTTGAAAGACTATTCTTCATATGTCTGTGTAGCTCTGTGCAAGTTGTAAACTAAGGATTCCTTGTAAAATATATGCAAATGTAGGCATGAAATGGCAGAAATGGTACAAGTACCATAAAATACTTTTATCTCTGTAACATAGCTGCAAATAACACCATTTTCAGAATACCTGTTTTAAAACAAGATACAAATATTTATCCCCTATAAAACCATATAAATTCATATATTTATATACGTTATTTTGCTTAGTTGGTATTGTGTAGACTGTGCAACATTCACAATCCCACACCATATTCTAGCACGTTAAAGTTCTGCTATGGTCTATTGTTATGCAAATTTAACATATCATTAG
The DNA here is from genome assembly GCF_033783945.1 of Neopsephotus bourkii. Classification (NCBI taxonomy): domain Eukaryota; kingdom Metazoa; phylum Chordata; class Aves; order Psittaciformes; family Psittacidae; genus Neopsephotus; species Neopsephotus bourkii. The sequence continues at coordinate 7,242,363 of NW_026901987.1, read as the reverse complement.
ACCTACCCTAGTAAAATATTTCTATGCTACACTGTGAAACTCTCTTGGTGCTGTTAATTTAATTTTTTTGCTGGTCAAAAACATGTCATACACTTAATTTCCATTGGTATTCAGAACTTATAGGTATTTATCAGACAGCAAAGTTTTATTCCACAGCAGAGTTTTTATGGATTGCATATTACTGATGGTATTCCAACTGATGGAGAAAGGAAAGACTAAAGTAAGAAACTAAAACTAATTTTGATTAAAAATCATAGGTCAACATGTAGAAGTTGGAGAAACATAACAACTCATGTTATTAATAGTTTGTGAGGCAACTATCAGTATTACCATAAGAGTCTGAAGCCAAGTCACTAGAGACTGTCAGAAGATGCAACTTCACAAAGACAGAGAAAGCAGATGCAGACCATTTGGAAGTCTATTGGCAGTTGTAAATTTTGGTGTTAAAACATTAAGACAGCCTTAATGAATATCAGGCTCTTTTAACAAATACAATCGGAAATCCAACCCTTGGTCGTTAAATGAAAAATGAAAAACATATACATATGCATGTTGTTTGCATCTGCAGTGGAGTAAAGCTTTAGGGAAGTTCTTGCAGATGTCTCATGACAGAACAGGACAATCACATATTCCAGCCTGAGAGACAGAGATCCAAAATGCAGGTCTATGTCTTCGTATCTCAAGATTTTCTTCAGAGCTTTTGTAAGTCTGTTTCTATATCCTTGAACTAGTATACCACCATATGAACAACAACAACAAAAAGTCTTTACCGATTGAGGAAACAAAGATCTGCTAGAATTACTGATATAAAAATGTAATACTACATGTGGCCATTTTTGCTAATATGTGTTATCCCCAAAATGTTCAATTCTTTTGGCAATCAATAAATTCCGAAACAGCACTATATGAAAGTAAGTGAAATAAGAGGCTAAGTTTCCTGAAGCGCAATGCCAGGCCTCCTACACTCTTCTACAATGAAGAAATATGAGTAAGAGAATTCTCTTTTGGCAATTTTTCAGAATGAATTGGAGAGGAATGGTGTAAAACTAGGATTTTATCAATCTACATTTATTATCATTAACAAATGATTACATCCTAAAATGGCTTTCTGATAAGTTCCATAACAAACAATACTTGTCTCACTTGACAATGATACATTATTCCACTTTTTAGAATGAATATATGTATGACTTTAAAGGAAAAAGTTTATCTATCTGAAAGCATAATCTTAAACAGCACTTACTCTTGACCTTAGAGTACTTGAGACAAAGGCCTTTTTATGACAGCATCCAAGGACTGTTGAGGATAAACTAGTTGCTACAGAGAAAAATTCTGCACCCACTAAAGGTTACAATAGCACTTAGAAACAAGTCTGACAAGGACATTTCAACAGAAAGCACAGTCCTAAGCAAAATGGAAGAGTTGTACAGCAACAAAAACAGTAGCCATACCATGTGCTGAAGGAGCTCACTGCAGACAATAATGCCAACAGTAAATGGCAGAGACTGGAGAAAAATACTCCTCACAATAAATTCTTACTTTAATTATGTCATGTGTGAGGAAATCACAATCCAGCATTTACTCCACCATTCAAAGATACAGCATGATAAAATGGTGAATGGCTCTCACATTCTGCATCGATCTTGACAGTTTTTCAAAGAGAGGTTCTTTAACAAGAAAGAGAATTTCCAGGACAAGAGGGAGGAAGAAACAGAATTTATCATACTCCACAGGACACTTTCCAAAATCAGCTGAACCACTGACAGTTGTTCCCACCCTGTTGCCTCAAAAATTGCCAGATAGTTTGAACATCATTTGTAACAGTAAATTCTCAATAGCACTTTATTTTCTATCTTCATACCCCATCTTAAAGGGTAATAATATTTTCTCCTTTCATGCTAGCATATGCACTCTGAGTACATTACTGAACTACTCTGTGAATAGTGATTGCCAGACCTTCCCTTCTTTTTGTGTCATGTAAGAACTGCACATACTCTCTTCATAGCTGTGTAAAAGTTTCCCTGTCTTGCTACCACATGCAGTCTTAGGATGTTCACCCATCAGCAGACAACTCAAGTTATAGATGGTATCTACAGAAGCACCTAAGGCACAGTAAAATCCTCCTGCTTTGATTCTTCATTTACATTTTGCTTCCAAGCAGCTAGTTGACTATTTTTCATAAAATAACATTTAAAGAAAAAAGGGAGAACTTTTTTTTTCAGTTCCACAGAGCCGAAACTTGATACACAACCTCTAAGAAAACAATTTTTAAAATTACACTGAATTAAATCTGTGCATGCAGATACAAATAACATCAGTAAGAAATCTGCATATAAATGTTGAGTAGTGTATGGGCCACAGCATGTGCAGTAAGTATTTATAGGTATTGATATTTTTACGTTAAAAATTAACTCTAAAATGTAACCCTGAGGAAGTGCCACATTAATTTTTTGCAGAAATTGAACTTTGAAAGCATTTAATAGCTTCTACTAATAATGTTGGGGAAAAGAAGAACAAATGCTGATTGAATTTTCTTTTGATGATCTTTTTCTGAAAAACTTTTGTTTCACCTGTTTTATTAAAAGGAATTAAGAGTTTAAATACAATCTAGACATAGCAATCACAAAATGGCTAATAGGTATTTTTAATTAGACTCTACAACTACAGAATATTTCACCATAATAATGAAGCTACTTAGCTTATGACTATATGACTATATAGATAGACTCTCTATAGATAGACTCTTTAGCTAATGACTATATATATATAGTCATAAATGGACTTTCCTAGTGAGATTTTACTGATAACATCTTGCATTGATTTAGAAACCATATATATTTATATTGAAAATGCAGGGGGAATCATACAGCTATATCCATTCTCAGTTGTATATACAGTCAGTCAGTACAATCATACCGTGATGACACAAGATAAATGGATTTTAGTAATTTTACTTCTATACAGGCAGCAATGCACCTACTGTCTGTAACTATCTTTTTAAATAAAGGAAGATACTTTTCTAAAAGGAAAACTTCATAAGGCTTCTTTTTAGTCCACTGTGTCTGCTCTTCATCCTCAGGTCCAAAGTCAGTATATAAACTTCTTCAGCCGCCTCATATTTTTGAACTGTTAACCTGAGACCTGGATTTCAGTTACATTCCCATTGGAAAAATGCATTCCTAAGTTAAACAGAGGAAGGCTAAAGCACAGATTCTATAAATGCATTCAAATGGGCTCTTAATGTACAGAGAGCTTATGCATTATTCCCGTTTACAGAAGTCCATTTTCTTGCCACTCATTTGAAGACTAAGGTCTGTAGTTTGCCCTTAAACTTGTGATCCATTCTAAACTGCCTTGCTCATACTGCTACAGTAAATTTCACACACTGTGAAAAGCTTTTGGTCTTGACACAAGATACTCATTTCTTTTTGAAACTACTAGGACTCTATTAGGGCTTTATTGATATTTTTTATTTTAACCAGCTACTAACTTTAGTTTGGTATAAATTGTTTTTCATGTTTTTCTACCACCTTACACAATTTAGGGAGAAGAGACATCCTGAGATCTCTAATCCAGTCTCCTGCTCAAAGCATCTACATGAACAGACCAGGTTGCCTTGGGCTTTATCCAGTTAGTTTTGAAAACCTCCAAGGATGGAGACAACATAACCTCTCTGGATAACCTATTCCACTGCTTGTCTGTCCACATAGTGAAAAAATTTCTACAGACACAAAGTGGAGCAGGTTGTTTAAAGATGTTAGCAATTTGCACCCTGAGATGTTTTCAGTTTTCACCTGTGGTCTTTTCCTGCCAGACACCACTGTGAAGAGCCTGGATGGATCTTCTTGATAATCTACTCATAAGTCATGGAAAACTGCTATTAGAAGTTGCTGCCTTTGATAAATGTAAATAAAATACCATAAAGTCCAAAACAAATCCAGATTAGATAGCTGAGTTTAGATGTCACACCTTCTTATGTGTGGGATACTGACTTGTATCATTTAAGATTAATTGCTAGCAATATCACATACAGATGCAATTTTATCATTTGCTACTTTATTAATAAAATAATTTAACATAATAAAGTAACATATGATAACAGTTCCAATAGGTACTGGTTCAAGTTACACATTTACTTCTAAATCCTGAGCTGCTTTTCAGTATTTACTGTTCAGCAACAAAATGTTACAGGTAGACAGTACTTTTTGCAGTTTACTCTGACTCATTTTACTAACACTTAGTAATATTTTATAGCTGTTTTATTTTAATTAGACATCCTTATGGCTAATACTTTTCTTGGGAAAGTCTTGAATAGATATGGTAAGTAACGTCTGTGTCAACTGCTTGCTCCTTTGTTATTTTCTGAATGTTTAGCCAAGGAAAAATACTAGTACTAAACCCATCAGGAACTCAGTTAATTTACATTATTTCCTCTTATTCAGGGTCAGTAAACCTAGGATTTTTTCTAGCCCACTATTATCTATGCCAGCATGGATTAGACTTAATAGCTGAATAGATGTAACATGAGTTACATCTTCCAAACATGAGTTACCCTTACGAACATGTTACCTTTTGAAATAGTCACAAAGTTCCTACCTGTTGATTTATAGAATACAGTTTCACTAAAGTATTTTGCACCAACTTTGTTTAATTAGCACTTACACAAATGTGATGTAAGAGGACTAGAAACAGTGGACCACAAAACTAAACTTAGCAGGAAGATGGATGACAGTAAGTTACAACAAGAAAATCTCAGCCTTAATTCTTCAATCCAGCAGACTTCAACTAACTTCAACTAACTTCAATCCAGCAGACTTTTCCTCAAAGGGCTCTTCTAATGATTAGAAGAGCAAGATTTACATACTCATAGAAAGGGCAAACTGCCAAAGACAATATTTATAAGACAGTGAAAATATTATGGCTCAGATATTTTGAAGGGTCCCTCAAAAAAAAAATAATCAAAGTTTTAGAATAGTTTTTCATGGTTATCACACTTTTTTTTCCAAATTGTATTTTGCATCAGAGATGGTTACTTAACATGAAAACTACTGGGCACCACACTCCAGTGCATCTTCTTGAAATAAAATACAGAACACCTATTCCTTGTTTGCAGCTAGCATTTTTATCATTATAATTTCTGGATTTACTGCAACTCCCTGGAAGTTTGTGGTTTTTTTTCAGTTGTTGAACAGGTGTGTCACCTAGACTTTCCATTGCACTTGTTAATGGAAATCCATTACTGATTCCACTCCTTTTAATTTTTACATAAATTCTCAAATATATGAGCTTTTATTAAATACTTTCAGTGAATTCATTTCATCATGCCATAAAGTTTGCGTTGTGTCCAGTTTCACATGTTTTCACTTTTCTGTATCACTATCATCTGCAATTTTTTACAAGAGAATCAAAATTACAAATAATGGCTTTCCATACCATTTGGATACAAGAAGGTCACTGCAGAATATACTACGTCCGTTTGATTAACAGTTCCCAATTGACAACATTTTGAAATCTGTCATTTCATCAGCTTAATGAATGGGATAAACTCTATTAATATGAACTTATTCGACCTGTGTTCTTGTCCCCTCCAACTACATTTTTACATAGCCATCAGAGAAATAGTTTTCTTTTTAAAAGAATCCACACACTGAAATGCTCAATGAATCATTAAATTCCACTGTCTTAGAGTTTAACTAAAATAGATCATTATTATAATAAATACCAAAAAATGGTCTTTTTATATAACTTATTTTTGTAATTTATATATAATCTAAATATATAACTTATGCATTATATGTATATATTAATACTTATATCTTAAAACCAAAAATGTTTATCTATTGTGTATATGCTCAAAACATTATCCATCATAAATGCTTTACACGTGCCATAATTATAAAATAATTACATGTCATATATTTTATTACCCCCAAATATTGTCACAAATTTAAGGAAGAAAAATGTCAGTAGTGTTTTATGCACTAGATCCTTATTTCTATACTGCCTAAAGTATATCTAAGCTAATGCATTTGAAAAGTAGGTCCATTTATTTAAATTCAATAAAGCTTATCCAAGCTTTAGGCATTATTTAAATACTGAAGATACCAAGATAAACTTATTAACAGTCACCTTTAATAAAACTAAAATTCAAATCCTAGGAATGAAATCTGTGGTGTTTTAGTTTAAAAGTTTCTGATATTTATAAGATGATATCAGTGAAACACTTAAAATGTCATTAATATTAAAATTTATTCCTTATATTGTGTAAAGCTCTGCTTCAGTCTGGAAGACAAGGATCAACAGAGGTGTACAAATACACAATGAAAAAGAACACACAATATAATAAGAAAAAACATTGATCAGCATGACATGCAGATGTAGACAAATTCCTAGTGTATCTACTGCCCAATTACAAAGTGGATGGATAGTTAAGTAATGACAATTATGAATGACACTATGTTATTCAAAGAAAAATTGCACTATGTCAACTTGCACAAGAAGAAGTGGAGGACAGTAAATAAAATGAACTCAGAATAAGAAACAATGAAATGATTGGCCAAGAAGGAAATCATGGAGATGATTAAGATATTGGAGTACCTGCTGTATGAGGAGATACTTGATAGAGATGGGACTGTTTAGCCTGGAGAAGGCCCAGGGGAATCTGATGAATGAATACAAATAACTAAAACAGAGAGGGAAAGTGAAAAAGACAGAGCTAGACCCTTTTCAGTGGTACCCAGTGAAAGAAAAGATAAAAATTACAAATTGAAATGTAATAAATTCCATTTAAATATAAACCCCAACTTTTTTATTGTAGCAACAGTCAAACACTGAAGCAGATTGCCCAGAGAAGTTGTGGAGCCTCCATCCTTAAGGCCAGTCAAAACTTGATGTGACATGGCCCTGGGTAACCTGCTCTTGTTGACTGTGCTTTGAGCAGGTATTTGGACTAAATGATCTCTAGGGTCAGTTTTGAACTCAATAATTTTTTGTTTCTGCTGTGTAAGTAATATTTCTTTCCGGTTCTCTCACACACCTTTATAACAAAACTACAATTTTATTTCTATTCTGAATGCAGACAGAGAAAGAAATTTGCAACTAATAAATCTTGGCTTGGCATATAGCTTACTAAAAATTTTTGTGATGCTGCTGGTTTCCTATTAAGCTGAAAGTAGTTTTAAACAGATAAAATATTTTTTTGTGAATTACAAAGACAACCAGAAATTGCTCAAATATTGCAAGAATTTAAATACTAAAATATGTAATCTCATTTGTCTTATTTCTATAATACTGGTTTACAGTGGGGAATTAAGATAAAAGTGAAATATTTTTTCTCTGATAGCTACACTAGAGAACAATGTTCCTAGAGACACTTCAAACTTATAAACGCCTAAATATAGCACATGAGATACTCTACAGATATCATGATATCAAATTAGACATAGGACCATCAAGTCTAGAATAGAAATGTGCTATTTCTGTCCCACAAAGGGTGTAACAGGATTAGTCTAGAGAACAGCAATGACACTTTGCTTCTATGGTGGCTTTTCCTAACTGGCCTGTCTTTTCTTTATTATTACACTGTGAGAATAGTATAAGTGTAGCTTTTACAACAGTCTTGTTTTTATATTTTGGAATTATGAAATCCTACAACATTTCAATACCTCTTTTCATGGCCACAAGGATCATTTTCAAGCTACCCTGAAAATCGTAAGACATGGAAGTGACAGGGCTGAATCCTGTACATGACATTTTGGAAGAGCTCAATTATATTCCCATCCAGGCAAACTAAGCTGAAAAACTAAGGGTAGTCTATTTCCATACATTTGAAGAATGACTTGAGGATCTGTTTTTAACAAGAATTTGATACATTTTTTACAAGACATTCATTCTGGAATAAGTGCAGCATTCTTTACAATATCAATCCACATGATTAAAAAAAAAAAAAAAAAGATAAACAAAAACGACAAGCAACCCTTCCCTCCCAACAGAAAAGAAAACCAAAAAGAAAAACAAAAAAAACCCAACCAAACCCACCAAATTAACCTATGTAAGTGTTCTAGTTTTAAGGAAATATCTATATTGCCTCAGACACAGAACTGTTAAACAGAACAGGCTTTCTGCTTAACAACCCATTTTTTGTACTGTAAGCATTTTGCTTCCAATAACAGATTATTGTATACACTTCTAAAGCAAAGCAAGAACTAAAAAGCTTAATACTTTTAATTTATTTAAACTTGACTTTACAGAACTAAAAGAAAATTTTTAACCACTCTTTTAAATTACATGGGGTTTCTATCTGAAACAGTCTCAGTTTGTCACTTGTCCAGCATCCTTTCGGTGTTTCTGCTGGCAATTCATGAGTACTATGCCCCATGCATTCACACAAAATATACATTCATTCTTTACAAATACCTATGTGCAGTCACTGGTAATGCTTACGTGTGTTTGCTTGAAAGAGTCCAGCGTAGAGCCAGAAAGATGATTAAGGGAGTAGAACATCTCCCTTATGAGGAGAGGCTGAGGGAGGTGGGTGGAGGAGAGGAGACTGAGAGGTGACCTCATCAATGTTTACAATATGTAAAGGGTGGGTGTCAGGATGATGGAGCTAGGTTTTTTTCAGTGATGTCCAGTGATAGGACAAGGGGCAATGGGTGTAAACTGGAGCATAGGAGGTTCCATGTGAACATCAGGAAAAGCTTTTTTACTGTGAGAGTGACAGAGCACTGGAACAGGTTGCCCAGGGGGGTTGTGGAGTCTCCTACATTGGAGATATTCAAGGCCTGCCTGGACAAGATCCTGTGTGATGTACTCTAGGTTACTGTGCTCTTGCAGGGGGGTTGGACTAGATGATCTTTTGAGGTCCCTTCCAACCCTTGGGATTCTGTCATTCTGTATTTATACATATTTGTTCCATGCTAAGACACATTCTTAGGAAGTTACTCATCTTCATAGGTTACCACACTTTACTGCTAATCAGGACTTCACAGGTCAGGAAATAGCACAATAAAAATTTACTGTGCAAATTAATTTCAAGCTTTTGTGACAAAGTAACATGACTTTCTTCATAACACACATACACACAATCAGTTTCATCTAATGCATTTTGAACTTAAGTAAGGCTGCACTGACAGGCTTTTGTTTTTCTTACTCAACTCTGGATGTTCAACTTCTGTATAATTCTTTTAAACAACTAAACTATCTTTGATACTATAAGAATGAGTCAGAATTAATACCTTTCAGTTCCCCAAATGACATGGCTGATGTTGTGTTTTGGGTATCATTCCCAGGGACACATGTCCTGCTAGCACATCCTGAAACTGTTTTACGAAAATGTCGTTGCGAAAGTTGACATACTCCAGTGTTCCATAGTCCCTCTTCCCTACATTCCATGGACTATTCATTTTGAGATGCATTGAAACTCTTTGGAGATGAGCAAAACACAAATTGCTCTTTAAAAAAAAAAAAAAAAAAAAACTAACAAAAACAAACCAACTTTTAGTATTCCTGACAATATTAATAATTTATTTGGTTATGTTACTTCTACTTCATGAATACACTTCTAGTTGATTTATATAGCTCACCTGCAAATCTTTCAAAAATATTCTGTTACCATTTCCAAATGAAGAAAATCCAAGCAGAAGTTAAGCAGCAACATTTCTCATGAACAACTTCTGAGTGTGTCACATTCAGAGTTATGAGTACAATTTGTGAATTCCTGATATACCAAGCATGCAATCAAACTCCTTAATTATTAATTCTAGAGACAAGCAGGTTAAAATAAGGACTGAGTAGGCAGAGAGGAAGACTAAGGGAAAATTGAGAAAACTGGTACCATTCAACTTTCCCTGTACAGCTGAACTTATTTTGACTTTGCAGTGATCAAGCACAGCACAGTCAAGTATTGGTATTGTAGAAAAAGACTGAATGAACAGATTAATTATAGGATCTAAAAATAACATGCAAATGACATGCAAAATAAAATTGTGAAATTTCCTCCTTGGAGGAAGAGCACATTTGAATAGACAAGTTGTTTTGTCAGTTTTTTAGAAATGCCCCATGCCTGGAAGTGCTGGAGGCCAGTTTAGATGGGGCTTTAAGCAACCTGATCTAGTGAAGGTTTCCCTGCCCATGGTGGGGGATGGAATCAGATGATCTTAAAGCTCCCTTCCAACCCAACCCATTCTATTATTCTATGATCATTACAGCAGCAAAACTGATTATAAAGATCAGATAACTGTATGAGGTTATGAAGGATATGAAAAATGCAACGCTTTTATGAATACAGCCTTATTACTGGATTCAGTCAGTTCCTAATCATTGATGTAAGCATAGATAATGCTTGAGCTAAAGAGTTATCTTTTGAAGTTTCATTTGAAAAACTTCATGCCTCTGCCTTGATGGGCTATGATTCACTTCACTGGCCGTGCAGTGAAAATGAGTTCCTGTTATTCACTGTACAGTTTTTATCTGTAACTTGAACGTAATCAGTTTACATAACTGACATTAGCTAGGCATGTCCAAATAGCTAATAAGTATAAATGGGGATTATACTGGTTTAGATTTAAAATGTATTCTGTGCTAATTCTTACACACTAATTATTTAACCCAGGCTCTAAAATATTTGCTCCCTCATACATGTTTGATTTGTACCAGTGCTGGCATTCTTTTGGCAGTAGCTTCTCAAAGAATATTTGATTTGAAAACCATTTCCAGGAACTTGTGAAGCTGTGATTGACCATCACTAAAAAATAAAATAAAAATAATAAAAAAAAAAAGTGGGGGATGGCCATGTAAGTGGGCAGACATCCTATTTATGAATAGCAAGCAAGGAAGCAAGCAGTATGATGGTGAAGGCAAGTAAAAGAAATTATAAACTAACAGTTCTACACAGCAAGACATGCTATTATCATGAGGAATCCTGGCCTGTAATTAAGTGTAATTCCTGAGTTTTAGCTCCAAAAAAGTAAGTTAGATTCTTTGGCAATACACTGATAGGATTCAGTAAGACTGGTAGAATGAAAAGAGTAAAATAGAAATGGAAAAAAGAAGGGTATTGTCACATAGGAACAGAAAAATGTTTTTAAAAGAAAAAGGTTCGTTAGTTAAAATTGTGAAAATTAAAATAAGAAAACCATAATATCCTAACTGTAAAATACATTACTTAGACATACCATAGTTAAATGAACAAGAAGGAAATACTCATTTACCCCTATAAATGTCAGATAAGCACCCCTTTAAGTACAGATCATCAAAAAAAAAAAAAAATCCAAAGAAATAAAATCCACACATCTCAGAGCACTTATTAGGAAAATCCTTTTGTCAAAGTCTCCTGCTACTTCTGGTGTAAAATAACTAAAAATGTACATAAAATTTTTCATCCAGTTTCTTCAGGACACATAGGATGTGATCAGTTTAAAAGATCATGTTATAGCATTAATGACTATTAAGAAAAAGTGTATACATTATTATTCTGTACGTCTTACTGAAATATTAGAAATATTACCAATTCTTAGTTTACTAAAAGCAGACGGTTTGGAAGTTCTTTGGAAAGTAATTGTTTACTTTCAACTGCTCTTTTTTGAAAATGATATCTTCAGACTGTCCTGTACTTGAAATCAGTAACAAATCCTTTGCTGGCAATTTAATAAGGAAATCATATATGCACTTCTGCTATATTTCTCACTGAATACATATTTTGCACACTTGACCTAAACCTATCATTTAGGATTTCTTTGACATTTCACATTATAGATGTTTTAGATTCCTCCGGCATATTTCATGGCTTTCTGCAATACTTTCGGCTGTACTCTCTCTGAACTTTATTTATTTAATTTAATGCAAATTATTTATTTGTTTGTTTGCTTATTTGTTTATTTATTTATTTCTACATAACCTTTAGTTAGAGTTAGGATCTGTCTGTACATTTTTTCCCTGGGAATATTCTATACAGCCTTTATTAGAGAGAGACTAATTACATGTAAATTAAGTGCCATCTTGTGAGTATAGAGACTGATTTTTGGCTGATCATTTGAAGCACTAGTAGAACTGTTGTTGCTAGTTCTTCTATGGTTGTGTGGAAGAGAATATCTTTAATCTTTCATCTTAAAGCAAACAAACAAACAAACAAAAAGCATAGTAAGGCATATTTGAGTGAATTACATCGATAAATTCAGACATGCAAGATAAAAATTTGCAGAGAGCTTCTGTAAGTCTATGTATATATTGTTTGTTTGAAATGAAAAGCAGAAGCTTAAGCAACAAAAGACACATAGTTGCTTGTCAGGAGACACCTGCTGCTGCTTGTTCAGCTTGGAACAAATTACATTGGAAATAAAAGGTCAGAGCAGTGGAAGTTTTCGATTAATGAATTAGCTTAGACTGAAAGGTTCTAAAAACACAGGTGATATCCTTATGACATATTACAAATGATCATAATAAATTATCCTGCAGACCCCAGGACAGATTTCAGACAGAAAGGAAATACTACTTTAATGAGGAAAAGAAAGCATGCAAGCAATAATAACTGTAAGATATTATGAATATTTAAACCAGTAAACTTTTGCTTGAAAAAAATATTAAAGTCCCTTAACAGAATCATTGGTAGTATATTATGACAAAGAATAATTGAAGGATTTTGAATACTATCTTTAAATATTAAATAATGTGAATTAGTAGCTTTGTTTAAATAGAGTTTTGCTGGAAAAGCATAAGTTAACGAATGTAACCAATAATGATTACTTGAAACTAGAAGAAGAATTTTTCAGCATAGAATGCTGAATTTGTAAGGTAAATACCAAGAAATAAAAATGCACTCAGAACAGATGGCTTTCAAATGGCTAAATAGATAAATCATGAAAGAGACAAATTATAAAGAAAATGTAAGAAAGCTAAAAAAACCCAAACAGATTGTGATTAAAAAAATAGAAACTGTAGTGTTTTAATCATATACAAAGAATACAGAAAAAAACGGAATTGTGTCTTTTTTTTTTTTAAGAGGGTAGATAAAAATAAAATGAAAAACCAAGTAACTAGAAAAAAAACTAAACAAAACAAAACAAAACAAAACAAAAAAAACCCAAAAAATTCCATCAGAAATCAGTAAGCATTCAACCTATCATCTATCTATATTCACCAGAGTGGCTGGCTCAAGAAACAACTATATTTTAAATGCAAACTTTCCAAGACAATATGTGGTTTATGGAGTGTTGACCCTTAAAACATCTTCTCTCAGAAGGATTGGAGTTCAAACTTATATATAGAAAACGTTTAGCATTATAAAAATTTTCATCACATGTCACCTTAGAGTCAGTTGCAGTTGCTATCTTAGAGCGAAGTTCTGGGAAAAAAAAAAAAATAAAATCTCACATAGCTTGCCAAAACTTTAACCTAAATTTTGTATACTACACTATGTATTAGCAATTTAAATTCCGCTTTCATAATGCAAAGCTTCTCAATGTATCCCATGTAAACTCATACAAGGAGCAATTCTAAAAAGTGTGAAAGCTTTATAGATGGACAAGACATTTTTTAATGCAATCTATGAGCAAAGAAGAGTTGCAAACTCCAAAATAAAGACAGATTTATGGATTCTGCAGATGAAAACTATTCAGACACATAAAATGTTACAGCTTCTGCTGAATTTAGTAGCTTCCTCTCAATATTCATTCAAACTAAAACCAAATGAGTGGTTTTTGAGGGCTCATAATTTAGTATCTATTACTACATTTTGTATATTGAGCTAAGATTTCCTCAGCGTATTAAGAACATAAAATGCTTCCCTGTAATAAAACTTATTTAATGAATTTTCACATAAAATTTCACGTGTTTTCCAAACAAGTTTTCCTTAGCCTTAGCTCTACACCTTGAAACCTTCCTCTAAAGTTGTCATGAACACTTTCCACACTCTTTTCAAAAATTAGATGTGAAGTTTAAAGAACCAACATTGGTGGATTGCAAAGAAAGGGTCTCATACAATGGGAAAGTACTGCCACACAAGCCCAGTGATGAACTCAAGGTTCTCAGAACAGCAGCTGACCAGAATCCCATCCAAAACCACTCCACCTGCACAGGTTTAGAAGCATGAATATTAACTAGCCAACTGCATGGGACAAGTACACACTGATACTGCATGTGATGAGCATGCGCTAATTACACAAACAGTGGTAACTGTTTATCCTACCCCTAGTATTAGGTCCCCAAACATTAGACTGAAGCATTATATGACCATTGCTTAATTAAAAATCCTTTGTAATTCTAGACTTCATTCTGTGTGTCTCTCCTCAGTCAGTAGTGGAATGCAAAAGAGCAAGTATGGGTTTGAGCCCTACTAGAAACAGAAGCACACTAGTGGGTTTGAGTCCCACTAGAAGACAGGTCATTTTGAGTCCTACCAGAACTCATGGTGCCCTAGTGGGTTCAAGTCTTACTAGAAGGGAAATGAGTCCCAGCGTAATTCGCTTGACGTAAGTTTAGAAGCCTGTCACATTACATTGTATATTCACATGATCATTTGATCCTTCATATTATTTGTTAAAAATCTGTATAACACTTGATCTTTGCCACTCAAACCATATTTACATTTTCTCTCCACTTTCTTCTTTCCCTTAGACTGAATAGCCTGAATATTTCTTGCTATAAGAAATGAAAAATACCCTTTTTTCTGTGTAACCCTAACCCTAACCCTAACCCTTTCTGTGCCTTCAGCAGAAATAATTTAAAAAACTAAAACAAAAACATACAGACACACACACACACACAAAGCCAAACCACAACTAAACCATCAAATAAACTAGGCTTTGTTAAGCTTATTTTGAGTGTTGTTAACCTAATAAAAAAATATTTAATCGAGATATACAAACAGAAGAAGAAGTTCTATCCAGACAGCTATGTAAAGGTACAGAAATCTTAGGAACACACACAGACATGCAAACTTGCTATGAAACCACTGGTAGAAAAATTACTATTTTCTTTCTTAATTGATAAAGATTCTCACGCAGTTGTTTATCACATTTAGTTTCTCATGGTAATCCTTATTTTTTCCAGTTTCTAATACAAACATGATAGATGACAGGGATAATGAAAACAAATAATTGGAAAATACCATAATTCTGTGAGAAGAGTTATGTTTACTTACACAAACAAGGATTGGTGTTTGGAAAAGTCTTAGTATACTTTTTTGAGAGAGTAAGTTACTGACTGCAATTTAAAAAAAAAAAAAAAGATGAATACCCAGTGAATACTATAGCAAGTGCAGTAAAAAGATAATTTTGTAACAACAGGTTGTACCCTAAAAATTGCTTCAATAAGAACCTACACGTGAGACAACTCCAAAAGGCAGATGACTGAGTTCTTATTCCAGGCCCTTTTCTGGACTGGATTAGAGTTTGTGATATTCTCTAAGGTATCCCTATGCCTCTAGTTACTGTTGCATCAATGAAAGGATTTCCCATAGGTTTTAGATCTGCCAGCACTATGTGGGTGCCTTGGACAGCTAAAGGAAGCTCAAGTGGCAATTTAAGCTTCCAAAACAGCCAGTGAAAGTCTAATCAATACAGATGATAGTGTCTAAAGAGCAAGCCAGCTGAACATGTTCTAGAAAAGTGTTTTCTGTTTCTTAATATGTGTACTGCAGAAGAAATACCTTGGATAGACAACCTGTCCTCAAATGTGCTGCTTCAGGTGTCCTCTGTCACAATCTGTTGCCTTATGAGGATGTACATGATATAGAGCATCTAACCTAAATTATTCCATTAGAAACAGCTTTAGAAGATAAGTCAGATTTATTTCTAGGCTCTGGTATGATTGTTTTCACTAGGTCTCTCTTGGCTAAAACAGAAGCCTATGTAGATAGTACCCCAACAGGCACCTTTCATCAAAACTTTCATTTAAGTATTTTGAACCTGAACTTAGCCTCTCACAGCCTGTATCCCCTCTGAGGTACAAAATTCTAATCTGCGGAACTGTACTCTAGATTAATTTGATTTTATGAGACCTGATGTAAGAAGAAACGAGTTAATATAAAAATCCTCCATTCTTTTTGAAAATATCTGCAATTATTAGTCCCCTGTTAATTTAATAACACTGAGAGCAAAGATAGGCACTGCCAAAAATTCCTTTCACAACTATTGCATAAGTTGCCCTTGTTTCATAAGATTATCACGCTGTTTACCCTCTAAAGTTCCATGCTTTTCACTGATAAGCCTTTTTTTTTTGAGCCAATATTAACAAGATCACCATAATGCTAATTATCTCAGCAAACAATTTAACATGCACAGAAGATGGTCATCAAAATTGTATCTATTAATACATTAATAAATACGAATCAGATACCACTTCTCTGAATAAAGAAAATGTGACCAGGATTATCAAGGCTTTAGTATAACTTAATTTAAAGGAAAAAAAAAATGAAAACCCAAACCCACCTATAGTTAGTGCTCACAGCATAGCTTTGTTTTAAAGGAAGAGAGAATAGGAAACATTTCCTTTTTTTCTAAATATTCATAATCAATTGTAAATTTTAATATAAAATTTATGTGTAAAAACAATTAAGATTTCTTCTTTAAATTGTTTCACCTCTATATTGTGTTTTCGGTAGCTAATATATTAAAAGAAAAAAAAGTCGTGTAATAACGACAAATGTAAAATTTTTCAGCAATTTATTGATTGATTGATTGATCGATCAATTGATTGACTGATGGCTTGGCTTCACGAACAAAGATTTGGGAAGGCTTTACCAACACTTACTACAAGCATGATGACTAAGTGCAATGTGGGATAGGCAAATCCAGCTGGGAGAAAGGCTGCTTGGTCATTCAGGATGTTTCCAAACAAGACTGTCATCTCCTGGGTCAATCTCGAGCGACCAACATCCTGAGCCACCCACATGCAGGGTTGGATCTGCAGCTTCCAGTGCACCTTATCACCTGCCGTTTCATCCCTCACCTGTCACTACAGGGCTTTGCAAGTATGGGTAAACCCTTCGGGCCTTCACAGTGGATTTTTTAAGTGAGGCACAGAGTGCACAGAATTGGCCCCACCCTTTACACTTGAGGTTTATCTGCCAGAGCCTAGATAGCTAGGATGGTGACAGCAAAGTCCTCAGGTTGTAGGTTTGGTTAGAGTGTCCTTCTCTTAGATGGAAGACCTTACAAGGCTAGACTAGCTCCATCTGCCAGGTTTTGAAGTTAGAGTTTTCCTTCTCCTGGGATGGTTGCCGAAAGGCAAATGTAGAGATGGATGGGCTTTGCGAACAAAGATTTGGGAAGGCCTTTACCCACGTTTTCTGAACAAGACTGTCATCTCCTGGGTCAGTCTCGAGCGACCAATGTCGCAACAGCACAACATTAATCACCTAGGCTGGATTCTGACTCTGACTTAGAGGCATTCAGTCACAAGCCCGCAGATGGTAGCCTCGCACCAGTGGCTCCTCAGGCAAGCGCACACACCAGGGGTCTGAACCTGTGGTTCCTCTTGTACTGAGCAGGATTACTATTGCAACAACAAATCATTAGCAGGGTAAAACTAATCTGTCTCATGACAGTCTAAACCCAGCTCACGGTTCCTATTAGTGGGTGAACAATCGAATGCTTGGTGAATTCTGCTTCACAGTGATAGGAAGAGCCAAAATCGAAGGATCAAAAAACAATATCACTATGAACACTTGGCCACCACAAGCCAGTTATCCCAGTGGTAACTTTTCTGACATCTCCTGCTTAAAACCCAAAAAGCCAGAAGGATTGTGAGGCCCTGCTTTCACGGTTTGTATTTGTACTGAAAATCAAGATCAAGCAAGCTTTTGCCCTCCTGTTCTGTGGAAGGTTTCCATCCTCCCTGACTTCACGCTGGGACACCTGCGCTATGCTATGACGGATGTGCCGCCCCAGTCAACCTCCCCACAGGCCGCTGTCCCCACAGTGGGTCACGCCTGGCATGTCCCAAGCACTTAGCACCAGAAGTGAGACCCCCCCTTGGGGCTCAACCCACTGCCTCACTGGGTAAAAAAAAAAACAATCAGCAACTTATACAATTATAATAAAGAAAGCTTTACCACCTCAAGAATGGAGAAACACATTTTTGCAAAATCAGACTTTAAGAACTAAACTTTAAAGTGCGACCGAATCAAATACTAAAATTACATGCACCCAGTTCCCTTTCTATGCATGCAGATGCAGATATCTTTGTGAAAAACATAAAGCAAATAAATTAGTACTGAGTTTCCATGGGCTTGGGGGTTTTAGTGTGGTAATTTTTTCAGACACAAAAAGTGTTAACAATATACTCGAAAATTATTTTGCAGCGTTTGACATGTTATATTTTAATATACTGTGAGTACTATCTGTTCTAAGGACCTTAACAATAACACAAGTGTGGAGAACAAAGAACAGAATGGCATCAAAATTAAATTAACTTTTATTTTTCGTCTAACAAAAATATTTTGCTTGTTTATTCAAGTAGAGAAAAAAAGTAAAATAAACATGTCATTGCCTGGTATCCCACCATTGATATATAATCATAGAATCATAGAATAGTTAGGGTTGGAAAGGACCTTAAGATCATCTTCTGTCAAACCTGGCCATGAACACTGCCAGGAATGGAGCTTTCACACAGTATCACACACACACACACAGTAGGTTAGAGATTGGAAGGGACCTCAAAAGATCATCTAGTCCAATCCCCCTGCCGGAGCAGGAACACCTAGATAAGGTTACACAGGAACGTGTCCAGGCGGGTCTTGAATGTCTCCAAAGAAGGAGATTCCACAACCTCCCTGGGCAGCCTGTTCCAGTGTTCCGTCACCCTCACTGAGAAGAAGTTTCTTCTCAGGTTTAAGTGGAACCTCTTGTGCTCCAATTTGTACCCATTACCCCTTGTCCTTTCATTGTTTGCCACTGAGAAGAGCCTGGCTCCATCCTCGTGACACTCCCCCTTTATATATTTATATACACTAATAAGGTCACCCCTCAATCTCCTCTTCTCCAAACTATAGAGACCCAGCTCCCTCAGTCTTTCCTCATAAGGGAGATGCTCCACTCCCTTAATCATCTTAGTTGCCCTGCGCTGGACTCTCTCCAGCAGGTCCCTGTCCTTTTTAAACTGAGGGGCCCAGAACTGGACACAATATTCCAGATGAGGTCTCACCAGGGCAGAGTAGAGGGGAAGGAGGACCTCTCTCGACCTACTAACCACCCCCCTTCTAATACAACCCAGGATGCCATTGGCCTTCTTGGCCACAAGGGCACAATGTCGGCTCATGGTCACCCTGTCGTCCACCAGGACCCCCAGGTCCCTCTCCCCTACACTGCTCTCTAACAGGTCGTTCCCCAGCCTATACTGGAACCTGGGGTTGTTCCTGCCCAGACGCAGGACTCTACACTTTCCCTTGTTATATTTCATCAAGTTATTCCCCGCCCAGCTCTCCAGCCTGTCCAGGTCCCTCTGGATGGCAGCACAGCCTTCTGGCGTGTCAGCCACCCCTCCCAGCTTAGTGTCATCAGCAAACTTGCTGATAGTACACTCAATTCCCTCATCTAAATCGTTGA
This sequence comes from Neopsephotus bourkii, assembly GCF_033783945.1. Taxonomy (NCBI): domain Eukaryota; kingdom Metazoa; phylum Chordata; class Aves; order Psittaciformes; family Psittacidae; genus Neopsephotus; species Neopsephotus bourkii. The sequence continues at coordinate 7,222,822 of NW_026901987.1, read as the reverse complement.
TGAATATATTAAATAATACTGGTCCCAGTACCGACCCTTGAGGCACTCCACTAGATACAGGCCTCCAACTAGACTCCGCCCCATAGACTACAACTCTCTGGCTTCTCTCCTTCAGCCAGTTCACAGTCCACCTCACTACCCGATCATCCAGACCACACTTCCTCAATTTAGCCGCAAGGATGCTGTGGGAGACTGTGTCAAACGCTTTGCTGAAGTCGAGGTAGACCACATCCACTGCTCTACCATCATCCATCCACCGCGTTATTTCCTCATAAAAGGCTACGAGATTGGTCAAGCACGACTTCCCCTTGGTGAAGCCATGTTGACTGCCCCTCATAACCCTCTTATCCTTGATATGCCTTAAGATGGCACCAAGGATAAGGTGTTCCATCACTTTCCCAGGAACGGAGGTGAGGCTAACCGGTCTATAGTTACCCGGGTCCTCCTTCTTGCCCTTTTTGAAGACAGGAGTGACATTTGCTTTCCTCCAGTCCTCAGGCACCTCTCCCGTTTCCCAAGACTTGGTAAAGATGATGGAGAGCGGTCTAGCAATGACCTCAGCCAGTTCCCTCAGCACCCGCGGGTGCATCCCATCTGGACCCATGGATTTATGGATATCCAGATTGCTCAACTGATCTTTAACCCATTCCTCATCAACTAAGGCAGACCGCTCCGTTGACCTATCTTCATCCGGGGTCTCAGCGGTACAGGGCTCTTCAGGACTGCCTCCAGCAGAGTAGACAGAGACAAAGAAGTCATTCAGTAACTCTGCCATCTCTGTATCTTCTGTCACCAGGGCACCCGTCCCGTTCATCAGCGGGCCTACATTGCTTCTGGTGTTAGTTTTACCTGCCATGTATTTGAAAAAGCTCTTTCTGCTGTCCTTGACCCCTCTCGCCAGCTTTAATTCCAAGGAGGCCTTAGCCATCCTAGCAGCTTTCCTACATCCTCTAGCAGCAGCCTTATATTCTTCCCAAGTGGCCAGCCCTTCTTTCCATGACCTGTAAACTCTCCTCTTCCACTTGAGCATACCGAGCAATTCCCTATTTAACCACGCAGGTCTCCTGACCCTCTTCCTCGACTTCCTACGTGTCGGGATGCTCCGATCTTGAGCTCGGAAAAAGCAGTCCTTGAACGTCAACCAACTATCTTGGGCCCCTTTCCCTTCAAGCAGCCTAGCCCACTGGATTTCCCCTAGCAATCGCTTGAAGAGGCCAAAGTTTGCCCTGCTAACTGCCTCACAACTACCCTGGGAAACCCATTCCAGTGCCTCACCACCCTCACAGTAAAGAACTTCTTCCTTATATCCAATCTAAATTTCCGCTGTTTAAGTTTTAACCCATTACCCCTTTTCCTATCATTACAGTCCCCAGTGAAGAGTCCCTCTTCAGCATCCTTGTAGGCCCCCTTCAGATACTGGAAGGCTGCTATGAGGTTTCCATGCAGCCTTCTCTTCTCCAGGCTGAACAGCCCCAGCTTTCTCAGCCTGTCTTCATATCAGAGGTACTTCAGTCCCCTGATCATCCTCATGGCCCTCCTCTTGACTTGTTCCAATGAGTTCCATGTCCTTTTTATGTTGAGGACACCAGAACTGTACACAATACTCCAAGTGACGTCCCAAAAGAGCAAAGGGGCAGGATCACCTCCTTCAGCCTGCTGGTCACGCTCTTTTTGATGCAGCCCGGGATACAGTTGGCTTTCTGGGCTGTAAGTGCACACTGAAGACGGCTTATGTTCATTTTCTCATCAGCCAACAGCCCCAAGTCCTTCTCTGCAGGGCTGCTCTGAATCTCTTCTCTGACCAGCCTGTATCTGTGTCTGGGATTGCTCCTACCAAGGTGTAGGACCTTGCACTTGGCATCGTTAAAATTCATAAGTTTGGCATCGGCCCAATTTACAAGTGTGTCGTGGTACCTCTGGATGGCATTCCTTCCCTCCAGTGTATCAACCGAACCATACAGCTTGGTGTCATCAGTAGGCTTGCTGAGGATGCACTCAATCCCAGTACCATGTCACCAACAAAGAGGCTGAACAAGACCATTCCCAACACTGATCCCTGAGGGACACCACTCGTTACTGTTCTCTAGCAGGACATTGAGCCATTGACCACAGCTCTTTGCATGTGGCCATCCAGGCAGTTCTTTATTGACCAAGTGGTTCATCTATCAAATTGATGCCTCCCCAATTTAGAAACAAGGATGTCATGCGGGACAGTGTCAAACGCTGAGGATTTCCCCTTAGTGAAGCCATGCTGGCTGTCACCAAGCACCTTGTTTTCCATGTGCCTTAGTATGCCTTCCAGGAGAATCTGCTCCAGGATTTTGTCAGGCATGGAGGTGGGACTGACTGGTCTGTAATTCCCTGAGTCAACCATTTTCCCCTTTTTGAAAATGGGGGATATATTTCCTTTTTCTAGGCATCAGGAACTTCACCTGACTGCCAAGATTTTTCAAATATGATGGACAGTGGCTTAGCAACTTCATTTGCCATCTCCTTCAGGACCCGCGGATGGATTTCATGAGGTCTCATGGACTTGTGTATGTTCAGGTACTTAAGATGGTCTCAAACCATATCCTCTCCTACAGTAGGCATAAGGTCTTCATTCTCACAGTCCCTGCATCTGCCTTCCAATACTTTGGTGGTGTGGTCAGAGCATTTGCTAGTGAAGACTGTGACAAAGAAGTCATTAAGAACCTCAGCCTTCTCCAAATCCAGGGAAGTCTGTTCTCATAGCTTTCAGAGAGGGCCCACATTGTCCCTAGTCTGTCTTTTATTCACTATGTACCTATAGAATCCATTCCTATTATCTTTCACATCCCTAGCCAAGTTTAATTTTAAGTGGGCCTCATTTTTCCTAACCTGGGCCCTAGATTCCCAGACAACATCCCTGTATTCTTCCCAGGTTGCCTGTCCTTGCTTCCACCTTTTATAAGCCTCTTTTTTCCCTTGAATTTTCCTCAGCAGCTCCTTATCCATCCAAGGAGGTCTCCTGGCCCTCCTGTTTCACTTCCTTCTATTTGGGACACAACACTCCTGAGCTTGCAGTAGGTGATCCTTGAATATCAACCAAGAGTCTTGGGCCCCCCTGCCCTCTAGGGCTATATCCCATGGGACCTTACTAAGCAGGTTCCTGAAGAGGCCAAAGTCTGCTCTCTTGAAGTCCAGGGCAGTGAGCTTGCTGCACGCTCTTCTCACTGTCCTGAGGATCTCAAATTTGACCATCACATGATTGCTGCAAGCAAGGCTGCCCTGGAGCATCACATTTCCAACCAGCCCCTCCCTGTTGGTGAGCAGAGGTCAAGCATAGCACCTCTCCTTGTCAGCTCCTCTATTACTTGCAGAGGAAGTTGTCTTCCACGCAATCGAGGAACTTGGATTCCTTGTGTCGAGCTATACCATCCCTCCAATAGACATCAGGGTGGTTGAAGTCCCCCATGAGAAAAAGGGCCTGTGAGTATGAGGCTGTTCTCCCTCTGACCCTGACCCAAAAACTCTCTCTTGACTGCTCACCTGTCCCCAGACAGAGTTACATACTCTCCAGTCTATCCGTAACATAAACAGTAACTCCCCCTCCCCATCTGCTGGGCCTGTCTTTTCTAAAGAGCCTGAAACCTTCCATTCCAACACTCCAGTCATAGAATCACAGAATCACAGAATATTTAGGTTTGGAAAGGACCTTAAGATCATCTAGTTCCAACCCCCCTGCCATGGGCAGGGACATCTCGCACCAAGCCATGTCACTTAGGACTCTGTGAATTCTGGCCTTGAACAACACCATTACACCATGTTTCTGTAATACCAATGATATCATATTCTCGTAGACGTGCACACATCTCTAATTAAACTTGTTTGTTCCCCATACTATGTGCATTTGTAGAGGCATCTAAGCTGAGCACCAAATGAATCCAGTTCATTGGTTGGAGTTGCTGAAATATCTCTACATTGCTCTGAGAATTTATTATAGGTGCTGGCAACTGACTGGGAGTGTTGGGATGGAATGATGTCTCAATCCTCCAACACATCTAGGTTAAAGCATTCTTGACCAGCCTGGCGAGCCTACTACCAAAACAGCTCTTTGTTGTCAGACTAGCTCTCCTAGCCTCCAGTTGACCTGGCCTCCCAAATCAAGTCCCATGTTCCAAATACACAAACCCCTGACTATGGCACCACTGTTCTAACTATTTATTAACCTGCCAAATCTGCCTAGCCTTTTTAAGGTCCTTCCCTTTATCCTGGAAAATTGACGAAAAGACTATCTGAGCTCCAGAGCCCCTTGTCACCTCTCCCAGGGCTCTGTAGTCCTTCTTAATGTTCTCTGGGCTACTGCTATCTATATCACTTGCTCCCACATGGACAACTAGAAGCGAGTAATAGTCAGCGGGACTTACGAGACCAGGCAGCCTCTCTGCATCATCCCTGATCCGAGCCCCTGGTAGGCAACATACTTCCTTTGAGACTGGGTCAGGCCAAGAGATGAGTGCCTCTGTGCCTTTCAAAGTAGAGTCCTCTACTTCTATGACCTACCACTTTTCCTGGCAGCACCACTAGTGATCTTCTTCACTGGTGCATCAGCCGGTTGTTCATGTGGTGAGGTGTGTGTTTATTTGCTTGCCCCCTGCAAAACTGCAAAGTGGTTCTGGGTGGGGACATCACATTTAGGAGGAAGCCCCTTGCTTTTAATTGTGCTCTTCCTCTTTTTTTCATTGGTTATGGTTTTTTTTACTAGTTCCCTGCTTCCTGGTTTAATGCCCTCCTTCTTTCCTGCATGAGCTACAGTGGACACTTGAGGCTCCTGCACAGTCTGGGCCTGGAGCAAGCAGTCCTGCTTCCTCTCAGTTTCCCTGACATTTTTTAGCCTATTGACAGTGTCCTACATCTCAACCCCTGCTGCAGGAGAACCTTCACCAGGGCGCACCAAGTGCAGCCCTGTTCATTGTGCCCCATCGCCCCACAAGACCGGAGAAGGCACTCCCTACACTCCAAGCTCTGCCCTGCAGCCTCCTCTCTCATCTGCTCTTTCTGGGTGCCTACGCTGGCCACCACTGGGGCAGCCAGAGCAGAGCTCCCAGACTGAGCCCTGGCCTGTTGGAAATTCAGGTTGGAAAGATTATTGATTCCAATGATTAACCTGGTTGGTTAACTGCTAACTGCCATCACTAAACCATGTCTCTAAGTGCCACATCTAAACATCTCTTAAATACCTCCAGTGATGGTGACTCTACCACTTCGCTGGGCAGCCTATTCCAGTTCTTGACAAAGGTTTCAGGAAAGACATTTTTCCTAAGATCCAATCTAAACCTTCCCTGGCACAACTTGAGGCCCTTTCCTCTTTTCCTATCATTTGTCACTTGGGAGAAAAGCTTGACACCCACCTTGCTACAACCTCCTTACAAGGTTGTTGTAAAAAGAGGCAAGAACTCCTCCAAAGAGGCAGGGCTATACTGTGCTGCATTTTATTCAGACCTTTTGCTTGAAAATTACACGAAGGAAAACTGTACCTAGCCTTGAAGATGAAAGAGAAGCTCCTTAAACTTTCCTTATGAGGCTCTATAGGGCAAGACGTGCTGTAAGCATGAAGGAAAACGAGAGAGAGTCTAAACAACATGATGAAATTAAATTTGAAAAGGGAAGGAAGAGAAAAGAAAGAGATGGAAGAAACTGAAATTCCTTTACTTGTATAGATTTTTGTTTGTTTCAGAAAGGAAGCAACCTTCCTTATTGGAAGTTTTGTTTACTTCTACAACCTTATTGCTTATAGGAAGCTTTTTTTACTTTTACACAGTAATACAAAGAGTTTGGCTCTAGTGCCTCAGGACCATAAAGACCATAAACTGAGGAGGGGGAAAGAAAAGTAACAAGTTACTGGAAGAAGATGTCTCCAGAAACATTTTAAACATTATATAATTGTCTGAAACTATTCAGTTGAGAGGATAAAAGGCCATTACTATTTCTAGAAATGTAAACATTTTGTATGTAAGCATTTATTAGTAAAATACTGATTTTCAAAAAATTCAAAAGATACTGAAGTAAAACACTAAGTTATGTTTCAAGTTAATTCAAATTAGGTAGTGATTTCCAATTGTTCAACTACATAATTCTTAAATTCCTCCAAGCTGAAAATCCTACTCCTGAGGCACAAAGAAAAGTTTAATCCTCACATATAATAAAAGAGCAGCCATGATCTAAATATCTAATGTTTTCTATAATTATTTATGAATCATAAAAGATCTCCAAGACTTAAAGTCTATTTTTATTACACAAGCTTTTTGCTGAAAAAGATTCAAACAAAAAGATTCATTCAAACAAAGAACAAGGTGAAAAAAATGTTATTTTTAATGGTATATAATAATAACAAATTACCTCCTAGTGGATTTTTCATTATCATTTATAAACCAGTATATTTTGCTGTTTTTAGAATTCAATGATAAGAATCTTTTGAAGTAATTTTGGAGCTGTAGAATGTTGAACAGAAAAAAAAATTATGCATTTTTATTCTTTCAGTATCTGCTAGCTATAGGGCAAAATAATTTACACACTCACACTATATATCTTATACAATATAATACAGCATCATATCAACTTTTATCACCACAGATCAACCTGAAATATACAAAGTTTATCATTAAGTTCAAAACCAATTCAATAAATCTACCCTTGAATAAATTTTTTGAATGAAAGGCAACAATTCAGTATAAAGAGTACTTTTGAAGAATGCATCCCTGAAAGATGGAAATACCCAAATTTTAGTTCACCTCGAAATATCTAACACCCTTATCTTGAATTAACCAGAGATGAAGATAAAATATTGGATGAAAAATTGCAGCAAAGAAGTCAGGCTGCTTAATTGGAGAAATTCAATTGAATTTCCACAGGGAAATCTCATCTATAGATGTTATGAATATTTCTTTTCCATTTGCAGCTAGAGAGACTACTGTCTTTTCCAACAAGAATTCATTATCATTCAGCTGTCAAAGTGAAGGAGTCATTGAACTAATTTTTAAGCATCTATCAGTTAATCAGAAGGAAACTACTCACTATTTGGAGACCAATATCAGAATGATGGCATACGTGAACACTGAGTAAAAAAGTGAAAGAAAGAAGAACTACGGGAAAAGAGATTGAAAACAACACAAAGCCTGAAGTAGACTTCAGTCTTGGTTCACAGTATAGAATTTCAAGCCTGAGACTGACATGATATGCTGAGCTCTATTAAGATAACATTGCCTTAATTTCACTTAAACTTTTGAGTGCACGCAATTATTTAAAGTTACTAAGCAGAGATTTAAACAGTTTATTTAAAAAATTAAATTCTATTTGATACTTTCATCTTTATATAAATTGTGCATCTTCTTTTCTACACTCATAGTAAACCAAAATTATACAAGGATAATTTAGTCTGTTAGATCACTTTATATAAAACAAAATCTTTCTAACACTTTAAAAAATAATGGAAAATAAAGACTTAAAAGCTAACCTAACTGGCCTATGTGAAGTACTAACCATATAAAAACATCAAATATGATAACTGTGTATCTGGAATTTTCTTAATTATTGTTATCTGAAGTGTGAATTGCTAATAAAATGTACCAATAACATGCATGCAAACAAAAGGCACAGATGCATAAATAAATTACATGTATTCAATTAGATTATAAAATAAGACTAGATAAAAACAGAGAAAATTTTAAAGGAAAAACTTCAAAATTGGGAAACTGAGAGAGATTAGTAAAAGTTGTGATTCCAGTTAAGAACTTAGATTACATCTTCCATTAGGCACTAGCACAGCATATAACCTTTTTTCACTCTTAAGTAAACATCATTTAAAAAGGCAAAATAAATTCTGATCTAAGTTTAGTTATATTATATCTATGGGAAAAAGGAACATACGTTTGTGTTATCAAGAGGAAAGGATTGGAAAAGTTCCAGTTCCACATACTTAAATTTGCAACTTCTTCAAATGCATTTTATTTCAAGATTGTCTTAATTGAAAAATTCAGGAGGCCATACTAGTGCTTGTTTAAGAAAGCTTTAGGGCCGAATAATAAAAACATACCAAATGTGATTATTTTTTTTGCTTCTGAAGAATTATATAAGAAATACTTCCACAATATCCACCTCAATTGTTGAAAATTAGTTCCAATCATTGAAAATTAGTTCCAAATAATGATGCTATTTAACAACCATTAAATCTAATAGCAATGAATGCCTATACATTTATACATGTGTGCAAATACGCATGGATAGAGATGGACAGGGACTCTAGCTAAATGTCTGTTTAAATCAAAGTATGTATATAAGGTATAATGCATACACACATTTAAAGATAATATAAATATAATACTCCCACACAGTCATCTTAAAAGTGTGACGTTAGACATAATATCTGTTGCAACAGCAATACCAGATTATTATTTACTAGAAAATCATGAAGATAATAACCCTCCTAGTAAATATGAATATTTTGATTAGCACATGTTCTGCCCATCTGCTGAACTCTTACAGCAAATTGAAACAAGATTAGTGTATCTTTTTGTTTCAGCTATTCATGCAGTTTCTGCCACTATTAGCAGGTTTCACTTGAATTAGCTATAAAATTGTCTCCCCTTCTTCTTATTTGACACTGATGTGCATAATATGTTTTATCTCTGTTTGACCAAATGTTACTATTTGAAGCAATCTGTCCAAATGCAGAAAGGGACAATGCCATAATTTTCAAATTTACTAAAATGCTTCCAAGAAACTGAATTTTACTGGCATGATCAACTGGGAACGTATGCTTTGAAAGATAGGAAGGAATGCCTGCTTTACTCATTTACAAGTAATAGTTATGGTATCTGTTTTGACACACATTACATTAATTTGTTGCTTTAGTATATGTTGAGATATGTTTGCACTTTATTTTTACTATTTCAAGAAAGATATTCCTGTTCTTGCTGTATATCAAATAATTCATATTAACACTCCCTACAGAAATTTCTCTATGAGAAAATCTCTAATCCACTATCAAAAGACGAAACCTGGCTTCTACTGATTAAAAAAGATGTAGACTTTTGTTACAAAAAATCATATATTTGTTCTCAGAAATAAATTCTGAATACTATCTATTCCATATTTTGACTTAGGCATATGCCATGGAAGAGCTAATCCAGTTTGGCAGAAACAAACACTGCCTATAGGCAAAACAGAGTTGCAGAACAGTCTTTGTCAAACAAACAAATTCTGCACTAAAGAAATCATTGATGTTAATCTACTTGTATTAATTCTTTAAATGGCTGCATATTCCAAAACAGTACTATTCAAATGGCATTATCATAAAATTTTCACAAATAGTATAGATAGAATTGGAATCCAAACAGATAATAGAAGGCTTCCAAAGTTAACTTACATGATCAATTAGTTCACGAACCATTCCGTTCCACTGTCCACTGGCATCTTCCTGGGCTCCGTATTTTCCATCCTCCACAAGTCTAATCTCATAGGAAAATCCAAGGATAGTAGATAGCTCCCTGAGGAGGTCAATGCAATAACCTTCAAACCGATCATTTCCATACAAGGGTTTGTCAGACTTTTTGAACATAACATATGGCTCTTCCTGTAAAAATTAAAAAGACAAAATGGATAATGAGTGCCTCCATAACTTTTGTTTCTTTTTAATCTAAAATAGTACATTGGCATTATAACACTCCCTGTACAAAGAACTAGAATTAAAAGTAGTACCCTTTTAGATTTGGTTAGGTCTGTATAAAGTCTTTATTTACCTTCAAACTGAAGCTAGTCAAAAGACCAACTTTCTCATTTTTATTAAAAAAAAAAAAAGACACTTAAACAATACAGACATATCTTCAAGGAATACATATAAAACCAAATGTAAGTGTCCTTCTTAACAAATTATATTATACATTAAAATAAAATACATTGTACAGACTTTGTAAGCCTCTTGAAATGCAGAAACAGTGTTCTTTGGCAACTGAAACAAATTAATTCAGACCCTAAACATCAAATGTTTAAAGTATTATGCTTTACACTTTTCTTTACATAAGTATTTTAACTGTTTTCTCAACCTTTTTTTCAGGTAAAGTGTACAAAAACTACAGGAGGAGGCAAATTTCAGTGAAAATTCCTACTGTTCTGTTGCCTTAAATTATAGTCTGCCATTTCCAAGACTGCAATAAAACCAGGAAAAAGTTAACGCAAAATCACATTCCATGACATACAGTCCATGAAAGTTTATATTCTTTAAATATTTTCTTATATTTAGTTTAAATTACAGTGTGATTTTTTTTGCATATAGTGGTCTGCAAACAAATTAATTGTCAATGTAATCATAATTATGGGAAAAAACTTAACATTTAGCAAAAGATAGGATTTTTGCACCTGTTTCTCAGTATAGGATAGCCTTCCTCGAATGAAAAAAGGACAAAAACCAAATGGTATCATTTTCCACTACAATATGGCACCAATATTCAAGTTTTATTTGATAGGTGAAATACAAAGATGAGTCTTTGGTCGTGTGTTAGACATGGGTTTTTTTTTCATTTTTAGAATAATAAAAAATAAACACCAAGTAAGGTAAGACAAATGATAGTAGATGCAATTACTGCAGCGGATATAAGTCGCAATGAATAATCAGATAAACTCTCCAGGGTAACTTAACAAAATTCATAGAGCCCAAAACCTCCACATAAGCACTCATTGGGGTTAAAGCACTTCATTCTACATGCATTTGACAGCTTTAATAAGGATTTGTCAGCATTCCTGATGTAAACATGTGTCTTGAGGGGTTCCATGATTTAAGCATTATATTGACATAAAACTGAAACTTTAGCATGTAAAATTTTACTCAAAATGCAAAGGAGAGCCCAGGAAGCTCTCTTGCTTTTTTAAAAAAGTGTAAAAGTACAATTGGTATGAAATATCTGACATATAACAACTGTAAGAAAAACGTTTTTCAGGCGAAATCAGGATTCCTTAATGAAAGCACACTACTGGCCAAGCACAAGCTGTGCCAAGACAAAACACAGAAAGCGCAGAAAAACAACAAAATTCAAGCATGAATTCTTCAATCAACAGAAACTTAAAGTAGGGAGGAAGTTAAATGTAGCTCAAAATGTGAAGGGCACATGAAAAAGACAAGAAAACAAACAAACAAAAAACCCAAACAACCAAAAACCCCCAAAGTAAAACCCCAAACATAAAACTTATGCAGGGACTACATGTTTTATGTGTTCAAGTTTTAAATTCATAGCGTGTGCTAATGTAAAACTGGCTATTACATGCACTCTTAGGAAATTGTCTATGCATTAAACATATGGATGACCATTGCTTCTTGGTGTATTATTACTTCCACAAAAATATTTCAGTAGGACAATTATCATTGATAATGTAGACAGATTATTTAAACGGAATGATTGCTAGATATTAAAATATTTATTTTAACTTTGTTCACAGTTTAATTTTATCCTTCAGCTCCTGAAAACATGACCCTTAAAAATCACTATAACACATCACAAAACAAGTTGATCAGACTTGCTTTCAAAACGTTTACAAAATGTTTTTTAAGATGTTCTAAGCATTTTCAGCTGAAATTAATAGTCTTTCAACTAGACACATTTCCCTAGAGTTAAAAATAAACAACAAAACTTCCCTTTAGCATTTTCATTATGGCTTGGAATGACACGAGTAGCTTCCAGCAAAAGCCACTGAACAAGCACTGCCTATACACAAGTGCTCCAAGAAAAGATTCCTGAAAAAATCCTCTTGCAGAGTCACTTCCAGAAAACATGCTTACTATGAATTAATTTAGGCTACAGAAAAATGATTCTACCATGTATTTTTATCAAGTGTGCTTGTCCTGAAAAGAGAGCAACCAAAGGGAGGGTTATTGAAATTAAAAAAAAACAGTTTACTTCAACCTAATTAATTTTGCTTCTGGTTAAGCTTACTCCTGATGCATGAAATTTGCCAACTTTGCAGCATACTTTTGACCAGCTCAATAGTAAAGAATTACCCAAATGAAGTTTATATAAATAGAAACTTTTAGAACATGAAAATAAAAAAGATAAAGGGCATTGGGAACAATGAGAGAGATGAAACGGACATGGTTTAATAAAGTTTCAGTATCATTAGCTTACATATGAAATTCAGGGTTAGATTGACATTTTCTCACAAGTTTAAATCATAAAAGTTTATAAACCTTGTTCAAGAATGTGAGTCTAAATTACATAAAACTAAAAGGTTCACATATATAATTATACACCTAAATGTACAGTTACATAATTCATAGTATTTAATGAAAATATTTTTGGAACAAGCAAGAAATTAAAAATGTACATGCAGTACACTCCTTTCAATGATCAGTGTATACCTACATCACCAAACTATCAAATTTAAAGTTTTCAAAACTGGTTTTGCTTCAACTGTTTATACTTCATAGGAGTAGTTTTGACTCTGAAGGGAAAATCTCCATCTCACTATTTCCTTTTAAAATAGGAGAGGTTAGAGGAAGAAAAATAGCAAACAAACAAAGAAAAAGCTTTGATTCTTCATTTGAGGTATACTGCCAATATCTTTACCAATCAGGATAACAGTATAACAAACAAGTATATAGTAGGATGGAATTTTTCTTTTCCAGAAATGTTATTCTATGACTTAGGAGTTTTTTTTTTAAATACAGATGAATGCCATCCTCCAATTTCTGTAGGATCTGAGATTGTGAGGGATAGGATCATAATCTGAGATCATGAGGGAAAAGGATCATGATGGGATAGGGTTTTGTTCTCAGACATCATTGTAGTCCTGTGAAAGCAGGTAAATGAAAGACAGTCAATTCTAGTAACTCAAAAGATGATATAATACAAAGTGATCTTGTTTCATAAAATACAGGTTTATGGCTAGTTACAAAGGCATCTAATTTATGTGGCTTTTCTCTCAGCACAAGGAAAATCCTCCCTGTAAAGGAGCTACCTAGTCCAGTTGATTAGAAAGGAGTAAGTACTCATTCAGTACAAAACATTACAAGAAGGAAATGAATCAGATGTAGAGAAGATGTAAAGAAAAAAAGTTTTATTAAAAAACCTGCTAATGATAATTTTCAGGATAAAAAAAAAAAAAAAAAGAGAAGAATCAGAATCATCATAGAACCATAGAATAGTTAGGGTTGGAAAGGACCTTAAGATCATCAAGTTCCAACCCCTCTGCCATGGGCAGGGACACCTCACACTAAACCATATCACCCAAGGCCTCTTCCAACCTGGCCAGGAATGTATGTCTAGTGTGAGGTGTCCCTGCCCATCTCAGGGCAGTTGGAACTAGATGATCTTAAGGTCCTTTCCAACCCTAACCATTCTATGATTCGAAAGTAAAACTACTGTAAATAAATATATGGTCACAAGGAAGAGTAAAGTATCAGGTAGATTAAAATTATATCTGCAACTACAAGATAAATCCTTGAAAGGTATTTCTTGAGTAATACAGAAAAATTACAAGTTCATTCAAGAATGATATAACCCCCAAGTGACAGATGACTTCCCTTTTCATGCAAACTTTTTGTTTACACGTACTGGTGACAAATAAAGATATTTTGTCTTATTGATAAGTTGGTGTCTCCTGGCTGCATGGTGAACTTTAAGCACCGTGATTTTTATCAGTAGCTTTATGTGCTAATATTCCATGAAGGTAAACAATTGGCTTTCTCATAATAACTTTCTAAATTTCATTATTTCTATAATACACAGCAAGCATACTATCTCCAAAGAGTTTTTTTCTTTAGGTGTGTCAATATAACATTTTTTCTACTACACATTTTCATGTGTTCCATTTGCAAAATTTATCTGTATTTGGTTTTTAATAAATAAGTTGAATCACAAACTTCAAGGTTCCCTACAAAATAAAAGATTTTTCTTATGTTTCTACATGTTAAATTAATATTACAGCTTTACAGACTTGTTTAATGTTTAAAATGAACAACTAATACTTGAATGAAACACACTTATTCTATACAACTGTGAGCATAGAAAAAAATTACTGGTTGATTTTTTTATTATCATTATTTTGTAGCCTTGATTGATATGCTTCCTTTTCAGACTTGGACGAGAAATACTTGAATTATTCCTGTGAGCTTTATTAAATGTCAACTGCAAAGATATTCCTCGAAATAGTAACAATAAATTCTACATTCCAATTTTAATTTTTATTGATAGTTATCTACATCATCAGTATTAGCATTACTATCAGAAATGACTAAAGCAAAACAAGACAAAATTGGAATCCCTGATAAAAATAGAAAAAACACCTTCAAAATTTGACACTGTTAGAACAGAGAATTTTAATCATTAGCTTCTGTTCACCAGGGATATTGGATTTAAAAGGCTGCCGTTTCTAATTAACATTTGCATCAGATTTAAGGAATACACAACAGGCTTCCACAGTTGGCAGTCAAAATTCAAGTGGGAGAGGAGAAGCAATCCACTAGTTACAGTCAATCAAAATAATATAAAATTTTAGGCATCTCACTATTCATTTGAGCCAGACAGGATATTCTATAGAAGAAACTACGACCAGACACAAAAAAAACTACAAAGTCACCTACTTCCACTATACTGTCTATAATATACATTAATTATGAAAATCCTTATTTGATATCTAAAATATTTTCTGGATTAGTCACTCGTATGACCTTTTGGGTCATGAAACATGTAGTCATAACTATGTTCTGATAAATCACAGCCTGAAGAAATCAAGCCATAGTTGTTCTTTTCTGTACATTCACTCCTCATTTTGGGGATGTTAAACAAGACCGGTCCCAACACCGATCCCTGAGGGACACCACTCGTTACTGGTCTCCAGCTGGACATTGAGCCATTGACCACAACTCTTTGCGTGCTGTCATTATATCATTATATGAAATAAAATCATGCAAGTGTAAGTATTACCATAGAAAATCAATATGATATATGCAATATATGAACTCAAACCTCACCAATACATAGATAGAATCATAAAGTAAATTTTAACACCTCCAGTTATTGTTTCTTATGTAATCTTGCATGGATTTCATCTTCGTCCCAGTACTGTTATCACTGATCTGGAATCAAGTATACAATTATTGTTAACTAAGTGTACAGATGATAAGCTGGTTGAATACTGAGTAATGAAAGGAACAGGCCACTTAAAAGAGATAGGACTTTATTCTGGAAATCAATTAGGAAAAAATTTGAAACATAGTTATATATTGGTGGAATTCTTCAAGTAAAATCGTAGGCAAGAGATCTAGGTACAATGCAACAGGAGTAAAGGGAGGGTCAGGTGGAAATACTCAAAAACTTTACTTGATAAAACAGCAGTTCTTATACATACAAAATTTGAAAACTTGCGAAGGGCAGTGAGAAGAAAAAAAGACATGCAAATATGCTAGAAAAGATGCTTTTACTTTAAGGTACCCTAAGAAGTTTATTTTAATTTTATAAAAAGAATCACAGGAGATGATATTAAACTTAAATAACACTACAAGAGAAAGTTGTGGTAAAACTGTGCTGGTCTTAGCATAACAAGAATTTATGCCTGAAAGTGAGTCAGCCATGTTCCAATTATATTTCAGGTACGTATTTTTCAGTTAGTAGAATAAATGAAACAAAGGATTTTAGAATATTTTTTATAGTTTGTAGACCTGCAAATAAAAACAGACTTTATAAGTGAACAAGTTACCCACTGGGTGGAATTATATGGCTTATGTTAAATAAACAGTTTGAAGCACACTGGCATTTTTATCTACGTACATAGGAAAATACATTCTAGTTTGAAATGTCAAAATATATATGTTAGTAGGTAAAAGCTTCTTATTGAAGAATAAAACTGATCAGAAGTGAATTCTTTTCTTGATATTTACACATTCATGATAATGGTAGCAGCAGGCAAACTGGAAAGTTTTCATTTAGTTTGAAATTAAAATTACTATTTCTAAATTATGATGTGAAATTAGGGAACATTTATTTTTATGTAACTAAATATATGCAATTATAAATAAA
This sequence comes from Neopsephotus bourkii, assembly GCF_033783945.1. Classification (NCBI taxonomy): domain Eukaryota; kingdom Metazoa; phylum Chordata; class Aves; order Psittaciformes; family Psittacidae; genus Neopsephotus; species Neopsephotus bourkii. Next base: position 7,206,800 of record NW_026901987.1, on the reverse strand, counting down.
AATACCTCATTCACAACTGAATTTGTCAAGAATGAAAATAAAAAATAAGTTACTTAAAATATTTATTTGATCTAGTTCAAATAGCTCAATTAAATTTTCATATTATTAAAAATTTCAATTTAATAATCGTACTTTCATTAGAGATAATGGTGTTAGATTAGCAAATGAAATCAATACATTTTTCTGGCTAGAATTGTCAGGCTCACAGCTAAACTACATTTTTAAACAAACACCTTTAGTCCTCTCATATAGTACTGAACCAAAAATCATTGTGAACGAACCAGACAATTTAGTCAATAATAAGGAAATTAAATTACTGATCAGCTAAAATAACTCCAAAATTGAGATAATGTACTTACCATTTAGATAAAAGTAAATATCCATGACTAGCTTAACAGCTGGAGTTCATTCATGATGCAACAATTTCTAAGTAACTATAACATATACTACAGAGTGTTTATTAGTGTTGTAATTAGTACAGCAAATTATATTAGCTTTTCGGTATAACTGTACTTCTGGAAAAGCAAATATAATTACTTACCAAGATGGTGGTAACAATTAAAGAGCGATTGGACAGGGAATCTGTGATGTTTGCTGGTTTTCCTTTCTGATTCTCTGTCATGTTAAGGCCACTCAATGGATCCCATGTTCCTACCTATAAAACAGTAAATTATTGTGTAAATTTTCTATTAGTTACATTTCAGCATCCAGAAAAGAACACTATGAGGAAAAAGGATTGCTAACCTGAAAAAAAAAAAAAAAGAAACCTGTTCCATTATTCTTGGTCATTCTACTTGTTTAAAATATGATTCACAATACCTTAAAGTGTCTTGTGAAGTGTAACATTAAGTGGAAAATTGATGCACAGAATATCTAAAGCTACTGACTACATTTTTCATTCTTCAAGATAAACCACATCTGAAGGTAACTTAAAAGTTAGTTGGAAATTTATTGAAGAGCAAAGACCATAGTCTCCACAGAAGGATCTACCTTTTTCTGTGACCAGAGAGAACGGCAGAGCAAAAAATGTTTTGGGGTAAACGTAATGGAGAAGACTGAAAGTAGCTTAAGTGCAATAGCTTAACTGATTTACAGATAAATGTTCAGTATGTAGCTATTTTGACATAACTTGAAATTCTTATTCTAATAAATTCAACAGGATTTTTATCCAAGTAAGAAGGTCCAGGTTTATGCTTTATGGTTCAGCTCAAGGATAGTTTAACGTGCTACATCATAATTAATCTTGCTTATGAATACATCCTTCAATTTCATCACTCTAAACTGTGCAAGCAGTAAACACGCTATATAATTTTTAGACACTGGAATGTTTGTATTACCCCACTGTCTTAAAAAAACTCCAACAAACCAGAAATGTTTCTTTTCTGTTTCTAGACAGCACTTGAAATATCATTACAGATACAAAGCATATCTATACTAAAAAGTAAAGACATTTTTAAACTATATCTTAAAAGAAAACATTCTGTAAGGTCTGATTTTGAGTATATATAAATACATATATGCATATATATATGCATATATAAACACTTTTTTTTTTAAATCTTACTGATTCCTGAGAATATTTTTATATACTTTTAAGTGATTTGTTATAGTACAGCTGCTTAGTAAGTTTGAGATGCAGTTAGGTATGGGTTAAATAAAGAGAGTTTAATTTCTAAAACTGATAATACAACAGAGCATTAATTAGCAGAAACTGTAATAAAGACAAATTTGCTGTAAGATTTTCAGTTCCACGGAAGTTAATATTTTAGATTTCTTCTTCGCATAACACTCAGTTCCAAGTTGTCACTCCTATGAATGGCTGTGATTCTTGAATTTTGGCCATTCAGTACCTCATAAACTGATAAAAGAAACATGAAGGGCAGAAAGAATATGTGTGTCTCAGAAAAATAACTATAAAATAAAATCTAAAATATAATTTCAAGGTATTGAAACCAAACCTTACTACAAAAAACTTCCATTCATTTACTTTTTTAATATTATTTCATTTGGTGCCTTGAAAGGTTTTTAGAAAAACCAGAATGTTCAGATTTGCAGCTTGACCACAATTAAAAAACTGTAAAAGAATTGAGAATTTAGATGCAATGTTCTGCTAATTATGGCAATCGCAGTGTTTGCTTTACTTCAAAGAAAGACCAAACTAGAATACAGTAACAAGGAATGACAAAGATGGGAGCTTGAGCCTGTCCCTGGCTCTTCCTTCACTTAATTAAAGCTAGACAATTCTCCTTTATGAAATTCAATTTCAGGTACAAAAGTAACACAAAATTTTCTAAGAAACCACTATCACTTTATTTGATCAAATGCAAATCCTAAATTCATTACATTATATACTTTATTCAAATTCATAATTCAAATTTATCTTAGCTAAAACTAACACACTGCTAATTAAAATACTTCCTACTCTATTTTTTCATGTAGCCACAGTCACAAGCAAATAAACTATCAACTGTCAGAATTTGGGATTTACGTAACTAACCCATATAGACTATCCATGGTGTTACTTTAAAAAGAAACTTGTCTTGACAAATTGTTGCATTATTTTTCTAGATGAGGTTAATTGTACCTATATTGCTGTATTTGTGAATAAATAAAAATCTAAGAAATGGACAAAAACATATGTTCCAAACCAGACATTCTTTGCATTATCTTTATTAATGAGCTCTAACCCAACAACTTACACCACAGACTTTGATATATTCTAATATGCATAAGCACCCAAATCACACAAATATCTTTGTAAAGTTGCTGCTTCTAGAGAAAACTGTGTATAAACAGTGCGGCAAATTCATTCTTTTCTATTTGCTTGAGCACATTTATAATTTTAAAGTAGCCTTTTGAACAGATGTGTTTCCACTATAAAAGTTTAAAAGCCAAAAATGTACAAAAAGTAAATTGAATTAGTCTATCACATATAAGTGCAGTTCAAAGAACTTAAAATTTACCTCTACAACATTAAATTTATTTGCACCAAAATTTCATGTTTTCTTAAAAAGTGAAATAAATTGGTATTCTGTGTTATTAACAATATTTTCAATACAAATCCAAAATATAGCCACTATATAAGCTACTATGAATAAATATAACTTTAACCCAGCCAAAACCAGTAAGATAATTTATCACCTGCCCCAAAAAATGAGACATTGTACAGTTCTGAAACTTAAAATTTACTGAGTTTACATATACTCTATAGTTACTGATCATCAGTCTCTTGAGTTGTTATCCAAAAATATTCAATAGATTAAAGTAGCTTTCTTACTTTGGCATGTTTGAGAAAAAGCAATTTATTTTTACAAGTATTGTTTCAATTATTCTTCTTTATGAACTTCCTTCAAAACTCTCCTGAGAAAAGTAATATAGATATTTTTTGGCTTTATGTTGATCAAAACAGTATATACTATTGACAATGAAGTATCACAAGCATTGCATTAGGAAAGATCGCTGACCTTCTGCAGTGGTCCCATCTAACTGTGCAGCCAAATTTAGAGCCAAGTCCCCAAGAACTGAAAAATGTGTCTCCAGTTTGCCATCTTTGCTTTCTACTATTCTATTTCTAGAATATCTTTTCTACAAGATATCTTGTAGAGTAGTTAGCAAAATCGGTGCTTACTTTAAAAAAAAAAAAAAATCTTTATACTGCGTTGTAAGTAATATTAATTCTTTTTATGCCTTTCCATTTGCAAAATGCTCAATTTATTTTGCTTTCTTCAGATACATTAATATGCTTGCTTTCTTTGCAAATATCATGTCAATACCAATACTGCTGGCTTCCACAGATCTGTTATCTCCCTTGTTTTTTTCCCCTAATTTTTACAAAACCTTCTGTTTATGTCACTGTTTTTTCCCACATCATTAATAAAGGTACTAAATAGAGCAAGATCTTATATTTATATGCTGGACAATGAATTACAACTCATTTTGTGTCATTTATTTTCACCCTGTGTGTAGAGTCCTGAGCAAGGTTGCAAGCCAGTTGTTAACATCTTTACTCAAGAAATGTGTTTCTTCATCAGTGAAAAATATTAATATAAAAAATTGTATTAGATTCAGGTGTTTTTATCTCCCTAAATTATAAAGTAATTTTCCTTATGATGCACCTCCAGTGTAAAATACTGATTGACTGATTATAATTTAAATGATATTTTCCTTATTATACTCGATTGTCACAGTTTTGGATTTTCATTGTGCTTAATAACAAATTGTTCCAGTGTATCCAGAGTGTCTGTTGGCAAATTTTGCTGTATCTCACATCATTAGCAGCACTTCAATTTTTATTAATTTTGTCATTTTCATCTGACAATACCAGACATGAAATTTTATTTGGAAATGCATACTTCTTATTGACTATGTTTGATTATCACTTTTCAGTCAGAGATCACACATGGCATTATTTTTTTTTTCTGTTGTCAGTGACTTCAGAAGTTATTGTACTTAAAATACATAAATTAAGTAATTTCTCATTATACTAACCAGGAAATTTATCTAGGACATTTTTTCCCCAATTCTCAAAAAAAAAAAAAAGGTAAAAAGTAGGTCTTGTAGAACTACTTCACAATAACTCTTTTCCTAACATGAATATTTTTCTCCTCAAGATATCTCACTTTGTCACAAAAGCATTTCAGATTACAGTTGAAATTTTTGAACTGTTGTCATTCACATAATATGTCTTTCACCAATATTTTGAAAGAGGTTAAATGAAATAATAGATATTTACAGTATGGAAAACTGCACATACAGCACAGAAAATTCTCACATCCCCATCTTCTCTCATCCCACAAAATGAATGAATGAATAAATAAATAAATAACTCTTTGGGAACTCTAACTACATAGGAAGAGAGGCTTGATAAGGTGGTATTTTGCAAGGAACAGTGGGAACTCAAAAGAAAAGGACAAAGATGGTGAAAGTCTGAAGAAAAAAGAACGGGGATGGATAAAGCAAAGAGGTGAAGAGGGACAAGTGGACAGGGATCAGATAGAAAGGGAAATGGGCAGGGAGGGGGGAAAGGAGAAAAGGAGAAAAGAGTGAGAAAGAGAGCAGGGTGAGAAGGAGAGCGTAGCAGAAAGCAACAAAGAAGCAGTGGGATGTAGAGAGGAGTGCACATGTAAAGGAAGGAAGGAAGGGGACAGAGATGGAGAGGGATTTATCACAGCTTTAATAAAGACAATCTGAAGGGAAAATAAAGTTTTAAAGAAAACAAAAATAATAATAATAAAAACCACACTAACTTTGAGACAGCTTTTTTAAATGAAAGACTGGCTAAAACACATTCTTTCTACTAGGAAGTGTCCAGCTCTAGAGTTTAATGGGCTCGCCCTGAATTCAAGTATAGGATATTCTTTCAGAATAACCAAGTTTTCTTCAGAGAAAAACATTTCTCAGCATTGATTTATCTTTCTCAGTAAAATACCATATATTTATTAAGCAGTTCAATCTGATGTCCTTAATTTTCCTTTTCCGAATCCCTTATCATTACACCCTGCAGAAACTGCTCTGCTTTTGCTCATATGTATCTTTGTGTGGCATTCCTCATCATTCTTTAACATTATTTTCCCAACATCTAAACTTTCCTAATACATGATAAGTAATTCCTAGTGCTCTTTTCAAAGACTGTTATCGTGTTTTGCTGAAAGAATGTTATCACACCCCTTCATCACAGGGCCAAAATGAGCAGTGAAGACAATAAAAGTATCTTCCTTTACTGGTTATTTTTAAATGTCCATATCCTTTTCACAACTGTTGTCTCTTACATGTCTTTGAATATTATTGTTTCACAAGTTAACTTTTTCCTATTAGGGTTTTTAGAGTACAATATTTCCTGTTGAGTTTTATTTTCTGTTTCTAAACTCTAGAGACATTTCTGGTTTATTTTTATATTCTCAGCAGGGTACACATCTAATATACTCACAACTGAGATTTTTTTTATCCAGAAAACCCATGTTGCTTGGTGGTTCTTAAATACCACCCAATGCTCTTACAGCTAATCTTGATTACAGAGACTTCCTTTCCTCATTTTCAACAGTTGTGACTTGCATGAAGACTCTTCAGCCACTACTGACATACTTAGCTATTTCTATGTCATCAATTCTTTTATTTATGTTTCCAGTAAGGAAGACAGATTGCATTATACCTATTCTACTTGTACACAAAGTTAATTTACTTTCCAAGTCTAATCACTGCTATATTCCTCTCCTCCACTTCCCCTCCCCCTCCTTAAGTTTTTCAAGCCCTTCATGGAGTACTTCATAGGAAGAATCTTTACTATCAGTACATTGCTGAATGTTTAAAGACATAGTTTAGGCCTTTAATAATAGGTTTGCCACTGGATATTTTAAAATATGTTATTACCTATAGAAGTGTTTCAAAGCAAGCTCACGGCTTCTGAACCTTTTTTAAAATCTTCCTCGTAAAAGAATATTAATATTCTAAAAGTAATTTTGAGGGGGAAGTTTTGGATTTGTTGTTTATGCTATTTCCTCCATTCAACAATTTATAAAGGAAAGGGAATGCAACTCTGTTGCATGGTGTCTTCCGTTAATTTCTTTTTTTATTTGTGGCCACAATATCACCCTAGGGCAATAGCTAATAATCTTTTATCTGAAGATGAAGAAAAACATAATGATTACAGAACACCAAATGCCATAGCTATATAAAAATGACAAGGCAGATGCAAATTGCAAAACCTTTGTCTGCTGATCACAAATGTGAGATGCAGCTTCCTGCACTGCTTGTCCATGACAGGGTGGCTGGAGAAGAGAGAGAACGTGATCTGATTTCAGATCATCGTGATGTCATGTAGGCAGGACAAATATCTGTACATGTTTCCCAGCACCTTTAATTCAAACATGGACAATTTAGGCTACACAGAAGATAGACAAACCTGTCAGGCTACCTCCTCTTAAATTTTATTTATTTTTTTTTTCCATTTACAGAAGGAAACTTTGTGTTCCAAGAAAAGAATCAAAGTTCCCTCTTAAAAAAACAGAAAACTGACAAAATGAAAGAGTTTTTTGCGTTCTGTTTAGAGGTAATTCTTCTTGAATTAGTAAGATGTAAAGAAAATGCAAAATACGCATACCCACAGGTTCACACATGAGGATAGGCAATGGATTAGAATGATAACTAAACTCAATATAGACTGAAGGATATTAATGCATGGCTCTTCCCAGCCCACCTGAATCTAAGAATGTGGCTAGAAGCACACAGGTAAGAGGACAGTACTTGTCAGATGTTAAGATAACAGCTTTTACTAGACTTTAAAATCAGATATGAAGCTGAGAACAGGTATTTTGTTCCATGTAACACCTGAAATGTTATTGAAAAGGCTGCTACTTTTAGGGGGTGGGTTTTGTTTTGTTTCCCATCATTTTGGAGACAAATATCTTACACACCTTTTCAAGTCCTTCTTCCTTGAGGCTGATAACATCTAAATCAAAATCTGTCCTTAAGCCATTGGTTTTGTTGAAAGTTATCCTGCCTGTGAGGCCTTCCCAGTGGGCCTATGGAGAAAGAAAAAAACAATTTCTATAAATAAATACCTCTTCTTTTGACCCAAAAAAACAAATTTTACTTCTGCCAAAATGGAAACAAATTAGTCACACTAACTAAATAATTCACCTTGTGACTGATTTTTAAAAAAAATTATCTTGTATTCACTTTTTGCGAATTAAATCAATCTTACTTCAGTGTTCACAGTCAATTTTTTAAACAAACCTCCATATTAGCTAATAGACTATTCTTACTGCATGAAATAAAAGACTTTTGTTTTCATTGCTCTATCATCCATGCATACATTTCCCTTTCTGCTTCCCTACATGCCTCCACCTTCCCGTCCTAAAACTGCAATTTCTTTCATTGACGTGGATTTCATTTTTCTTTCATGAGATTTTAGTCAAATGAAGTTTTACTTTTACAAAATGCTGAGTCCCCTCAAACTACTCTGAGACAGCAAAAATTGAGGTCACTGAGGCAGTCTTTCAGAGCTGATTCCTTAAATTTATTAAAGTACAATATCTTCATTTCTTTTTAACTGGAAGTCTGCCTAATTCTAAAAATATATGGAAGTGATGGACAGACTGTGGAAAACAAAATTGCTATCCTAAAAAGACCCAATGCTAAAAACAGGGTTTTATTTAATCACATAGTTTAGTACAGCATTTTAGAATGAGAAATACTGCATTAGGTATTACTTACAGTACAAGACTTGAATACTCTATGGTGTTCATCTTTAGCACCTTAATTCTCTTGACTTTCTCTTAAATTACTATCTGTCAGTATCTAAATAGAATACTAGGAGACCAAGGCCACAGACATTAATTCACCGTGGGAGGGCAGGGCGGGAGGGAAATGAGAGAGAGAAAAAAAATATTAAATCAGGGAATAATTTTCATTCTTGACTTCTTTGGACTTAGCCAGTAATTCAGTTGCTGAATTTTTCGTAATCAGTCTATGGTCTATAGCTTGGGGTTTCAGGGCTTTGGGGGTTTTTTGCCAAAGATACTTGACACACACACTATACGTCTCAATGATCTACAAACAAAACTTATTTAGAATGCAGTTCTTTCATCTTTTTATGTTTCTCTGTTCCAACTTATACTTCAGGAAAACCCATTTTCAAATAAAAATGCTGTCTTGGCTGATAAACTCCTCACACACAACAAGCTGAGAGATTCCCATTTACTGAAAAAAAAAAAAAAAGGAAAGAAAAAAATGGCAGAATTCAAGTAGAATAGACACAAAAGAAAGTAGGAGTAGGGAGAAAGGAAAGCAATGAAGCAGGACACTATTAGTGACTTACCTCCTTAATAAGACTCATAAAGCGGGTCCCAAAGCGCCATGGTTTGTGGCGATTGCACTGTAGTGAACTGACAGTCATTTGTGGGAACTGCTGGACAGCCACTGACACCACATGAACTGCATCATACATTAGTGCTGCATCTGTCTGAAATTAGAATGAAATCGGAACCATGAACACAAAAAAACCCCTATGTGACAGCCCAGTAGTGAGAGAAGGAAACAAGAACTTAGCACTGCTCACTTTGTTAAAGAGAGCAAATGATCTGATTGTGTAATACTGTAAAATGCAGTTTTATTGCCAAGTCCTAAATAAAATGTGTTGGGACCTTCAGACTCAGCTTTTCTCTTTTTAGTGCTGAAATAAGGGCCCAAATACCAATATTTCAGGATCACAGGAGAATACTGGTATCTCTAATGACTCACGTTACTTTAAAAAAAAAAACACTGCATTATGAGGCTATATATATCATTATATACACTTTTGATTCAAATCATTTTCATGAGTGAGGCAAAAGAAAAAAAAAGAAAGATCAGATTATCAAGGTAGCTATGAAGGAAAGTGCACAGACTAAGGAAATAATGATTTTCTGTTTTGAAATTACCAACTTGAGTCCCACAGGTTCTCAACTGATTCATTAACAACTTTTTTTATGAGTATCAGTATAAAACCCTGTGACGGATCTATCCAGCATCTTCTATGAATAAGAGGCAAATTAGAAATACATTAAAATACACATGTATTTTAACAGTTCTCATGTCCCATCCTCAATAAATAGGCTCTTTATGCATGGTATGTGTTAACCAATGTTGTACTAGCAAAGGACAGAAGCAGCCACTCAGTACGGACTGGCACACTGTACAATAAACTGATATCTCTCTTCTGTTCTATTTGATAAACAGGGGCAAGCCTTGGAACCAAATGCAAGAAAGGACCTTAGATTCAATTGGTGGAGATGACTGCTATGCCATCTGCTCAGCATACCTTAGAGGAAAAGGACCTACTTCCCCTTCTCATTCACATAATTAGTGAGCTGTGAAATTAGTTCTTTAATGGATAGAAACCTGGAGATTATAGCTCTTGTCACAATGCAATACAATGCAGCTCAAAATGAGCTTATATAGTGCCTTTTGTGCAAATGCATCCCAAGGCTCTTTACAATAAAACTAAACATAAAAATGCAAAAATGTTCCACCATTATAGCCCATAAGCTACTGTTAAAGAGGAAAATATACGTTTACATTTAAATGGCTCTCCCAAGGAGAGATTTCAAAATTCAAACAGAAATAAATCCTAATTTTAAAATAGCCAGTATAATAGCTTTCAATGATCTCATATGCTAAGTAGATTATGCAGAAGCTCCAAATCAGTCAGAAAATATCTTTGCTGCCAAATTGTTCATTATCTTCAAGGCATTAAAGTGCTTTTAAGGCAAGCTGATACTTGATGAAGAGGCAGCAAAACACCAAAAAGTTGGAATGACATGCTGAGTAAGCATCATACAAAGCTTAATATTCTAGAAGCAGTACTTGGCAGTAGTTGAAATCTAGACAACACTTTTAAAATAAACCACACAAAAGTGGTACACATTACTCTGTCTCAAAAATGTAAATTATTTTTTTTTTTAATCAGCTTTGCTTCTAAATCTGTAGCCCTTGCACCAGTGAAAAAAAAAACTGAAATTGCTGTGAAGCTTCTGTAAAATCAGCCCATGAAGAAGCAACCAGGAGTTGATTAATTAGATATAAATTTGAACATGGAACTGATAACACTCATCAGGAAGAATCAAATGAGCATTATGCCAGATTCAAAGCAAAATACATTTTTGCCAAACTCTGTAAGCCAGTGAGCTGGAAATCTGTAGGATGTCAAGTCACTCAACTCCAGTGGAAACATTAAAAAAGACATTTCAGTTTTAGAAGTAATTCAAATTCTGATAGTATTCTTCATATTTGATTGATAAATATTGCTTCACCGGAAATAAATCTACATCAGAATGCACTTCTTTTCAATGCACACAACATAAACTAATCACTGGCTAGAAGTTGAGTGTACTATTTGATTTTTAGATAGTACAAGATAAAATCCTTATTTGCATAAGATGGAATTCCACAATCCACTTTTTATAGGATGATTAAAGTTAAATGTAGGCTTAAATGCTTGTACTGGACAAAGATAGAACCATATACTTCAAAATATTAGTTTAGTGGTTCAGTATTACGTGCACCTCACTGGGTGAAATCATTAATTTTACTGCAAGAGAAATAAACAGCACAGAACTCAAGAAAATATATAAAGTATATAATTAAATTGCAGGTTGGGCTCGCCTCTTGGTTTGTCACTTTACCTTTCCACTGAGAGACAGGAATTGATAGCTATTGGCCTAGCTCATTAGCTAGCTCATTCATTCATTAGCTTTATGTCTCACTGTCCTTTGCCCATACAGTTTTCTCTTAAATCACACTTTTGGAACTAGACTTTGTGCTACAGGAAGTACTGCAGGTTTCAGCAAGAGCTTGTTTGAGAACCAGGAGGAAACATCCCTAAATTAATTTTTTTAGGATTATCTTTCATCTAAACAAAAATTTACACTCTGGAAGGAAGAAAAGGTAGAAATTTCAAGAGTAGCAGTGGTTCTTGAATTTCAGATGGAAACCTGCTACAGTGTTTCCATTCACTGAAGTGAACATAAAATAAGAAAAATATCATATTGAAAAGTTACATTAGTATTCTTTTAGTCAACTCACATAAACCTCTTCAGAATTACACAGTATTTCACAAATATATCTTTATACAGTTTCTGAATTGTAGGTATAGATAAACTAATCTAAAATAGTGATCATGATACTGTCATTTTTATTTCTACAACTATAAAAGAAAAAAAATTACAGCTACAGAAGCTACAAAAACTTTTCATCAAATTGAAATAGATTGACATTAAGTGATCAAGATGTCACGTGACAGATGTTTGTAACCACAAGTATTTTTCAGTTGAGTCTATCAAGTAACTAGGAAGTTTGTAGCATCTAGAAGTAACAGCTTAATCAAATACATTATTTCAGTCATAATATATCTCTGATAGAGACAAACTGTCAATCTGTGTTTGATTTTTCTCCCAAAGTCAGTTGGATATTACACATTTTGTCTCAATATTGTTCTGTCATTCCTTTACCTCCTCTCTTACAGTGGGCATTGTGTTTGCTTCTACTTTTTATGTTTTTCTGTATAATCACTTTTGAGTCCTGCTAAACTACTTGCTAAATACTGTGCAAAAAATCACATGGAAGCTTTACTGTGAAAGGGCTCTGGTGGAGCTAGACTCAGTGTAAAGGAGGGAGAAAAAAGAAAAGCTAACTCTATTATTAAAGAAAAAGGCTATTATTTCTCTCTGGGCCCCCTCAGAGTAAAAGGTGGCCTTCTTTGTCTTCAGCCTCACCCAAAGATGTCAAAGGCATGTAAACTCTAGTAGATATATGCTGTGATTTTCATCACATGCTTGATTGCCCTGGTTAATCAGTATAGTAGGGTTTGAGTTTGAAGACTTGGAGCTGGGGCAGGAGGTTGGAAAGGTTTTTACTGGTTTCTAACATGTATGGGTGAAGCTGATGCAGAAGAAAATCACTACAGCCTGTGTCTCAGCCAAGAAGAAATCTACCCCATGTAATGGAACTAACAAACTGCTTCTCTGCTAAGTTCTTCTGCTATACAAAAGGTGTGATTTTTTAATGACCTTCAGCATGGCTCAGAGGTTGGGCAAGAATCAGCTGAAAATCCTGAAACCAAATGGTGTGTTTATGCCCTACAGCTGCAGCCTGAGATCTAGGTTTGTATTTTAAGACCTTCCAAAAAAAAAAAGTGAAAGGACTCACACTGTCATATAGATAAAATCCAAACAAACCTTAAAGAACAGAGGAATCATGGTCTTCATAATCATCTTCAGACTAACTGTACATAAGAGTTCATTGGTGCGATTTGATATCTAACTCAACGCATGAGCTAACTGCTTTTGGGATACCTGTGCTTAATAAACTGTTAAAGGCTAAAGAAAAAATTGTAGATTCCACGTTCAATGGCCTTGAATCATGACTTGTGTGTGCATCTTATTAACACAGCAATGTTTTTATATGACATTTCCATTTACCTCCATCAAATTATATGAGGATTTCATGTACACTCCTCTCTGGTTACTACCTCAGTTCTCCAGAATTATCTCTAAATTGCAAAAATATGTGCTTTGTTTTTAAAAGACTTGATTTTTATCATACAATCAATTATAACACTAATTTAGTATGAAGGATTGCTAGGCCAACACTATTTGTTCATTAACTGTATCAGAAGAAGTACTGCTACATAGGTGTGATCTGACAGAATTTTCAATTACTCAACTACATGTGATTAAAAACAGTTTGAAAGCAGGAAAAAACCTTCAGGTTTTCAATTAAATATTAAATTTGTGTGATTTTTTTTCCCTGTAATTAAATTTATTACTAATAAAAGTCTATGAAGAAATATGGTCTTCTACTTAAAAGGCAATCTGTGAAGTACTTGAAAACACAAAAAGAAATTTCTACATCGAGTGACATATGAAATAAGTGAACAGAAAAGAGAAGCTTAATAAATTTGTTTCTTTTCTTTAGTATTTGATCTAGTGTGGATCCTAGACAAGTATGATTTATTCACAATGACAATAATTCATTTTCGTAGATCAGAAGGTTCTTGTATTTAGAAATCTGTGACTCACAAGATCTCATAATTGCTGTTTGCCAAAGTTTTTCAGCAGTTGTGGTGAACCCTTTTTCCACAGAAAAGGAGCCAGAGAAGAAGGCCAAACAAGATTTTAGGAAAAAAAAAGAAAACAAAGAAAACCAGAAAAAAGTCACAAAAAGTTAAGAAACTAACATTTTAAGAATGCCTTATTTATTTATTTAAAAAATTCTTAAATTTTAATAATTTAAGAAAATTCAACTTCTTAACCCTTTGCAAAATTCTTTTAAGTGGAAGATATCATTAAAGATGACATCATGGCAAGCATGATACATACGTGTTTACAGCAATCTGTATTTTGTGTTTGAACTTTACTTTATTCAAGTCACGTCCAGTAAAAGCAAACTAACGCACCTTTACCTCTGAAAGAAAGAAGGAAAAGGAAGATGAAATAAAAATGAAATATTTTATGTGTTTCAAAAGAGGAATAAAATTTCCAAATTTGTCTCAATTAGATACAACTCTTCTAAAATGCAACTTGAAACTCTCTAGATAGATGGTCTAAAAAGACCAAATTTTCCATAACAGAAAAGACGTATCAAACTATGTTTCTTCCTCAAAATCAAAGGAGAGAAAAAATGCAATGGTGTAATATTCTATATCACAGTTGACAGGCCCTGCCCTATCAGAAGGTGCAGATCTGAATCTGCATTTACCAGTGACTACTGTCATTAGAATCAGGTTGCATCATAAATTAAATATATCTAGATTTTCACGCAAAGACACATTTTGTTCTCTAGCAAACAAAATGTTCCATGCAAAACAAAACTGCAAATAATCTTGAAACATAGTATCCTGATTCTCTAGTCAGTTCTGTATTAAACTGAATTGAGTCACTAAAACTTTAAAGGGTAGATAGAGTATAATTCACTTGAAATACTGTCAAGAACTCTAGATCACATAAGCCAAGCTTTTTCCACTGGTTAGTAAAGAATGCATACACTTTTCTATTTTTTAGTTCTTATGCTATATTTACCTGCATGTTATCTGAATAAGTACTACTACATCAAGCAGAAGAGCATATATTTTTCCTATGTGGCTCATCATCATCTTGAAGACTACCTGTCTTCCTTTCTCTAGTCAGTCTAGTTTTGACATTATGAAATAAGTCCAACAACATCTAAAAGGCCAAAGTGTTCAGGGGATTCTGCCTCATGCTTAATGGTCACTAATGTACTCTGAAAAATTTCATGCATTAATTGAGGCTTAAATTATTTTCGAGTGTGACTTCATTAGCTACATTAAAAATAAAATGGCACTGAATGCAAATGCTTGCAAATGTATATCTGCATTTGTTTCCTGGGTGACCATGACAAAAGTATCCAGATAAATGTATAACAGTGAAAGAACAATTCCCCACTTCTTTTTTTTTAACAAAGTCCTTGAAAATGTGTGAACATGTTAAAAGCAATTCATATGGAGTCTTTAACCCATTCTGAAACTTATTTTGTCATATCACTTTTTATTGACTCAATCTCAATACACAGCCAACTCAGACCATAGTATCTTCTGAAATAAACTTAGCTCAGAATGACTGTGGTCACTGGATCAACAAAGTTTTAACATGCTCCTTTCATATTGCACCAGGATTCTCTTTCAGAGCTTCTATTTATGGTACCTGTTCTTGCAAGAGTTTAGAATATAATGAGAATGTTACCTTCCTATTTGTTAAAAAGAGTGTAAGTACATAAGACGGGGCATGTTCCAGAAGGACTGAATTTTCAATTGGTCCTTTTAATTGTATTTTACTTGTTATGCAACCGTAATGCCTTGGATAGAATACTGGATGCAAGTTCAGGTTCTTGTGGTTTGGGGTTATCTTTTTTTTTGTTGCTGTTTAGTTTTTTGTTTTATTTTGTGGTTTTTTTTTTCAATGCCTATTATATCCAGATTATTTCTAGTCAGGTCTATGAGAGACACAGTTGGCACAGAACAATTAGAAGCCTAAGAAGACTAGCTCTATTTCTTTGATCTAACAGCCTGAACAAATAGTGTATACCAGAGGTACAATGAAGAGGACAGCCTAGTCAAGACTCCTCCATCCCCAGCATAAACTTTTTATGAAAAAATAACATTATTTAGGATGCACTACACAAAAGGATTTACAATGGCATACTTACCTATTTCAAAGCCCTCAAAAATGTTTCAGAATAAATCTCAGCCTAGGCTAAGCAGTGCTTCTCCTTTACTGATTACTTTTTTTGTGTGTTATCCTGACTGATATTTTAACACAGAATACATATCACTACTTTGAAAACCTTGGGTAAATGGTACATCTAATAAAGAGCAAAACACTTCCTTTTTATATTCTACCAAACTCCCTATCACCTGCATTCCATTTTTCCCCATATCAGTCTTATCTTCTAGATTATTTCCATTGTGAGGTCAGTGAACTGAAATAGGTCTCTGTTTTTTTTTTAGATATTATTATTTTCCTTGGGAGATGGATTTTATCACAGAAGTTGACTCCCCTTCTTTCAAAAAACTCAGGGAAAAATAGATAAAAACAAATATGTGACAAAAGTCTGACAACACTCAGAACAGGGTGATCACCTACAGTACAGAAGAGCTCTCATCACTAGCAATGTCTATTACTTTCCTTAAAAGCTGTCCTTTTTGACAGAAAATGATAAGGTTGTGTTTAAAAGTTACTGGATATGAACTACAGAAATTATGATAATGTACATAGCTAAGATTGACTTTTTAAAATATGTAGTTTCTTTATTATAGAATCATAGAATCATAGAATAGTTAGGGTTGGAAGGAACCTTAAGATCATCAAGTTCCAACCCCCCTGCCATGGGCAGGGACACCTCACACTAAACCATCTCACCCAAGGCTTCGTTCAACCTGGCCTTGAGCACTGCCAGGGATGGAGCATTCACAACCTCCCTGGGCAACCTATTCCAGTGCTTTACTACCCTAACAGGAAAGAATTTCCTCCTTATATCCAACCTAAACTTCCCCTATTTCAGTTTGAACCCATTACCCCTTGTCCTATCACTACAGTCCCTAATGAAGAGTCCATCCCCAGCATCCCTACAGGCCCCCTTCAGATACTGGAAGGCTGCTATGAGGTCTCCACACAGCCTTCTCTTCTCCAGGCTGAGCAGCCCCAACTTTCTCAGCCTATCTTCATATGGGAGGTGCTCCAGTCCCCTGATCATCCTTGTGGCCCTCCTCTGGACTTGTTCCAACAGTTCCATGTCCTTTTTATGTTGAGGACACCAGATATAAATACTACTATTGCATGGTCAGAAAAATTTAAGGGCCAGGTTTTCAATTATGTTAGGATAATGTGATCTTAACCCAGAAAACTGAATAAGTGGTAACATAAGTACTCTTTTTCTCAAGTTCACATACAGTGTGGTGCCAGCAGTGATAACATTATCCTACTTGAATCTTGATTCACCATGTATCTTTGATCAGCTACCTCCAAACTACAGGTAGTTGAATGATATGTTAATACTAATATATCATAAGCAGGTGATACAAGTCAGCATGCTGTTTCACAGGGATGTATCAACTGTCTGGAAGAATAAACCAGAATTAGGAATTCTTTAACTGGCAGAAGTATTAGAAAAGAGATTGAAAGGACATAATTTCTATAGCCTAAGAAAACAAAGACTGAGAACAACTGTTGAGGGAAACAGAAACCAGAGAAGAAAGGAAAGCTTAAGAGCACAGAAATAAGCATGGATACAAAAGTGACAAACTGACAAAAATCAACAGAAATCATTTTATCCTACAGATAGAGGCTTAAGTTGTATTAGACTTAAAAACCTTTAACAATCTTTAAAAGAACTACTGCACAAGACCATCAACAGAAGATAGTTCAGTTAGATCACGCCTGACAAAAGTAGTAGCAAGCACACAAATTCTACAGACCCAACATACCACTCCTACTCGCAGAAAGCTCTCCTATTCAATGAAATTAAGGTGAAATGGCTTGCAAAACTAGTTCCTTCCCTCCTTGGGTAATAAAATCTATTGTCCCTGAAATCATTTCACTTAATTCTCACTTGCTAACACATCCCACAATACATTCTGCTGAGTGAGATTTAATAAATCTTTCAGCCTGGGATTAAGTTTTACTGGTTTATGAACTGTTAAATTGCATTGTATGCTCATTAAAGCTAGTGTTTTCTTACCTCTTGACACATTGCCAAAATTCCCTTGGATACAACTAAGCAAACAGTAGAGATTTGCTTTTCATCCCAAAATTCCTGTTCCAACTGGGAACAAGATATGAGTGTCAGCAGGCTGATATTCTTGTGGAATAAGTAGAAATAGTCTGAGAAAAGTCAGGAATTCATCTTTTGCTTCAATGTTTAAATTTGATTGGATTACAGTCTGGTTTCAATGACAGTCTCTCTACCCAAGGTTTGCTCTTTTGGTGTAAGGTTTAGCTGTGCTTGATCTGAACTTTCTGATCAACTTCTCATTCTCACTTATTTTTGAATCAATCATTTATTGGGCGGGCTATCTGTCACCACCCTGTACAAGTGTTCAGGGTGGTTTACATTTTTCCAATCACAGAAAGAGGAAATATTTCCCAATATAAATCATTCAGCCAATGTTGTTATTTAGGTTTATCTGAAATAAACACTGTTAACTGTATGGAAAAAAATATGGAGGGGGGGAGGAAATGTTCTATAATGATTTTTTTTAGACATTTATTTTATCCTATTTTCTATTTTCTGGGTAATAAGACTGCATAAAGTGTTATTTCATAAGGCTCTGTAAATGTCCCATTGTGTCATAAACTTTACAAATCCAAGAAGAAAATTACTTTCAGTGTATTGCGTGCCATAGCAAATACCATCTGCACTGCATAAGCACTTGCAGAATTGTGCTTATAATATACAATTACGAACAAGGTGTTAATATTTTAGGTTTCTATATATCCTTGAAAACAAATGAAAAATTTCCCGTTGAAAGTTATTCTGAAGTACTTTCTCAATCTTTCTTCTGAACTTTAGAAATTATGGTATGTGCTATAATACTTTTTGCAATGAAAAACTCCATCATGAGCTTTTATACACTTTAAGGACAGACAGCAAAAAATCTAATTACCAGGACAATGGGTCGTTATTTGGGTTTTGGTAGTCTATTTCCTTTCATCTGTTCTCTTGCTCAAAAATCAATGATTGCGATCACTGCAACTCCTTCAAGCACATCCATAATAAGAGCTGACTGTTACTATTTTAGTAGCTTAGTATTGAAGACTTATTACACCACATGGAAAGTCCCTATTCATGAGCATTTCATAAGTAATTACAGAAAGATCCTACTCAGCATACACACTGAAAACCTTTGTACCCATATGCAGCAAGAAAATACACTGATAATGCAAAAAAAAAAAAAAGCATAAAGTTAGAATAATCTGGAGATTAAATACAAATCTAATTAACAAATGAAGGAAAAAAAAGCATTCTAAAGAACAAATCTCTGCACAATCTATTTTTTGTTTCCTGTAAAATTTTCATAATATTGGAGGACTTCAGGGCTTTCACACCTTCAAATTTTTAAACAAAATGACAAAAATAAATATACGGATGACTGAAATGCAGAGACAAGAGTTTTAAATCTTCATAATAAATTGTGTCCTCCTGCTTTCAGCAAGCTCCATTTGTGTTTTTCTCCCCTTAGAAAAACTAATGACACAGATTTTAATATCCTCAGAAAAACAAACAAACAAACACACCATGAATACCTGTGCAGCCTTGCAAAGTTCATATTTGCAGGAGAAAGCAAATTGTTAAGCAGTGTACAAACATAACTAGTCTATAAGAGACTACATGTTTGTTTCAACATTATTCTGTGTTAGGTCACTCTTCTGGATCTGTTTGAAATAACTTTTTTTTTTCTTTTGTGTTGACACCTCCATAAAATCTGTAATACCCAAAGGAAAAGGAAATAAAAAAGTCTGGCCTGTGATTTAAGATATCAATCTTTAGTTTGGATTTAGAAAGCAAATTTCATGTACATTTTTATTTTGGGGGGAGGGGTAGGGTGGGTTTGGTTTTCGCTTGGTTGGTTGGTTGGGGTTTTTTTCTTTAGTTTTGGTGTTTTTTTGTTTGGTATGCTGGGGTTTTTTTGGGGGGAGGGTAGTTTAGTTTTGGAAGCGTATCCATTTTTAGATTCTTCATCTTTGTATAATCTTCAATCAACTTGTATGTTATTATCCTGAGTTGGGCTGTAACAGTTATTTTTCTCCTTTCTATTAGCTGGTGCGGTGCTGTGTTTTGGCTTTAGTCTGGGAATAATGCTGATCACACCCCAATGTTTTAGTTGTGGCTAAGTACCACATACCCTGGTCAAGGACATTTCAGTCTCATGCTCTGCAAATGAGGAAGGACACAAGAAGCCAGGAGGAAGCAGAGACAGGACACATGACTGAAACTAGCCAAAGTGGTATTCCATACCACAGCGTGTCATGTTCAGTATATAAACTGGGGGGAGTTACCTAGTGTCCTGGGTTTAGCTGTAGCAGTCATTTTTTCTCTTTCTTGGTAGCTGGTTCAGTGCTGTGTTTTGACTTTCGGGCTGGGAACAAAACTGGTAAAAATTATGTTTTGGTTTGGCCAAGGACTTTGTAAGCCTCATGCTCTGCCAGGAAGGAGGGGAAACCAGGAGGAAGAAGAGACAGGACACCTGACCCAAACTGACCAAAGAGGTATTCCATACCACAGCACGTCATGCCGGAGAGTTACCTCGGAAGGGCAGAGGGACTGCGGGGTTGCAGGAGGTATCGGCTGGTGCTTGGTCGGGCTGGGGGGGCAAGTTATCGGTCGGCTGGTGATGAGATGTTGTATTCTTTTCCCTTGTTATCTCCTTTATCATTACTATTATTGGTGGTAGCAGTAGTGATTTGTGTTATACCTTAGTTACTAAACTGTTCTTATCTCAACCCGTGGGAGTTGCATTCTTTCTGATTCTCCTCTCCGTTCCTCCAGGAGTAGGGGGAGGGCAAAAGGGGGGGGGGGGGGAGTGGGTGAACAAGCTGTCTGGCTGGGGTTAAACCACGACACCTAGAAGGAGCCATTTGCTGCTCAGGTCAGGCTGGGTATTGGTCGGTGGGTGGTGCACAACTGTATTAGGCATCACTTGTGTTTACCATGGGTTTTTTTTTTTCCTTTCTCGTTTTCATTTTAGATCTTCTCCCCTTGTTAATTCCCTTATCATTAGTAGTAGTTGTAGTAATAGCGGTTTTATATTATTCTTTAGTTCTTGGACTGCTCTTATCTCAACCTGTAGGGTTTACAATCTTCTGATTCTTCTCCCCATCCCACCTGGAAGGAGTGGGGGAGAAGGAGTGATCAAGAGGATGCATGGTTCTGGGCTACCAGCTAGGCTTAAAACATGACAGCTATATGCAGATCATAGCCCAGATAGATTACAGAAAAGTAAAGTAAACTTGTAACATTACAGTTATTTTATTTTGCAATTGTGGTTCCACCAACTGCTTTTTACTGTATAATTGCTTTTGGTTTCAAGATGTTCTCCATTAATTAAGGTTTGCTTTCAGAATAAACTTTTTATCACATTATGATGCCAGTTCTAATAATCAGATTCTCAAAAATCGCTGACTCCATTTTCACCACCAGAGTAGACCCATAATTAAATATTTTCAGATATTTTGCTCTAGGCACACTGTTTTTATTAAAATCTGCTGATGCTAAGTCAATCTATTCAGTGATTAAAAAGATGCTTTATAATTTGTATCACTACATTTCCAGGTTACTTTCTAAAAATGCCCTCATAGAATCAGTCGTCCTAGACTGTCTATTATTCTAATATATTAACCCACAAAAATTTACCTAATTTAAGTGCAGCTTCAAATTAAGATGTTTCAGAAAGTTTAATAACTTTTAATGGGAATCTCAATGGCTAATGCTGAGAGGTACCTTGACACCGAAAGATTAATTAAATTTTTAAGGACTTTGAAGTCCTTAGTAGCAAAACACACAGAAGCTCAAAGTATAAAAAAAAAAAAACAATAGAAAGACAAAGTAATGAGAAACAAAAATTACATGTGTGGTTTTTATGTTTGTGAAACATTCAAAATTTAGTAGTCACCACAGTAATTCAATATAAGAAGAAATCATAGAATCATAGAATCATTAGGTTTGGAAAGGACTTTAAAATCATCTAGATCCAACCCCCCTGCCGTGGGCAGGGACACCTCAGACTAAAGCATGTAACCCAAGGCAAACATGGATGACCCTGTTGACATGGTTTAGTGTGAGGTGTTCCTGCCCACAGCAAGGGGCTTGGAACTGGATGATCTTAAGGTCCTTTCCAACCCTAACTATTGTGTGATTCTATGATTCTATCCAAGGCTCTGTCCCACCTGGCCTTGAACACTGCCAGGGATGGAGCATTCACAATTTCCCTGGGAAAACCACTCCAGTGTCTCACCACCCTAACAGGAAAGAATTTCCTCCTTATATCCAACCTAAACTTCCCCTGTTTCAGTTTGAACCCATTACCCCTTGTCCTGTCACTACAGTCCCTAATGAAGAGTCCATCCCCAGCATCCCTATAGGCCCCCTTCAGATAATGGAAGGCTGCTATGAGGTCTCCACACAGCCTTCTCTTCTCCAGGCTGAACAGCCCCAACTTTCTCAGCCTGTCTTCGTATCAGAGGTGCTCCAGTCCCCTGATCATCCTCATGGCCCTCCTCTGGATATGTTCCAATGAGTTCCATGTCCTTTTTATGTTGAGGACGCCAGAACTGCACACAATACTCCAAGTGAGGTCCCAAATGAGCAGAGTAGAGGGGCTGGATCACCTCCTTTGACCTGCTGGTCACACTCCTTTTGATGCAGCCCAGGATACAGTTGGCTTTCTGGGCTGTGAGTGCACACTGAAGCCAGCTCATGTTAAGTTTCTCATTGACCAACACCCCCAAGTCCTTCTCCGCAGGGCTGTCCTGAATCTCTTCTCTGCCCAACCTGTAGCTGTGCCTGGGATTGCTCTGACCCAGGTGTAGGACCTTGCACTTGGCATCATTAAACTTCATAAGGTTGGCATCAGCCCACCTCACAAGTGTGTTGTGGTACCTCTGGATGGCATTCCTTCCCTCCAGCGTATCAACCAAACCACACAGCTTGGTGTCATTGCCAAACTTGCTGAGGGTGCACTCAATCCCACTGTCCATGTCACCAACAAAGATGTTGAACAAAACCGTTCCCAACACCGATCCCTGATGGAAACCACTCCTTACTGTTCTTCATCTGGACATTGAGCCATTGACCACAACTCTTGGTATGCGGCCAGCCAGCCAGTTCTTTATCTACCGAGTGGTCCATCCATCAAATTGATGCCTCTCCAATTTAGAGACAGGGGTGTCATGTGGGACAGTGTCGAACGCTTTGCACAAGTCCAGGTAGAAGACATCAACTGATCTATCCCTGTCCATCAGTTCTGTAGCCCCATCATAGTAGGCCATCAAATTGGTCAGGCAGGATTTCCCCTTAGTGAAGCCATGCTGGCTGTCACCAAGCACCTTGTTGTTTTTCATGTGCCTTAGCATGCCTTCCAGGAGAACCTACTCCAAGATTTTGCCAGGCACAGAGGTGAGACTGACTGGTCTGCAGTTCCCTGAGTCTTCCATTTTCCCCTTTTTGAAAATGGGAGTTATATTTCCCTCTTTCCAGTTGCTGGGAACTTCACCTGACTGCCATGGTTTGTCAAGTATGATGGACAGTGGCTTCGAAACTTCTTTTGCCATCTCCTTCAGGACCCGCAGATGGATTCCATCATCTCTTGTGAACCTGTGCACATTCAGGTTCTTGAGATGATCTCAAACCAGATGCACTCCTACAGTAAGCCCAAGGTCTTCATTCTCACAATGCCCACATCTGCCTTCCAAGACTTCAGAGTCTTTGCCAGTGAAGACTGTGACAAAGAAGTCATTAAGAACCTCAGCCTTCTTCAAATCCAGGGTAACCAGTTCTCCTGATAGCTTCTGCAGAGGGCCCATGCTGTCCCTAGTCTTTTATTTGCAATGTAACTAAAGAATCCCTTCCATTCTTCCTTAACATCTCTAGCCAAATTTAACTCCAACTGGGCCTTATCTTTTCTAACCTGGTCCTTAGCTTCCCAGACAGCATCCTGTATTCTTCCCAGGCCACCTGTCCTTGTTTCCACCTTTTATAAGCCTCATTTTTCCCTCTAAGTTTCCTCAGCAGCTCATTGTCCATCCAAGGATGTCCCCTGGCCCTCTTGCTGCACTTCCTTGTAGCTGGGACACAGCACTCCCAATCTTGTAGCAGGTGATCCTTGAATATCAACCAAGAGTCTTGGGCCCCCCTGACCCTAGGGCTTTACCCCACGGAACCTTACTAAGCAGGTTCCTGAAGAGGCCAAAGTCTGCTCTCTTGAAGTCCAGGGCAGTGCACTTGCTTTTTTGGTGAATATAAGAATCAATAATTATCTTCATAGTGATCAATTTTTTTTTTTTTGATGCATATATAAATCTAATGCAATGACATTTATAGCAATATGCAAAATCCAAATACACCCAGTGATCCTTTCTGGAAATATTGGAACTCTCTCTAAACATAGTTCAATTTCAAAAGGATATTTATATCATGAAGCCAACTGATAGTATATAATTATCACAATTACAAAACTGAAAATAGGAATTGAAAACTGAATATACTTCCAGATTTTTCAATGCTCCATCAGGACTCCATCCGTCAGGATAACAGTCAATTTTCTGAACTACATTTAAATCTACATTTAAAAATAAAATGTGTCCAAGACAAGGCAGAAGTTTTTTGCATATCTCTGGCTAATCTGATGGGGATTTATTTTTCCCGAAGTGTACAAATACTTCTTAACTATGCTTTAGCAAGATTTAAAAACATAATTTTCATACCATTCATCTTATTTTTAGAGACGTTAATCCCTTATATTTTAGAAGGTTCTACATATCTGAAATTGCAGATTATGTAATGAAGAAAAAAGGGAAAAGATGAAGGAAACAGAAGAAATCTACAAGTACATTCTGCTTTAACCTCATTAACTCAAGGATTTCTGTTTTTCCTGTTCATACTCACAAACAGGTCTATTAGCCAAATGGCCTTTGAAAGATAAACTAGAAGGAATTATTCCAGGTCTTTGGACTTTCTTTAACACTTACATACAGTTTCTCAGAGCACTAAGAGTTGGCTTAGCTCTTGTTGTCAAGAAGACAATGATCATGCACATAATCCCTTTTCCATAAAGATCATAAAAATAGTTATTCACCTGCGATAAAATTTTCACAGAATTCTATTCCTTCTCACATCTTCAATGAAAAAATGGTCAATTAGCATTAATATGTTAAAGAGCGAGTGCAAGTTTTCAGTTTGCTGCTATCAGCTCATTTTTGTGCGTTCTGATCCTGAAATTGTTTCTCAGTTTAGCAATCTCAGCAGTACAGAATACACTATCCTTTACAGCCATCCTCACTCCCCAGTCTAGTATGCTCTCATTTCTTTAAATTAACCCAAAGATGCACCATATTAATCATACTGTACTGGAAATCCAGAATGTAGGTATAGCAGAAATCAAAGCAATAGCAAGTTTCTTTACAAAGCAATAAGAACACTCCTTAGGTTTTGTTACCTCTTCGCTTCTTCTTCCAAAGACTGCTTACTAGCAGGATAAGAGAGGTTTTATCAAAAGATAGCTTATAAATGGAAAATTAAATCAAATTGTTATCAAAATATAGATATTTGTAAAAGTTTATGATGATACATTTATAAATTCTGGTGATATTTTAAAGAAATTATTTTCATGATGTATTAAGCATAACTGGTACTTTGGATAATTAAAGTGAAATAATTTTTCTGTCATACATAGTAGAATATGCAGACATTCCTGTGGGAAAATACCTAACTAATAAAATATGTTTTATATATACGTGTGTGCATATGTATATTACAAAACAAAAACAGAAACAGTGTTTACTAGAAAATAATGGATGTAAGCTTTATCTCTCTTGTACACATGCAAGTTTTAATTTATATGTCTGCAGGGTGTATTTTCCACAGGATTCACGCACATTTCTGGGGAAGTATTGGAAAAAAAATAAATACTTTATAGCTGGAAATAATATTTCTGCCCCACTTCTCTACCCAGAATTGGTTAATCTGATTTAGATTAAATTTTCTCAAAATACTTACCCCAAGAGATACATTGGCTCAGAAAATATTCAGCTGTGTGGCTACAGTGTGACAGAACTCTAAAAAATTGAAAGAAGGCTATATTTGGAAGTTTTTCATTAATATAAAGCAATACACTAGTCCTGTCTTTAAAACTATATGGAAGTGGTTGTTGATTAGGCATGGAAACATTACAGTAAAAAAAAAAAAAAACAAACAATTTTTGTATGCCACAGAAATGGAACAAACTGAAAGTATAACGCTACAAAATTAAAATCACAAAGGATCATGTTTAAACTAGGTGCCTAATGTTCTAGTCTTAATGAAATTGATTGTTCTGCAAAGAATCATAAAAATCAGCTTAATAATTTACCATCTTTTTTACTTAACCTTTATTTTCCTAGACAAACCTCTATAGGCAGTAAAATGATACACATTCATAGCAGGAAAACTGTTTCTCCTGAAGTTGCTAACCCACGATGTTAACTTCGGCCCTTGATGAAAATATTTCCAGATAGTATAGTGTGAAGGAAATGTCATGGTTCTTTAGAGGAACCTTTGCTGAATGATCATAAATGGCTCAAGGCAGCAGGCAGCATACAAATGAGGGCTACAAGACAGTAGTTTCTTCATTTTAACATCAATAACTATTTCATCTCTCATTTTAACAATACAAGGAAGGCCTGAATAATCTAAAGCTCAAAAGAAAGATATTTCAATCTCAAATTTCTTTGCAATTGTTTGGGGGGGTTTTACAAAGTTTTATATAACTTTTAATTAAAAATGGAATAAGAAATTATCCAGTTGTAAAAATTACAAGGAGTCTTTAAGTTCCAAAAACGTACAAGTATTTGGAGATTCATTAGAAACAAAGAGATGGAAGAGAATTATTTCTGCTGAAAACTATTCTGATTGAGACCTTTATCTTGAAAAATCTGAGAACTAGTCTATCCGCAGATTGGATGTATGCAACTCAGGCATCTTACGTCACAGAGCTCTAGCTCACCAAAAACACTGACACAGGAAGAGCTAAGTTTAATACCAGAGCCATTATCAAGACAAGATTACCAACAGGTTGGAAGCACTTGCTAAGCACTTCTCAATTCTTATCACTTCTTATGTTTGGCATAGAACTGCCTACTTTCTAGATGATGTGGAATTCTTTTCCTCTTGCAAGTGAGTTTCCACAAATAATTTGATGTACAAGAGCCTGCTTCCATAAACACTAAGGTAAATTAATGTGATTAAAAGGCAAATGTTTTCAACAGGCTTGACATTTTAAAAAAATTTAAGCCTATATTATTTATTTCCCTTTCTATAGCATTTTCTATATCTATTTTTGGTTTAAACTGTCACTAAAACAAAAAAAAACCAACAAAACACTTGTCCACTTGTTTTTCTTTCATTAATATTTGTTCTCACTATAATTTTGTATGGCTCCATTACTCTGAAAGGTCTGCCACAGATTTTATTTTTGATCAGCAGCAAGCTTCTGAAGTGCCTCTCCTGATGTGTGACACCAGTGTTCTGACTCACATCATGAAGCAGGCTCTTTTAAGATAAAATTCACTGAAAGATGTGTCATAGGGCTGCACTTTATGTGCTCCATCTGCTAATTGGTTTGGTCCAAAGGCACAGACTAGAGATAGTCTGAAGCACATAGCTGAAAACAGAATAGTGTGAAATAGGAACAGTCAGGTTTTGGTCAACGATAGTTTTGGTTTATGGGGTTGCACCCAACTGGCCTTTTTACTTGTTATTGTAGCCATATTGTAGTTAAGGTCCTGTGATCACTTGAGAAATTCTGATTCCATCTTCAAGTTTATTCTCTTTCATTATTGTTATGAAAATATTAACCTTATCTTCACTTCATCTCTAACTCCAGGGTGCAATTCTTGATGCTGTTTACTCAGAGAAACAAAAACAACCCACCGCGGACTTGCAACAAACAAAAAAATTTCTTCCCCAGAAAGATGGCAGCTACTACGTCTAAAATAAAAAGGAACTCTATTTTCAACTCCACAGATATGAAGAAGTGGGAAGAAATTTCACGTATATGCCATTTATTTATGGTGGGTAGCAGCTTTTTATAGTGGTCAATAGAGGGTTGGGTAGAAAGCCATTTTTCATGCTGCACACATGTACATAAACTAAAGATGGGAATGGTTGCCTTTGGTTCTAACTGTTAAAAAACAGTTATCAATCTTCATCTAAGTCTTGAAGAAGCTGCTCTTTGAGAGTAATTGATATTACATTTGCTACAATACCTTATTTAATTCTTTTCATCCTAAATATCCTGCCAGCAGGGGGAAAGTCTTCTTGATTTTAATGAATTTTGAGATAATTGATTCTTTGCCTTTTCCTTCCCTGTGGTTATACATGCCTACAGGAATGCACAGACACACACTTTTAGCCTGCAAGCTATGTAAAATGTATGTCAAGTCCTTGGTGAAAACCCTGCATATTACTGAAATATACCTAGATGACATGCAGCTTTACCTTTAAATCTTTAACCATCAACTGTTGTAAATGAGCCTCTGGCACCTAAACATAGTTGGGCAAACTAGTAAATTTAAAACTGTGTTTGCTAAATAGTTATTAATAAAAGAGTCCTTAAATCAATAGAAAGTAGGCTATCACAGCCTGCTATAACTTAGCAGAAAAACACAACGAAAATAGAAGTCAGAGAACAAGAAAATACTAATGAAAACAATGAACTATAATACATTTTTAAAATAAATACAAATCTTGGATTGATTGACATTATTAACATTCAAAATGAAAATGCATTAGGCCCTAGAATGCTGTGTCACATTTTGTCTGTGTTACTATGTGAAATACTGGAAAGAAATGACACAATGTAAATCTTAGTAAGGACAGCTAAAAATTCGTAAAACACAGGTTCTTTACACAAGTGCAGAGAAAGCTTTAATCTAGATACACTAAGAATAATGCATCTTATACATGAGAAACCTTGCTTCCCATTTTGGGGGGAAATTGTTAACCATCCTCACCCCTACAATGTAAACTAGTAAGATGACTGCCCTGAGGGTCCTCAGCAAGAGTTTAGGAATCAGGAAATGAAACTCAGACACAAATCCAGTTTATCTCCTACTTCTACCTAAAAAGAGATGACAATGAGGTAAGAAAGGATTACTTTGATCCAAAAGAAAAAAAAAAAAACTAAATTGCTGATTGTTCTGTGTATAGAGCTACCTGTATTATGGATACTCATATATAAGGAAACTGGTCTTTTAAAAGAGAAGAAGTTTTAATTAAAAAACATTGAAAAAAAATGTGAATAGCTGTAAAATTTTATAACTCATGCTTGAAAGATTAGATTCAGTTAATATGTATAAACTTGTAATACGATTTGTGCCACTTCCACTTTTTAAGGAGAAGGAGAAGGAGGAAGACAAAACAAAAAAGCCAAAACAACAAACAAACAAAAAAACCACACACACATACACACACACACACACACACACACAAAAAACCCCACCAAAAATCCAAACCCCTAAAACTCAAAACAAAACAAAAAACCAACAATCTGTAGTAAATAAATTGGCAAGTACACTAATGAAAACTAGTTAAAATCTATATATATTCTAGAGTCTTTAAAAAAACATCTTCAGTCATAGCTCCACTGTAAGAGATGACATTTTTTTAATGACTAATAATAAAGCAGCTATACCTGATCATTCTCATTTAACATGACATGAAATAATCATGAAATTAATTAGTTTTATAACAAAAATGTAAATTCAAAAAATGCCAGTGTATCAGAGGCAAAGCAAAACCACGTTTTGTTTTAACAACACTGCACAAGGGATAGTGTTTGTTGAATCAACTGATGTCAGAAAGGGTACAGTATTGCTGAGGACAAATTAGGGAGATACATCATTATCTTGTTCCTAAATTGCAAGGCAATCCTGAAAAGGGAGGCTGTCTTAGAGCAATCAGCTTTACACTTTTTCCATCAATATTCTTAGCTTAGACCTTCACAGTATTTCCATGTGCAGCCCCTCATCATAAAATGCTTTTCTCCATTCTTTCCCCCTGGAAATGATAAAAACTGCCTCTACAGTGAAACCAGTCATGACTTTATTTAGCCAAATGCAACCTAAATACATTTAGTTTAAACTGCAGAAGCAAGTGCAGTCAATTAATTTTGTTTACAAAGTAAACAAGCATTTAATATTACTTCAATTTGTTAAATTCTGAACAAACTTATCAGAGTGGTAAAATATCATCACTGGATTCTCCTTGGATAATCTGTACCTGCCTAACTAGCTATGTATTAAAATTCTGAGAAAGCTACCATCTCTGCCACAATCCACTAAGCAGTCTATAACATTAACACAAAAGAAAGAATTTACAAAGTCGACTTTTGCTTCAAAAATAAAAGCTGGGTATAAATAAACCTAAGAAGAAGTTCTGTGTTTCAGAGACAGTTTTCTCTCACAGATGTTCCTCCGGGAAATAAACAGCAGCAGCAAGGCCAAGTCAAGAAAGCTCTCTGAGACACAAAGCAAGACTGTAAAGTACTTTACTGCATGCTCATGTTCCTCTGGGAACTGTTATCTTG
Source organism: Neopsephotus bourkii (assembly GCF_033783945.1). NCBI lineage: Eukaryota > Metazoa > Chordata > Aves > Psittaciformes > Psittacidae > Neopsephotus > Neopsephotus bourkii. The sequence goes on along the minus strand of NW_026901987.1, from coordinate 7,176,475 downwards.
CTCAAACAAATCCAACTCACTAAAACTGACAGTTGTGCACTACTCTTTTTTTCTTAAAAGATTAACATTAGGTAAAAATATAAAGTGAAAGTATCTTTGAAGAGGCAAGCTAGGAGACTATCTAATCACTGCTGGTAAGGGAGGGAGCCTTTTTCTTGCACCATGACTAGCACAAGTGATTCGCCAAGAGACATTTTTCAAGCTGTTGTACATTCTTAAAAGAAGAGAAAAAAGAAAACTGAACCACCAAATTATCCTTGGAGAGCAGTAAATATACAGGAAAACCTCTTAAAGACTGAGCACCTCTTTAGATAGACATTTCTAAAGATTTCAGAGCCATTATTTGGGTGTACATAATACACGTGGCTTTCTGTATGAGTATTTTCCAAATTGGCCTTTTAAGCCATTTGATTCTGGTGAACTGTAGCTTTACAGAACTAAAAAAGAAAAAAAAAAACACAACTGACTCATTGCAAAAAAAAAAAAAAAAAAGAGCCTTAAAATAAGATAGAATTAGTTTACCTAACTTGAGCTGTCTAAAAACTACCAGCAGATCCTAAATTTAAAACTGATTCATCTGGTTATCCTGAGTTTAGAGGGAGCCAAGACATGTAGTTTACATTACATATCCTACTTTTAGAGTATGACACTCTTGAAAAACTTCAGACATTTACAACTTTAAAACCTAAGAACTCTATGGAAAACATAGTCTGTAATTACTGTGATAAAAATCAAACATCATTATATAATTTTAACGAGCTTTAATCCACACAAGTCAAGGGAAAGGAAGCTACCTCTATCATTGGATAATACTGTATCATTTTAAAACTTAAACAGCATGATTTACAACTGTGGTGATCCGCAAATATAGATTTCTACCTCTGCTAAGCAAACTGCTCCCTAGGTAAACTGCAGCAGGTCCTCCATTTCTAAAAGGGTTACAAATATGTGTTGCTCCTTTTAGAGGGCAATTTCAGACATACAGATGAAAACCAACAGATATATAAACAATATCCCAATGATGGTACCATGAACAATCAGTAGCTGAACTCAATACTGGTTTTCTTAGTTCTGCTTACTCTCTATTGTGAGAGGTGTGAAACAGAAATTTCATTAAGCATCTATCTAAAGTACATGGATAATAAAAATATTTTATATTAATCTTAAGAGACCAGGCAGATTAAAAACCATACTTGTGTTTATTATTATAATTTAAGCAGTAGAAGATAAAAGGTTTTTTGCCTCAGAAACTGTGTTTTTCTATTTCCTTCAAGACTACCTAAAACAAAAAGATGATGCAGAACATATCTCAAGTAGAAGCTGATAAGATTTCTAGTAATGAAGATGCAAAGCTTGTTGAGACATCCTGTTTGCTTATAATCATTTTTATGTTTAACAGAAGTTAGACAGAAGGTAATATTTCACAGTCTGAACATGTATATTGCCTCATCAACTGTAAACTCCTTCATACTCCCCACAACTACCCAAGGTACAATAGCCAGAAGGCTCTCCACAATTCCAAAATGTATTTTACTGTCCTGACATCCTTTATTCTGGAGCCAGCAGTTTCAGATTGTCCCAGTCCTGTCCTGTAGTTCAAAACACTGCACAGTATTCTATTGAGAAATTTTTGCAATGTTGGGGAATGAGGCCCTGTGTTTATTTAAGCACATTTTCATAGTCCTTATCTAGAAGGGAATTGCCACTAGTATCACAAAGAAACCTAAATGCGACAGGTAACTGTCTGGAAAGGGATGCTATACAGATTCATGGTGCTAGAGATCTTTGGAACAAGTGATTGACTAAGATGCACAAAGGTAAAGTTCAAGAGAAAAAAAAATCTTGGGGAGGTAGGCGAGCAGAGAATGAGTCCATTATGTCTGGTTGCAGCATGACTGTGCTCTCTGTCCAAATATAAAAATTTGGCAGTTCATACTTTACAGTTGAAAAAAATGAGGGAAACCGGCTCAACAAATCCCTCAGAATACATTTACTAACTGAAACATTACAAAAATTGTTAACCACTGAGAGTTAGAAAAGTAGAGTCGTATGTATGGAGAGAAGGAAGAATCACTATCAAGAAAGCAATTTAAATGATTTCCAACTAAACTAAGTATAAAGTGTATTATCAATGCCCACACACACAAATGGTCAATAAATAAACTACAGAGATTGAGGAAAGAAAAAGGACTTAAGGTGACTACCTTTCCTGCTTATACTGGAAACCTTTCTTACTTGGAATGTTAAAAGAAATGAGAAAGGATCAGAAGGGTTAAGATAATCTTACTACTTTACTAGTAGCTCCTCAGGATGACATCCACAGCGATGTGTTAAATACCTAAACTTGTTTTAGCTATAGCTACAAATAATCATAGTATTGTAGAAGGCTTTGGGTTGGAAGAGAACTAAAGGATAATCTCATTCCAGCCCCCTGCCATGGGCAAGGTCACCTTCCACTAGACCAGGTTGCTCAAAGCCCAGTCCAACCTGGCCTCGAACACTGACATGGAAAGTGGTAGAATAAATGATTTTCAGATTAAGTAAAATTCAAACTGGATAAACTCCACAAACATGCAACATTTACGAAACACAATGTATACAATGTGGTTATATCTAGCAGAGCAAGTTCACAGATGAATAACAGAGATATAAAGCACTACAAAAAAGATAACAAATTAAGCCATTCTAGTTCTTCCAAAACAGATTATATGGAAGAAATTTTGTAAATCCAGATTACAAAGGAAAAAGCTTGCACTTTTGTAATTAAATGCATAATCATGGATGCAGATCCACGTTAGCAATACTAAATGGCTTCTGCTTTAATGAGCCATTTGAAATGAAATGGTTGCCTGCAATTAGACATCTGCAGTCCAAGGACAGCAAGCCAACTATGCAGTCTGGTTGCCAGAATTACAGTTGCATTCCTCAGCAGGACAATGAGGAGAATGGATAATTGTACATCCCTTAGTGTTCTGTGGCTGAGAGTGTGAACAAGGGCTCTTAATACATTTAATTGCTGGCTGCTAATAAAGGGTTGTCAAAAAGAGAACCATCTTTAAAGGGCATTCCAATTCCAATAAACATCACAAACCACGGTCACTAACTACCCACCTGAACACAACTTTCAAAGAAAGCTGTCTCTTAGACCCTGAAAACATCTTGTCACATAGGATTGGCATTCAGAAAGTTGCAAGCTAATACGAAAGCAAGCTGATGAAATGGGAGACATCAGAGATGTTATTCTAGAGAGTTTATTATATGCTGTAACTTCTCTACTCACATTCCCTTTGTAAAATCTCTTTTCATGCCTTTTCCACTAAAACTTGAGCAAAGATCCTAACTACTTTGCAGATGTGAATATTACTGTCTCTTGCCTCACACACTTAACATATCTGAATATTTCAAATATCAAAATGTTTCAATTCCCTCACAGGAATAAGAGAAAAAAGGAATTTATTCAAACTCAGCGCAGAAATCATAGCTACATTCTTCCACAAAACCCTTCTTTCACCTGGCCAAATCATAAATAAAGCAAAATAGATTTAATTTTCTTCAGATTTTAACTTTCATTCAGTGTCACTCAACATTGCAGGTCACTGTGAGGATTCAGGAGTGAATATCTTATTCTTTCTTCCCTGTTTGTTGTATATTCCAAACGTATACTGAAAATCCACTGTGATTTTACTGCAAGTTACTCCGTAACAAGCAGCTACCTCAGCTGCTTCTCTGTTAAATCTCACTAATTTTTTAAATATAATTCATTAATGGTACTGATAAAATAAGTGAGAGCATCATGAAGAAATAAGTGAGAGTTCTTCTAATCTTATGCACAAGCTATAGTCTTCAAGCTATTACGTGAGATTTCTTTAACGCAATTTCTTTCCTCCCTTTTTATTTTCATCACTTCCTAGACAAAGTTGAAATTTTACACTTCTTGAATTCAATAGATTCAATTATCTACAAATGCCACAACTAATTCATTGGATCTTCTTATATATTTCTCTCAAGGTGAGCCAAGAAACTTGCTGAATTTCTAAAATCTTAAAAACCGTGGGAGAAGATCTTTATTCTAATCCCAGTATCATTAGACTGAAGCTTTAGACACCCAGATGTTCAAATGGAATCCACATGCCTTATGTAACTGTACGCATATGAAACAGTGACAACAGTGACAACAGTGCTACGGTCATCACCATAAGCCGCCTGTGGTTCTCCTGCTGTCTACACAAGTAATTATGGATGTTTACACGCTATCCTGTCATACTTCATTCCTTATTTGTATGCTTATATGAACTGCATGTTTATCATCAAAACACAACTCCAACCAATTGTTAAGGACACGATGCTGATAGTTCTTTTTAAAGCATAAAAATAAAGCACCAGTTGAAGAAGCTATCCCTTTTCACTGACTTTCATTAACTGCTGGAATATCTCTGAAATATTGTTACAAAGCAACAAACTGTATTTCACACAGTTGATCTTCATTCTCTATTAAAAGTGCAGAGCAGTCAAGGAGAACTATATTTAATGAGGACTGAATGTCTTCTTTGGACACCGTTTTCATAAGAGGTTATTCAGCATACAACAGTTATTTCTTTAATCTGGCCATGGACTAAAAAAGTGCTGTAATTAGTAAAGGAATTTTTTTCTTATAATGGCTCAAAGTGAAATAGTTACTTATGAGTAACACAGTATAAGAATAGGAAAAGCAGTATTTTCCTCTTTGTTTCTTGTTTTGTTTTGTTTTGTTTTCCTTCTCTCTTTTTCTCCCCAGCATTCATTAGTCCTAATCAGAATGGGTCATAAGAAAAAAATAAAAATTCTGATATCCAATTGCAGTTTTTATATAAAAATCTTTCTACTTTCTGAATATTAATTAAATATCTTCTTTGTATATCAGATGGAAAAATATCATTCCAAAGATGCTTTTAAAATTTTTTTTTTTTTTTACTGAAACTGCTAATAGAACAACCCCAGCAAAGACTGAAATTTTCCTTTTTATATCTGCCAGACACACTTTAATTAAGACACTCACTAATTAATTTTTGTATGTTTGGGTTCAGGGGGGTGTTTTTTTCATTAACAAACAAAAATAAAAACTTAAAGTGAGACAAGGCTTTTCTGAATATTAACTGCTACATGAAATAACACAAATTAAACAATAAACAGTAACATAAGTTTATTTCTATATACATAAATGATATTTAATGCTGCAATTTTAAATACATATCCCTCTAAAACCCTATTATTCATCAGTAGCTGTTAGGAAACACCCAATATTGTAAGAAGGATATTTTCAAGTTAGGAGAGGCTAGAACATTGTTTTCTATATGCCTCCATGTACACTAGCACAAATGGCTAACTGCGCCAATGATAACAAGCATATATTCTGCTATGGTTTTAGGTTTTAATTTTTTTATTATTATTCTTATTTGTACTGGTTTTGTAAAAAAGACATTTTTACAGTATAAACATTTAATATCTAAGTAATCAGTCTCTCTTTCTTTGTATTCTACCCCATTTCTGTCTTTTAACATACTATAATAGCAACGTTTAATAGCCATCAATGTAGACAGAACATTAAAATGTAAGTTTTAATGGCTTTATACATAACATTAAAAAAAACTGGCAGGACTATTCAAAGCACGCAAAAATAGAAGAATAAAAAGGAGAAAATATGGATAAGCATTCTAATCTATTCTTATGTGATCAGCCACCAGGAGGTAGGTTGAAGAGAGAAGGAGCAGCGGTAGTGGTGGGTAATATGTTAGGAAAGAAGGGTCTACGTTTTTCCACATGCAATACTAAGACATAGGTTTCACAGATATGAAAAACCTAGATTAAAAGAGGCAAAGAGAAGTTGGGCTGAATGCCTCACTGAGGAAATGATTGCCTCATCAGTCTTGACATCCTAAGAATTCACACAGTAGAGATGCCCTAGCTTCATTTAAAAAATTCAGTGACAATTGCTATTGCTTAACACACTTAGGAGTCACAAATCCACAGGAAACAAAGCTTCCTTACTGTTATTGCTCAAGATACTACTTATATTATTGTAACAGTGGAATGAAAGTAAAATCAATCAAGCAGCTAGCTTCATACAACTGGCAGCAAAACTAGTATATCCATCGTATTACTTCAGTGCCAACTCATAATGGTCTAAGCAGAACGTAAGAAATACAGCAATTTTCAATGTTATTTTCGGAATTCAGAAGCACATTAATGATTTGTCAGAAGTACAACGCTTAAAAAAAAAAAAAAATCTAGAGCCTGCTGTAGGGCAAAGAAAGTTCAGTACATGCAAAATTCAAGCTGTGAGTGTACATAGCAACAAATGTACACCATGGACAATTCTCTACCTGAACTTCCACCAAGAATTATGCAAGCTCAATATCTGAAAGACAGAATTTGCTTTCAGTATATCAAACATTTCTAAGTTACATACTATATTTTCAGTTTCAGGATGGACAAGCTTTCAAGGATTCTTTTCTGTTGGTATTTTAATTAGAGAAAGCATCTTCTTTCCCAGATGATGGAAATACTTTCATATGTTTTTCCAAGTATTTTTAATACTGCATGCTTTTATTTTAGCTAAAATACCCACAGTGAGAAGAAAATAATTATTCAGTGAGAATGTATTTTAATGCCTTATTACAAAAAAAAAAAAAAAAACACCACCAAAAACCCACCAACAAACAAACAAACAAAAAAAAAAAAAGCACCAAAACCCCAAAAGACAAGTTATGTCTGTCTTCTTTGATGTAAAACCATTTAGGGCATTATTCCTCTTATTGTTAACATCTAGATATGTATATCTTGTAAGAATTTTTTTTCAGTCAGATGAAAGGTAGTCACTGAGACATTAGAAACTTGTTTCAATGACTGGTGACCCTGATGAAAACTCAGATTATCTCTGATAGTCTATGAACATCCATAGGGATGTTTCCTGTGGCAGTCAAAGCAATACTGCTAAGAGGGCAACACATTATAGGAAATCCCTACAACAGAATTCTGTCGCTCCTAGCTGCCAATCCACCAGCAGAGAGCGTAAAATTAACTCCAAGTCTAGATTATTCCTTTATATCCTCTTTATCTCATGAGAAACATCTGCATTTTTTAACATTTCTCTCTTGATTGTAGAGAATGGGAACATGAAGAAAAACCAAAGCAACTACTAGTAATGTGTTTAAATCCAAAACTATGGTGAAATTCAACTCTCCTAGGAAGAATAACATACTGCTATATCACAGTGTTTTTATCTTTAATTCCTTAAGTTTATGAAGCTAGGTTCATACAATGCAGTACTAAGTGAATGCTTAGAACTTAAATCTACCAGTGTTCTGGTACCCATTAGAGTTTCATGGATGATTATTGCTTGTCACTATTGTCGTTTAAACCGAGTCAGCAACTAAGCACTTAACCACTCACTAAGTCACCCCCAGCCCCAGTGAGTTAGGGAAAAGAATCAGAAAAAAAAAAGTTTAAGCCCCATGGGTTGAGATAAAACACTATAATAACTGAAATAAAAATTAAATATAATACAGCAGTCATAATAGTAGGAAATAGAGGGAGGAAAGCATAAATACCTCCTCCAGACACAAACAAAAAAAACCAACCAAAACAGGGGATGCACAATACAATAGCTCACTATCCACTGACCAGTACCCAGCTCATTCCCGAATTGCAACTGGCCCCTCCTGGCCAACTTTCCCCAGTTTATATACTGGACATGATATGCTGTGGTATGGAATACCCCCTTGGCTAGTATGAAACAGGTGTCCTACTCCCTCCCGACTTCTTATGCCCCTCCTCACTAGCGGAGCATGAGAGATGAAAAGTCCTTGACCAGGGTAAGTGCTACTGAGCAACAACTAAAACATCAGTGTGCTATCAGCATTTTTCTTAGACTAAAGCCAAAACACAGCACTGCATCAGCTACAAGGAAGAAAATTATCTCAACTGATAGTTAATTCATAATTCAGTCATTTAGGTGCAAATTATTTTACTTTTCTGCACATTGTTGATATTTATCAGATAGTCATTGTCCTGGGTTCAGCAGTAGCAGTCATTTTTCTCCTTCTTAGTAGCTGGTGCAGTGCTGTGGTTTTGACTTTCAGCCTGGGAACAGTGCTGATAACACCAATGTTTTTAGTTGCTGCTTAGCAATGTTTAGTCCAACCAAGGACTTTCTGAGTCTCATGCTCTGCCAGGGAGGAGGGGAAGCCGGGGGGAAGCAGAGACAGGACACCTGACCCAAACTAGTCAAAGAGGTATTCCATACCACAGCACATCATGAGCAGTATATAAACTGGGGGCAGTTACCGGAAGGGTTAGATCACTGCTCAGTCGGGCTAGGTATCAGTTGGCAGGTGGTAAGCAGTTGTATTCTCTTCTCTTGTTATTTCCCTTATCATTATTATTATTGGTTGTAGCAGTAGTGGTTTTGTGTTATACCTTATTGACTGGACTCTTCTTATCTCAATCCATGGGAGTTACATTCTTTCTATTCTCCTCTCCATCCCTCCGTGAGCCGGGGTAGGAAGAGGGGGGAGTGAGTGAACAGCTGCATGGTTTCTGAGTGACAGGCTGGGCTTAAACCACAACAGTCATATAACTAGCTTATCTACCAATCAGGTATCTCTGAATTATTCACATTTCTCCACCATAAAATCACTAGCTTCCACAACAATCAAAAGCTAAGACTGCGATCATAATGCCAGCAGTAATGTAACTGAAGATTTCCTTTTCGCAAGAAGGCTACTGCTTATCGAGTATTTTTCTTTGTGAGAACACTTCACCTATACTACCTTTAACACTACAAGAAACCATTGAATCAACTGTCAGAGGGTTATTATTCTATTACAAGGTCAAAAACCTACTCTAAGTGCTTTAATCACATTTTTTAAAGTAGGTATACCATAAAACTAGAACTAAACATTGGCATGAAAAACATATTAGAGAGGAGGGTAAGGAAAAAATAATAGAGATATTAAAGGAGATAATTAGTTTATTATAGAGAAACATCCTGAAAAACAAAGGGACTTTCAGAGATTGTATTTTCCATTATTATGTAATATAGTCATCTGCAGTAATTTTGTAGAAACTCGGTAAAAACCAAAAAGGAGGTGTGCACCTGCTACTTCTAGATGTCCAGTTTACAGCCCTGCAGACACCAGAAGGAAATGTGTCTGGAACACCCAGGTACCAGAAGTGAAACTATATGGACCACATATAGTTGGAGACACAAACAGACACTAGAAGAAATTGTAATTTATACTGAAATGAGAGCAACATTTATGGATGGCAGAACTGAAAAGAACAATTTCATGTATTATGAGATCAATTCAATCACACTAGTGAAAATCCAACTGAAATCAGCAACTACACCTGAACTGAAAAACATAATACTTTAATGAAGTAAACCTTTTTCCAACAACAAAGAAGTACCTTCCCAAGTCATACCAAAATAGCTTAAGCTTGATTACAAAATGAAAATTAAGACCATTGCCATTATGGTGGAGACAATGGCTCTGGGAGGAAAGTCAATGAACAATTAAATAGGAAACCATCTGTTTTCAGACTTCACAACTATTACATTCCTCCAGTGAGCCATTATGTGGTAGAGGGGCCTTCATTTTCTGGTAGAAAATTCCCATGCATTTAGCATGGTTATTCATATCATAATGTGCAATCACTTCCTCACAAGAAATTCTAACTAAAAATGTATGCTTTCCCAGCGTGGTACCTCCATTAGGACATCAAACTCCCCAGTGAACTCAAAAGGCTTAACGTTATTCCATTACTGGTTGTTGAAGGCCTCATTATCAAATCTTGACCTACTTGATGTCTCATACTCAGAAAAAAAATAAAAAAAATCCCCTAGTTTGTCTTCCCACTGGGCACTACTCCACTGGAATAAACCATAACAGATACACCTAAATTATATTATCTCACTGGTTAAGAGATCTCAAGGTCATATGAATTGTTGGACAAGTACTGAAATGTATTTGTTGTTTCCTTTTTAAAACAAACAAACATACAGCCCTTGGATTACTGTTATTGTCTAGAGAATAAGGATAAGACATATTGAAACAATAGTATCACAATAAATTAGGCTGTGGAGATTTGGTTTACTAGCTTGTGTAGTGAAGGCTCTAGCTAATCTAGAAATGTTATGGAACCCTATAAATATTTTCAGTATTTTACACAATTAGGATCTTATCAAAAGAAAAAACCTCAAGTTTTGTCTAGTTTTCAGACATACAGAACTGTTATGTCTATTTGAAGAATTGAAAACTCCTCCTTCCCTCTCTCCATCTCTGGCAAGAATTAAATCCCTTGGGTTTACAAAGTGCAATGGGAGAAAAAAATTTGTTGAGTCTCTACAAAATATGTGTAGGTTGGTTTAGACGGATGAGGGGTGAGAGTCTTCACTAAACGTCATCAGGAAGAAAGTAAAGTGCTATAGTTTCTGACATGGTTATTAATTTTGCTACTTATGTCCTATCCAACCATATTAATTGTTAAGAAATTCTTTCAGTCCATATAAAGAGTATGTATCTCCTCAGACTTACAAGCAAGGCAGATTGGAACTGTAAGCATGTCATCAAAAGTAAAAGAACAAGAAAATAAAAATGGAAGACGGAAGAAAGAGACAGATTCAGGAAGGAATCATTTCACCTAAGTTCAGACATTTCAAATCACCCAGTCTATTATCTAGGCTCTCTATAGACACATCTTCAGTAATACAGTCTATGTATTCTTTATTTTTTCTGTATTTTTCATCTATTGATTGCAGAGGAAATATAGGCAGTTACTAGACATCTGAATTTTACAGATTAAATTAGGAGAAATGAATTCCACACATACTGTTTGGGCATCATCTTCATTAGGAGGAATTTATGTACAGTTAACTCTGAAGTACAGGCAAATGATATTAAACTTGTTCTTTGGACAGTTCACGGGCAAACAGAAACAAATGAAGCATAAGACATGGACACCATCATGAAGGAATATGTCTGAATATTCCAAGTAATTTCTGGATGATTTAGCAGACCACTAGCCATTCCCAGAAAGGCTGGATATGATTTCCTGCCAAGCTTTCTGCAAGATTGCCTGCTCAACAGCTGCATAGCTGACAGGCAGATTTACCACTATGCCTGTGACTGTACAACATAGACAAGCTCAATCCATGACTCTCCTTAGACTAAAACACAGTAAACCAGCCATGCTCTGAACAGGATATTGAATTATTAGGTTGATTTATGAAAAGCTTAATGTGAGCCAGCACTGTTCTCTTGCAGCCCAGAAAGCCAGCTGTATAGTAGGTTGCATCAAAAGGAGCACGGCTAGCAGGTTTAGGGAAGTGATTCTGCCCTTCTACTCTGCTCTCATGAGAACCCCACCTGCAGTACTGTGTTCAGCTCTGGGGCACCCAACGCAAGCAACATGGACCTGCTTCAGCGAGTCCAGAGGAAAGCAACAATGGTGATCACAGGGCTGGAGCACATCTCCTGTGAAGACAAGCTGAGAGCTGGGCTTGTTCAGCCTGGAGAAGAGAAGGCTACATGGAGACCTTACTGCAGCCTTCCAACACCTTAAAGAAACCTACAAGAAATTTGGAGAGGGACTTTTTACAAGGGAATTTAGTGACAGGACAAGGGCTAATGGTTTCAAGATGGAAGACAGTAGACTTAGATTAGATATTAGGGAAAATAATTTTCACTGTGAGGGTGATGAGACACTGGAACAGTTTGTCCAGAGAAGCTGTGGATGCCCCATTCCTGGCAGTGTTGAAGGCCAGGTTGGACTGGGCTTTGAGCAGCCTGCTCTAGTGGAGAGTTTCCCTGCCCATGGCAGAGGGGATGAAACTAAATGATCTTTAAGAAAGGCTCCTTCCTGCCCAGATCATTCTGATTCTATGATTTTTATTTCTTTTTATGGTGTGCTCATCATTTTAAACACTAGATCCTTTTAAATTTGCAATACTTTTAAAGTTTGTATGGCTGTAAAAGCTTAAAAAATTATATTTGAAACCATCCTATATTTAATGAATTTTTTTCAGAGTTTGAAAAATTCACATGCCTGTTAGCATTAAAACACAAACAAAAAAGAAAACAATGCAGATACCCTTCTGTTTTGGAAGAAGCAACTTCTAGTAGTAAAGGAAGAACCTGTACTCTGGTTTACCAACTATATGATGGTCTGTGTGTTTAAGCTACAATTATTCTTCATTAATACAGCTTTCAATTTCACAGCTCTTACTGTTGTTGCTTTTGGAGAGCTCCACTCAGATCAAATAGTGATCTACTGAGCTACTGGAGATGAATCTTTCAAAGGGCAGCCACAAGTAGTTGCTGCTTATAATTTAAAGATCACAAGATATTTTACACAAAGAAGTTATTGTATATGTTGTGTTCATGCTTCTAAATGTAACATTTGAAATGCTTCAAATGTTTTGTTTGAGTTCTGAAGTATTTTTTTCAATTCTTTACTATCTCCAGGGGGAAGGGGAGAGGGAATAGAAGAAAGGACACAAACATAAATATCATAGAATTTATTTTTAAGAGGGTAGAGTCACATTAAGAAAGCCATGATTCCATGATTCGCAACAGACTGCCCCCAGTGATGCTTCTATCACGCACACACAAAAATTTAAAAAATAGTTTTATAAATTGTTTATAAAAATTTAAAAATAGATTGTAGCGAAAAAACCCAACCCCAAAAAATCCTCAAAACATAACAGAAAGTCTTTACACTAGCACAAAACCTTAAATGAAAACATTTTTAACATTTTCCATACATCTTACATTGAACTGCACTTGTCTGAGTCACCTACCTGTAATAATGCAAACTACTTAAAAGTTAGATACTGCATTTCAAACTTACCACAATTTACAGAATACTAAGAAAATGGTACTTCAGCAGTTCTGGAAAGCTGAACACATCTCTGCAAAAGATGAACACACCTTCTCAGAGAACAGCTTACTCCTTAGGAGCAAATCATTAGCAAATCTTGTCTTAGATCTGGCAGGCTAGTTGTTGCTAATTTATATTGCAGAAAAGCCCTTCAGTATTTTTCTGTAACAACTGTGATACCAAGTGTTCCGATAGAAAAGGTTCTATCCCGATAGTGCTTTATCTTCCATTGCTCTATTGATGGACTTTCTCCCTTGATCGTACTTAGAAATCAATACAGGTCAGATCAATGCAGATTCAGATTCTAACCAACAGCATTAAATAAACTTCATGTAGATCATCTAAAATATTTTGATTTCTAAGACTAATTTGAACAAAAGTAAAAGGAACATGTATTCATAAACAAGACAGACAAAGCACCCATGAGATAAAGAAAATCTATGTATAAAAAATCAAAATCAACTTGTACATTTATACCTGAAATCCTCTCTCTTGTCTATCTTTCATTCAGCAATACATTTTCATTCAAGCATCATCCTTGATTCACAGTTTTATAAAACAAGTGGGATCTTTGCCCTAGAGAACTGCTAACAATAATGGAAAAGCTAACAGAACTCACTGTTTTGCTGCCAATTTATTTTCCCTGAATTTTAATTTGTCCGAGCTAAACCTCAGTGTACATATACACTTTACTGAAGTGCTTCACATTTTACATTTTCATGTCATTCATCTTTAATTTGTATATTTCAAAGTATAACCCACATGGATTTTATTTTAGGAATGAACTCTGAATGATAATTGATCTCATCAAATTTAGAGTAACTTCAATAAAATTGATAAGTAGTTACTTTTTAGCCTAATACAGCCAATGGAGTTAAATGAACTGAACGCATACTTCATCTGAGTGCAGAAAATAACATAATCCTTACTTTTTAATCTGTCTTCCTCCAGCAAAATTGTAGACACTAAGCCCACTACAATGTCATTCAGTATTCTACATCCATGTCTACAAGGCAGAATCAGCACTGACTTTTTTCATTACTAGATTTTAAAACATGTCCTTATAAATGTTAATGAAGTATTTATTCATAACCAAAGTAAACCTGAGCTTCATGTTCAGCCTTTCAAAACTACATATAAAGCTCCTTATGTCGCAGTTTATAAACGAACCAAATACATGTTTTATATGAAAGAGTTGTGCTTGAGACCTTATGACTTACTTTTAATTTAAAGAGAACTTCTTTCAAGATCTTCACATTTAAATTCTTTTAAATTGTTTAAAACAGATTTCCTAACAATGCTGGTGCTTGCTCCTAATCAATGACCTTTATCTAAGCCAAGTATTTAGTCAATGTATAGGTCAGATGTGGAACAGTAAACGCAAAGAAACATAAGCATGTTCAATGAAAAAAACAATAACAGAGAGAGTACTCTCTGATGCAACTTGACACAAATTTCAATAAAAGATACATTTATTTTTCTTTGTGTATTTCGGTTTTTCACTTAGAATACTGTCTCAGGACTAAACCCATCAAATAAAGGTAGAGAAGCCTACTTTTATTAACATTAATGGGGGAATAATCAATTTTAAAGAAAACATTTGTGCTATTTTCCTTGTTAATTGCAAACTATGGCAAATTTAAGCATTCACTAATTGAAATCATTAAGCACATCTTTGTTTTGTACAAAAATATGAAGAGCTATCTGTATCAAAGAATAGAGAAGCCTTTCTAATTGCTGACAGATGTTGCTATAAATCTTTCAGTCCAAGAAAGAACCTCCTCTTTCCATGATTATTGATTTTATTTTTCAGTTCATAACCATGCAGCAAACTTCAGGCTGAGGCCTTTACATGCATGACAGTGCTTTTCAAACAGAAAGTGATATGTCAATGGTTACATTTCCATGTTGAACTAAAAGTTGAACACAAATGCATCCAACTCAATAGTAAACACTTCTATGTACTCAATTTCTTTTCTTTTCCAAGAAAAAAGTAAAGAAATTAAGAATGAAAACATTCTGCTCATAAACAGAAACAGAGCTGAAATATTCATAGCGGACACAAAAGTTGTGAAGATCACAGAGGTATGTTCCCTTGCATTGTGTTTCACAAAGGTATATTCTATTAACGGTAAAAAAAGTCCAGCATCAAATCAAACCTCAAGTCCAGCGTCAAACCAACTGTCAAGTAAGCTTAATGCCAAAAGGTTGAAAAATGTCACAGCACTTTCTTCTTTAAAGTATCATTACTAAGTGGTTTCTCTGAAATTTTATATACCTTGCGTTGATATACCTATTGATAGTAGACATTAGAGTTTATAAACATACAAGTATGTCACTGAATGATTTCTCTGTGCTTCTTTCTATATAACAACCATGAACAAGAGAACCTGGTCTTCATGAGTGACTTCAATTACCTGGACAGTTGGGAAAATACCACAGCAGTGTTCAACTCATTCATTAAGTTCCTGGAATGCATTGAGGACTGCTTACTGCTGCAGTTAATGGACATGCCATCTAAGAACAGTGCATTGCTAGATTTACTGCTCACAGACTAAAACAATTTACTTGACAACATAATTACTGATATTAATCTCAGATACATCAATTATAACATTGTGGAGATTAAGCTGCTACTGTGCACAATGAAGACTAGGATTAGGACAAAGACCTGGATTTTATAAGAACCAATTTCAAGAGCCATGGGAAGCATCCATGGAGGGCAAAGAATCTTCTATATGCTGAAAGTTATCCAAGAACAACCTCTTGGAAACATAAGAACAGTCCATCCCCTACAAAGTAAAAGGAAGGCAGCAGAACAAAAGAGCACCCTGATTTACCAATCAGCTTTTGGGTGTGCTTAACAGAAAAAAAAAAAAAAAGACAAAAAAACCCAAAAAACATGCCAGCTATGCAAAGGTGGCCAAATACCCATCAAGAACTACAAGAGCCTTAATTAAGCATGCAGAGATATAGTCAAGAAAGCTAAGGCTCAAATAGAACTGAAGTTGGCCAAAGATGTCAGGAACAAGAAAGGGTTCTTCAGATACATGACCAGTAAACAATGCACAAGGAAGACATAGGCCTACTGCTAAACAATTTGCTGATGACACTAAAAGGGGTGATAAGGGGGCATGACAGAAGGTAAAGCCATCTTAGAAAGAGCTAGCTAGCAAGAACTGTATGAAGTTTAACAAAGACAAGTGCAAAGACAACAAAACCAAAAAGCCTAGTGCATGTTAGGATCTGTGTGGCTGAGGAGCAGCCTTGCTAAAAGGGACTTGGAAGCCCTGGTGAACAAGCTAAACATGAGTCAGCTGTGAGCCACTGATTGAGCAATAAAGGAAAATCAGATCCTGGGCTGCATTCAAAGAGTCATTACTAACAGAGATAAGGATGTGATCACAAGACTCAGTGTTTGTCTGGCTGCATCTGAAGTACTCTGTCCAGTTATGGTCCCCACAATTGAAAAAACACATGGACCCACTGGAGAGAGTCCAAAGGAGCACCACAAATATAATCAAAGGGTTGGAAAATCTGCCCTCTGAGAAAAGCATGAAGGATCTAGGTCTATTTTCCCCTGCAGAAAGAAAAGCTCAGGTGGGATCTCATCACATTATTTCAGTAATTAAAAGGCAGTTACAAAGAGGATAAAGGATCTCTCACTGCAAGGAACTACATGATGTGAACAAAGGACAATTAGTACAAGGTAC
Organism: Neopsephotus bourkii; assembly: GCF_033783945.1. Lineage (NCBI taxonomy): Eukaryota > Metazoa > Chordata > Aves > Psittaciformes > Psittacidae > Neopsephotus > Neopsephotus bourkii. The sequence continues at coordinate 7,159,844 of NW_026901987.1, read as the reverse complement.
ACCGAACAGATTTTATCTTGAAGGAATATTTTACCGACAACAATCACTGGAACAATCTCCCCTGTGTTATGGTGGAATTCTCATCACTTGACACAACTGTACAGGGTGCAAGATAATCTCATCTTGGCTCCCTTTCCCATGAAAGGCTGGAAAAGATCTCTCAAGGTCTCTTCAGACTTGACTTTAATTCTATAATTCTATGAAATCTATCACTGGCCAAAAGACGTATTAAGGTATGCCAGTTTTCTCCAAGGAGTCCAGGCCAGTTGAGTCAGGAAACCTTCTAAATTAGTCTAACAACATCAAGAAATAACTGGTTAGCAGTCATCCAGCTGCTACCCTGATTTTCCCTGACTTCAATTCTAGATGTGCACTACTGCAACATTACCTGCTGAGGATGACCTCCTGCTTCCAGCAATCATGTTAACATGAATTATATTGTGTGAAACATGCTCCTAAGAACCATGACTGAAATAATGAGAACTGTCACAAAAAAAGTTTTTATTATTTTTGGGTTTGGTGTTAGGTTTTATTTTCGGTTTGAAGATGAATTAAAAAAAAAAAAAAAGTTTCTTTCCAACAGTCGTGCAGATGAGAATATTCTTTCAGTTATAGTTATTTTTATTTGGATTCTAATTTCAATCTTACTTAAACTTTGGAATTATATCAGAATAGCTGTCCTGTATTTTAAGCATAAAGAAGGCTAAGAAATCCAAAATAGTCTAAAGCTAATATTGTTTACCTTTTATGTAAACAACAAGAACAATCATATTATGCATACACAATTTGCAAAGTGGTATTTTCTCGATTATGTCATTTATTATTAAAAGACTGAAAAATTATTGTCCCCTGTGTTCAGAAATATCTTTATCTCTCAGTTTTCACTCAAACTAAGAGTGAAAATATGTAACAAACTTACCTAAAACCACTTCTTTTACATGAGTGGCCTTTGAAGTAGCATTTTAAAAAATTACATATTTCACATTAAGTGCCAAACTAGTCCAGCTGACTTCAGCAGGACTACTGAAAAGGTCTGCATTGTTTTTTGGTAAGAAAACACATTGAACATTTTGTTGAACTGAGACCTCAATCAGCATCTCAATAAACAGACATTGAATAATACATCCATTAATACATAAGACGAAAATATAACATGAGATTTTGTTTTTATAAACAACATTGAAAGAAATTACATGTGCAGAATATCCTTTATCGTTTCTGTAATACTTACCAATAGCATTTCCCCACTAGGTTTGAATAAATAATTCTGGAGCAACAAAATAAGAACTTTTTTTAAATAATTCTAATATTTATTTCCAGGATATTACATAGCCTCTCATTATCTGAAATAAGATGCAGACTTCTCATAGAATACCATGTTGTAAGGCACCTCAAGGATTATTTAGTCCAAACTTTCTTAGCAAAGCATGACCTAACTAGATGGCCCAGCACCCTATCCAGCCAAATCTTAAAAGTGTCCAACACTGGGGATTCCATCAGCTCCCTGGGGAGATTATTCCAATGGCTGATTTTATTCATTGCAAAAAGCTTTCTGCTAGTGTTCTCCCTGGCAGTGATTTGCACCCATTACCCCTCATCTTTTCCATGTGACTCCTTGTAAAAATGGAGTCTCCATCTTCTTTGCAGCTTCTTTGTAGTTTTGTAGCATTTAAATACTGGAACATGGTGATAAAGTCTCCCCTGAGCTTTCTGTTCTCAAGGGTGATCAAATCCCAAATATATTCTACAAAACCCAAAGGCTTAGGCACTGGGAAGTGGGAGCATGAAGAGTATAAAAACAATATATGAAACCTCTGTTTCACAGCTTCATGATACTTAATTTTCTTTAGTGCATTCTGTATGTTATTTTTTCACCTCTTCTTATGCTGCATGTGGGTTCAGAAGGCAGAGGCTTCAGGTTCACAAATAAAATATATAATAATAAAAGCACATTAATTTTGTTTCCAGTCTGACATAAAGGTGTTCAGATGCAGATTCAATTTGATGCCTGAATATTCCTAGGCACTGTTTAATAGCTCTATATGTGTGATTGTGGAAACCATATTTCCACTAGACAGTTCAGGTGGAAAATATATTTACTGTTATAATTCTTTGCACTTAGAAACTTGATTAAGCAGCCCTAATGCATGCATATAGTACCATTTGGAATACTCAAGGATATGCAAAACATCCACAGACTTTGGGCTTACAGGGGACCCATGGTCTTCTGCAGGGGCAGGTGGAGGCCTGGCACAATATTCTGTAGCATCTGAAAAGCACTAAAATTGAGTCCATGATGTTCTGGACAGGAAACAGATTTATCCCTTTAGAAATGGATTTAAGCAATAGCTATATATCTGGTCTGGATTAAAGTCCCAGGGAAGTCTGTGTACTATATGAACCCATTTAAAATTAGAAATAGTGTGCTGCAGCTTAAGAAGAAAAAAAAATCTATAGGGAAAAGTTATACCTTTCATTAGATAAGCACATATACATCTGGAAATGGAGAAAAATGGAAAAACATTTAAATACATACCCCTTCATGTCTTTAGCAGAGAGGTGGTATGCCCAGAAGCTTATTTCTTTCTACCATGTATGTCAGTTGTTCCAAATTATGCCCAAACTAATCACCTTAATAGTCAGAGACAAATATCTACATATGATTTTTACTCTTTTTCACTCCATTAAAGTATGTAGCATTTAATACTCCAGTAAAAAAAAAAAAAAACAAAAAAAAAAACTGCATCTACATTATCATATCTAAGCCTAACATCTATGTAGCAAACTAAAGGTTAGGCAAATTGCACATACATACAGATTTCCAAAGGATCAGGATTTTACCCAGAACATACTTTTAAACCTCACTAGAATTAAGTACATACCAGCCCTAAGAGGCAATGCCACTTTGAAGCTGATGAGTACAAAATAAGGGCTAAATTGACAATCCTTTCTCTCCAGAAATTGAATGGTTCACTCTGCAGCTTAACCTAGCATGGCTATCCTCTCACCATTCCATATCCCACATCTGTAGCCATAATGACTGCTACGGTTTTTCATTCCTGCAAATAAGTCTGCTGATTACCAGCTTTAATGGATTATGCTGCTCCTAAGAACAATATTGCTCAGCCATAACAACAAATAGAAGAATAAAAGTAATCTTGCTGTTGTTTCACTTTTCCTAAAGCTACAAAAGATACAGAGTATTGTCCTGGGTTCAGGTGTAACAGTTATTTTTTCTCCTTCTTAGTAGCTGGTGCAGTCTGTGTTTTCGACTTTAGTCTGAGAACAATGCTGATAACACACCAATGATTTAGCTGTTGCTAAGTAGTGCTTACCCCGATCAAGGACTTTCCAGTCTCTCATGCTTTGCCAGTGAGAAGGAGCACGGGAAGCTGGGAGAAAGCAGAGATAGGACACCTGACCCAAACTAGCCAAACAGGTGTTCCATACCACAGCATGTAATGCCCAGTATATAAACTGGGAGGGTTCACCCAGAAGGGCAGATCACTGGTCGGGTCTGGCTGGGTATCGATTTGCAGGTGGTGAGCAATTGTATTGTTCATCACCTGTGTTTATTGCTTTTTTCCCTTTCCCTTTTAAGTTTTATGTTTTCTCCCCTTGTTATTTCCCTTATCATTATTATTATTATTATTGGTGGTAGTAGTAGTAGTTTTTTATGATACTTCAGTTAATAGCCTGTTCTTATCTCAACCCATGGGATTTACATTCTTTTGATTCTCTTCCTCATCCTTCTGGGAGAGGGAGAAAACAAGAGTGGAGAGGGAGCGAGTAACTGCGTGGTTCTGAGTTACCAGCTGGGCTTAAACCATGGCAAACATAAGTAAACTATTAAACTGAATTTCAGAATGCATGTTCTAAGAAAGCTATCTTCAAAGGGTCATAGAATCATTTAGATTGGAAAAGGCGTTTAAGATCATAGAGTAACCACTAACCTAGCACTGCCAAGTCTATCAATAAACCATGTCCCTAAACATATCTACACATGTACACTTCTTTTAAATATCTCCAGGGATGGTGACTCCACCAGTCCCCTGCGTAGTCTTGTTCCAATGTTTTACGACCCTTTCAGAAGAAGGAAGAAGTTTTTATTAATATCCAATCTAAACCACTCCAGCACAACTTGAGGCCATTTCTTCTTATTACTTGTTACTTCTGAAAAGAGATGGACACCCACTTCCCTAAAACCCCCCTTCAAGGTGGATGTAATAGAGCAATAAGGGCTCCTGTTAGCCTCCTTTTGCCCATACTAAATAACCCTCAGACTCAGCCAATCTGCATAAGGCTTGTGCTCTAGATCCTTCATCTGCTTTGTTGTCCTTTTCTGGACAGATTATTGTATACAGGGCTGCATATCTTAAGTCTGAGTCACCTCAGACTTAAGATTTCATACAGTGTGGGCACTATCAAGTTTCCTGAGTAAAGGAACTTATTTCCTGAACAACCTATGCTTCAGCTAATCTTACAGACTGCATAGGAGCTTCTGCAGGTTGCACGAGTTCTTCCATTTCCGTATTTGCTGTTATGCAAGTTTCTCCTTTTACTTTGTGAACATGTAACAGGACAGTTCTAACACAAAAACTTTATATAAATCCACATTAATCATACTATATCTATAAATATATGCATACACCCTCAAACAACATCAGAAAGAATTCAATGAAATCTCCCATAGGAGAGAAGCTACAGTTTCTGCTAAATTCTATACAACACTTGGGTATATCTTTCCTTTGGAACAGGATTACAAATTTCTGATAGATCACGTCTCTAAAATAACAAGAAAGACTACATACAAGAGTCAAACATTTAATAATGTGATTAATTCTCAAGATAGCTGACATAAAATTTTTAAAATATCTTACAGCATGAAATTATGCATAGTCCCTAAACTCACAAACTGTGCCTAGGGGAAATTCTTAGCTTGTAATGCAGTAATAAGTAATTGTTTAGTATTTCCTTTGAAGTACACATTTGCTGCCACACTATTTTACTAAACACATCTCATCAGCAAATCCAGAAAATTCCTTTTGCTAAAGGGGTAATTATAAAGCTGTCTACATAACAAGCTATCCTCTTTGAAGCTCTAAATCAGAATCCAAAGCTGTATTTCTATAATTAATATTTCTTTTTATTTTCATGGATCTTTTCACCCTCAGGAACCTGAACACCACCATTTTCTCATCAAATCCTGTCCAGTCACAGTGCCTGCTAGCAGTTACTAAATTATTGTTTAACTTTTTATCTCAACTATAACTGTTATTTCTGTATTCTTAGGTAGAGTTAAGAATTTGTAGTTTCACAAATACCTTTTTACTGTTAGAGTAATAAAATGACTATCATGTAACAACGTGTTATAAGTCTTATCTTCTATAAAATAACTATAAAAAAAAACAAAAAAACCAAACAAAACTAAATTTTAGAACTTCCTATCTCCATGCAGAATTTGTATCCAATGTAATAACCACACTGTCTATTATTGTTTTATACAATTATTGAATATCCTTACATCCAGGATGAATTGAGTAAATCAAACTCCAGAAGCGTGCTGAAAGAAAATCCTGGATGACGCCATAAATTTTTGCTTCATCTGGGAGTAAAACAAAGCATGAATTTTGGGGAACACTGAAAGAGAAACTAAGAAATTGAGGTACAAAACAAAATTTGATTAAAAAGTAAAATTAACTAAATATACAGATTGCTGGTATTCTAATAGAGTATGTATCCATCATTAAGCCTTGGGTATATCATAATAGAAAAACTGAATCACTTTTTTTTAATTCTAGATTTTTATGTTTCAGATAAATCTTAAGCTTCAAGTGCGATGGTTTCAAAGCCTTCCTTAACACTCTTAATCTTTTCCAGTCTTGTCCGTGGTGGGATAAAGTACATTTTCCAGCTGCATTAGCTTAACCAAATTAGTTTAACATGATTCTTGGGCTGATTCGCCTGATGAGAGATGACCATTTAACACAGTCTTCATGTATCGGTCCAATTCAATACAAGGTGTTAGGATTTTTCAAAAACATAGATTTAATGCAACTGAAAATATGTCACTGTTGTGCATCTATACTCATCCTTCAACTATTCTTGGGGTTTTTTTAGCAATTATTGTCGTACCATTGGATTCAATGAAACTTTTGAGAATACCGAACTGAAATAACAAAGTGTCCTGGGTTTAGCAGTAGCACTCATTTTTTTCCCTCTTAGTAGCTGGTGCAGCGCTGTGTTTTGACTTTTGGCATGGGAACAGAGCTGATAACACTGATGTTTTTAGTTACTGCTCAGATGTTTAGACTGGCCATAGGACTTTGTGAGCCTCATGCTCTGCCAGGGAGGAGGGGAAGCCGGGAGGAAGCAGAGACAGGACACTTGACCCAAACTAGCCAAAGAGGTATTCCATATCACAGCGCGTCATGCCCAGGGGAGGTGACAGGGAGTTATCCAGAAGGGCACGCTCTTCTTGGTTGAGCTCTTTTCAGCGAGTGGTATCGTATTCTCTTCCCTTGCTATTTCCCTTATAATTGTTATTACTGGTGGTAGCAGCAGTGGTTTGTTATACCTTAGTTACTAAACTGTTCTTATCTCAACCTGTGGGAGTTACATTCTTTCAATTGTCCTCCCCATCCCTCTGGGAGCAGGGTGCGGGGGGAGGGGAAGGAAAGAAAAAGGCGGGGGTGTAGTAGAAACTGTGTGGCTGACTGGGTTTAAACCACGACACAAAGCTACGAAGGTGAACAGTCACATAAACTAGACTTCACAGGATGTTCATAAGGTCTGGACATTGAGTGGTTGCTTAGCAACGTTAATCAAGGGAAATAGAGAACAAAGTAAGCACATATAAATGTGTTCCCTGAGTCTTTAGGTGTGCAAATATGGAGAGCTCCTTAGGGGAAAATACCTACACATTTACGAATCCAACACTATTCTCTCTTTGATTTTCATTCTCAAATTCCAAAGCAATTCTAACTTCAGCATTTCTACTGTATCCCTCAAAATGGATATTTTGAAATTAATTTCCTAGACAGCTCTGTGGAGTGAATGCATCTGTGTATTCTTTCAATTAAGGACAATGTATGAAGGTATTAGCACTTTTGCTCATAATTTTTACATCTTTATTACAATTATGTATTTAAAGACAATATCCCTGGATTTGTTCTCCTTATCTGAGGATGTCCATACATCAACTTTTAAAATTTTCAAACTTTATTTTTTAAAACCTTATTAACAAAATCCTTTTTTTTCCCTTTTTTTTTTTTTAAGGAGATGAAAATCTCATATACACAAATGAACCATACTAGGCATGCAACAAATCTCTGCATTTTTCCCTGAGTATTTAATATCACTCTTATATTTTATTACAAATAGATTTCACTTCCTGAGAAATACTGTTTCACAGTGGAGAGTGCCTAAGCTTGAAAAACAGTCTATATCCAGAAAAGAAAGGAGAAATTTTAAAAAAGATATGAGGTGGGGGGGGGGGGACGGGACGGGGGGGAGGAGTGGCAGAAAAACAGATTCAAGAGCAGAAAGAGAAAACATACAACTAAATAATGCTCCATTCTGCTAGGCAGCTGTCCTGAGTTCAGCTGTAGCAGTTATTTTTCTCCTTAGTAGCTGGCACAGTGACGTGATTTCAGATTTAGTCCGAGAACAATGCTGATAACACATCAAATGTTTTTAGTTGTTGCAAGTAATGTCTACTCTGATCAATGACTTTTTCAGTCTCGTGCTTTGCTAGTGAGAAGGGGCACAGGAAGCTGGAAGGAAGCAGAAACAGGACACCTGGCCTAAACTAGCCAAAGAGGTATTCCATACCACAGCACGTCATGCCCAGTATATAAATTGAGGTCAGTTACCCAGACGGGCTAGATCACTGTTCCGGTCAGTCTGGGTATAAGTTGGCAGGTGGTAAGCAATTGTATTCCCTTCACTTGTTATTTTCTTATCATTATTATGGTGGTAGCCATAGTGTTTTTGTGTTACATCTTAGTTACTGGCCGTTCTTATCTCAGCCCATGGGAGTTATATTCTTTCGATTCTCCTCCCCGTCACTCCTGGAGTGGGGGAAAGAAGAGGAGGGAGTGAGCAAGTGGTTGCGTGGTTCTGAGTTACTGGCTGGGCTTAAACAATGACAGCAACCTACAAAAAATATTGGATCAAAACTATGATTTTTCAGAGGAAAATACTTTAATACTGACTTTAGCAATAGCATTCATCAAATAGCATAGTGCTTTCTTGCACCTGCCATATACAGCTACTAAAGTGAATATTAAACAATAGAAGCAATTGTCACAATACAAAAAGTACACTCCTTTCCATGTAAGATGAAAACACATAGCTAAATCAGATGATAGGGAAAAGCAATTAGGAAGGACAACTTTCCGGTAATGAAGCAGCAGGGCTTGTTAGGTCATTTTAATTATGCATGCTAAGGTCTGACTTGATGCACAGAAAACTGGAAGATTAATAGTTGCACAGTAAAAACAAATCAGAAATCAGAACACTTTATTAATGCTCTTCCATGCTTGGTCTGAATCACAGTTGTCATATATAAATATATGAGATCATTTATGCTCAGGGATTTGTGGCATTTTTTCTCTTTCTGTGTGCTACTTGTATGGACTCAAAAATAAGAAGTCAAGTATACCAAAGTAAAGTTTCTTGAAAATAGCATGTGCTTCTGCTTCCCAGAATAACTTTCCGTTAATACAGTACAGATGACAGTATTGTTAATATTTAACAAAAATATTCAGTCTTCATAATTTAAGATCCACACTTGGAAATTTGACTTGGAACATTGTAAAGAAAGATGAAATTTTATACCCATATTTTATCACACTGGGATACTAACGGTCAGATAATTATAGGAAAATTACATAGTAATTACAGAGTTATACAAGACTACTGAAAACAAACTGAAACAAGAATTATGACTGCGAACTCTATGAATCATAAATAAGGGAACGCAATGTCAGAGTTTGATAGTTCTAACTCTGTCATGATGGCTAAATGGGAAAGTCAGACATATTGTGGCAAAGTCAGAGGTTGGAGCACATAGCACCACCAGAACTTACAACTTTGTGATACGTAACTGCATTGGAAACCAGGTAATTTTCACTGAGGTCCCTAAATGCTCAGACATATACAAATCTCAGGTTTTAATTTGGCAAATTCTCCGGTTTCAGGGAATTTAATACCTGATTAAATGCCATTTAGCTATGTGGCTCAAGCAAAATGCACTCCCATTAAGCAGGTTTATTGCTAAGATTTTTCCTAATAAGCTGTAGTCATTATCAAGCAGTAAAAATAAAACAAGTTCTCAGTTCAGACCATATCAGTTAGAGTATTCCACAACAGCACCAATATCTGTGTAGAATCTTTAATTCCTGAATGCATTTCTGACTAAATACACAACACTGAAACAAGTCAGATTTTACCAGCTTAACTTTAATTAATATGTCAATAAAATTACTTATTGTATTCTGAACACAGGAGAAAAAATATGTAATTATGTCATGATATAACTTCCTTTTACACCTATTGTTTTCTGTGTCTAATGGCCAAATTATAAAAGCTCTGTAAGCACTCAACACTTTTAAAGATTAGTAGGCCTTTAAATTGTATCTGCATATCTCAGGTTCCTAAAACTCAGGTAATCGCAGTACATTCAGGTGCTTTATCAACATAAAGAATCCCCATAAAATGTTCATCACAGGCTGCATGAATACATGGTTCCACTTGGATTTACAAAGAGAACTATTAAGGGTCCAGAAGAGAAACCCGAATATTTTTCATGAACTTCTTTGTCTTTTCCTACCCTGAGGTGAAGTAATGGCATAAAGTATGGTCTTATACATTCATCTAGCAATAACAGGTTTCTGCTTCACATCAGAAGCTTTTCCAAGAACAGCACTTTCTTTACAGCACCAAAAAAGATAAAATAAATGTGACTGGCCCACAGAACTCTATTCCAACATTTATTATTCTATTGTTTTATTTACCATGGCCCTAAGTTCTCATAAAGTAACTATCGCTACTGATCTTGGTAACTATCTGAAGGTTTGAAATCAATTATGTCTTTGATCACTGCATAAAATATACAACTACAATGAGTGATTTGACCTGTTAAAAATTTAAATTATAAAAGGTAAAAAATCAAAGAATGAAAATATTAATGCAAACAAGGAAGCATGAAATAGTGAGTTAAAATACTAATCAGCATCTAATATGTAAGCCAGATGCATGTGTCACACAAATCTGAAAGTTTGGTGGGTTCATTTGGTTATTTGTAATTATTTACAGAAAACAATGTAACTTTTAAAGTACTATACTATGGGAAGTGCAAGACACTGTATACAAGCAATTATAAGGAAAGTATTTTACTCTACAAAGGATAATTTTCTAAAAAAAAAGATGAAAAGGAAATTAGCTTCTTAAAATATTGATTGTCACTTAGTATCTAATGACTATAAAATCTTTGAAACTTGTAAGTAGAAAAATTTTGTTCAAATGATTAGCCATGTTATGTGGCTCAATTAACACAACAACTTTCTTTGAGAAACTTCGAGAAAAAAGTTTGCTATTTGTCAAATGGAACATGCAAACATTTCTAAAACAAATATTAAAAAAAAATCCAAAGAACAGTGGAACTCTGACAGCAAATATATTACAAATTGCTCAAAGTGGAAATTAGATCTTTCAACAAACTTGAAAAACTAAAGGGCTCCTAATGTAGGATATATTTAAAAATAAATCCTTTCCTGAGTTTGTAATTCTAGATTTAATTCCAAGTAATGAGCAGAAACTCACTGAAAACCTAGGAATGAAAATTTATTTGCAGGTATGTAATTGTGTCTAAATGAATTAGATATTTAAAATATGGCATTGTCACTTGGAGAAAATAAAGTAATTTTGAAAGAAAGTTAATATGATCATGTATTCAGTCTACAGATAAGCAAAAACACCACAGTTACTCTCTTACTCATGTTTATAATAATATTTGGTTTCATACCTCAAAAAAATTTAGTAACAGAAATAAAATGTTAAAAGGTTTTTTTAGCTTCACAAACATATACAAAGAAAGGAACTAAACAATGATATTCATACCGTCATAAATCCATCCAGCAGACCTGAATCAGGCTTAGGAGGTGCTTGCAAGCGCTCCATAGACCACTTTTCAATGATAGATGACACCTGGGTATTTTCCGTGTTTAGAATTCTGAATCCAGTCATATTAACACCACTATACCGATAGGGTTCCACATCCAAGGCAAACAGGTCCTGAAAAAAATGGCCATCATATAAATTCTTTAATACACTGTAATTCCCATTTCAATTGTTAGACCATCTACCTAGATGAGGGCACTGAAATTTGCAGAGTAACAATGCTATACATATAGGATGCATATATGCTAGGAAATATGCTTTGTTTGCATGGAGCCTGTGACTGTGTGCAAGGAACTGAGCTGAGCCTATAGTGGGAATAACCTGATTCAGAGCGGAAGAACAGCTTCAACTGCCTTTTTTAGGGGAAAAAAAAAACGCAAACCAAAACCCAAACCAATAAACAAATAAACAAAACAAACAAACAAAAAAAAACCAACAAACAAAAACCAACAAAAACCAAACAAACCAAAACAAAACAAATTTTCAGGAAATGCTAAATCCAGTTGAAGAACTGTATCCACTACTAGTTAAATAGATTAAATATTATTATTATTATTTGCTAAAAATACTATTATTAATTGCTACTTCTTTGGCTTACCATAGCAGACTTCAAACCATAAAATAAACAGAACAAGACTTTCCCTGTGCCTTCACTTTCTATGAAACTTGAACATGTCATTCTTTATATGATAAACTGGGGAGGAGAAGGAGGAGGGGGAAGGTATCTGGCTTTAAATTTAACCAAAATAATTTTTCACAGCTATCACTCATACTTCCAAACATGGATATATCTTTAACTAGGAATTTATCTCTGCAAGAATAAACTTTGCCAATTAATGTATTTCAATACATACATACTTGTGTCTGTACACTTAATCCCCCAACACACAAAGAGGCATATATAAACTAAAATATATAAAATTAATCAAAATTTAGATCAAGCAAGTAAAGTTGAAATTATCCTAATCCTTTGACAGAATTCTTATAAACCAGTACTTGTCTTCAGGAAACCCAGGTCTAAAATCATGTTTTCAACATGGGGAATTAAAACAGGTATGAAGTTGATGAAAAAAAAAACACACTCATGAGTCACTAGGCCTAGCTATGTCCATTATAAACAAACTTTCTGTTTCCTTTTAAATATTTTTTTTAAGTGACATAATTAAGGTTCTGCTTAAGACATTACTGTCTTGTATCATAATTTTAGTTTAATTGACCATAGGAATTTTCCACATAATTCATAGTCATTCATCTCATTCTCTTAAATTTTGCTGGCACTGTAACATATTATAAATTTCCATGGAATTGAAGTGTTAGGTTTAACACTTTTCTGAGTCCATTTTGTTTATTGGTTAGAGATGAAGAAGATTAAATACTGCGCTACAGAAAGCCAGACTACAATTCATTATTCATTGTTAACATCAATAAGCCCACAAAAATATCAGCCTGTTTTAATTACAGCTAGCAATTATAACACCATCTTCCATATATAATACTTGAGATATGCAACTATGGTATATCTTTCCTCTAAAAATTCTCTGGTTTTATTGCAAAAAAGTCAGAACCTCAGATGTAATTATTTCATCCAAACACATTAATGTTTACACTGGAATATAATAAATATACACAACAATATTATGCATATATTTTAAATACACATGGGTCAGTGTATTAATGAGCTACTGAATTAGACTCTGAATCAATGAAGATGAAAATACATGGAAGATTGCTGCTAAAACTGTGACTGGAAAAATCTACTTGACAGGACTTTCACTATGTCAGATAAGAAGTAATTAATAAATCAAACAACTGAAGTCTGACGGTAGTTCAAAAGCTACATTGCGAATCTACCATCCATTTGTGTGCAATAAATTACCTTTTCATAGCTCCAAGTCAATATAATACTTGTCTCTCCAAAAAAAAAAAAGCCAATGTTCTAATAAGGAAATAAGAATGACAGAAACCAGTGATTTTTAAACATAGCTTTTAATGTAAAAATTAAATGCCAGTGGACAGTAGACCACTCAAAAAAGCTATTTTCACCAAGAGAAAAATGAAAAGTGAAGATTTAAAAAATTCCCTGGAATCATCTAGAATCCACTTTGATAGACTGTTGAAAGAAATTCTGTTGTATGAAATCCTAAATCTGTAAGTGATAGAAAACTTGCTCTTCTAAAGTAAGACAGCTACTTGTGCAGGATATTTTGCCTTTACAGTTTCAATGAACATCACAGATTATTTTGCAATAAATTTCTACTCAATAGCTTATTTCCATGCTAATACTTTCCATGAACTTTTGTGGTTTTGAAATGAACTTTCTATCCTATCACAAAGCATATATTTCCATAAGGACTTAAACATGTATGCGACTTTAAACATAAGTCATTTCAAGCATGGTTTTACCAAGGCACATCTGTCTCGTGTTTTAAATGACTTGTAATTTAAGAACTTTAGTGAACTTCAATCTAAACATGCAAATTTGAATACAATGGAAAACAGAGAAAAGCACACACCTGTAGTTTCTAAAGTACTATTTTATCTTTTAAACTATTTCTTAAGCTGTGGTGAACATTAAAAAAAGGGACTTCGCATACATGTTATATTTTGTAAGAACATTCTCATTTTAAATGTTCATTTATTGCAAATGTTAAATCTGATGGTTCCAAGAACGGTTCCTTCCTAGTTACTTTTTCAATGGACACCAAAAATACTGCATAATTTGTGTGCCTAAAAAGTTCATGTGGATTGTTAAATAAAATGCTGGTAATATTCACATCAAATTATTCAGGAATTATATGACACGAAGAGGTACCTTGTAAAATGTTGTATTAAAAATATGGAAGATAAAAGTTTAAAATCTTCACATGCAACTATCTAAAGGAGATAAAGTATGAAATTCGTGACATAAATAATCAATTGTGAATTATATACTTAACCCTGCTTTAAAGTTAAAAACTGCAGTGCTAGAGTCAGTTGCTTGTTCAGTACTATCAGTTTCCCAGGGCTCACAGTTGAATAATAATTAAACTGTCCTGATGAGTTTTCACTGAACATAAGAAACAGAGAAAACATCTTGTACTCATACCTCGTTCCAGAGAGACCTTTTTCACTTTGTCAAGTAATATAATTAAGTAAACTAACATCTTTGTTAGATGTCATCACTATGTTTCTACAAGCCACTTACCAGTGTTGTAAAGATATAGTGATAATATTCTGTCATCATTCCCATAGCTAAAGCCTTGAAAAAATAAACAAAAGATTAATGTTTCTGAGGTCACATAATACATTTTTATCACACTTACATGGCCAATGAAAAGCTGCAAAAGAACACTATTGGGATAAGACTATAGGGTTGGAATTATACTAAAATTAGGTCAAGCAAGTCATTTCCTAGCAGTTAGAGCAGATTACTGACTATTAAAGGAATTTATGAACCAGATCTTCCGATGGAAAGAATATTATTAGACTGTTTAGTGCAGTAAATGTGAAAGAGCCTTATAGTTTTACATACTAATGGATGCATTAAGTTACCACACAAAATTTGAGTCGACAATATATTCATTCATTATTGAACCCTTCCCTTAAAAACAATAACCTAATAAGAAACAGTTTTTCTATTTTGATAAACAATACTGTGCATTTAAAAGAAGGACCCAGGCTTATATTATCCGTGTAGACATTTTTCCAGGCATGGAAGAAAATATTCTTGAGTCAAGTTTGGAACAGCAAGATACATAATACTTCAGTAAAAAGAAAGAACAAATATTCACAGCATTACACTAGAAACTCAGATATCTATCAAGTACCTTCACCTGTCTTGCTAACTATGCAGTACCACATATATTTGGATTAACTGCGCATTTTTAAATGAACAGTTAAGCATAAGAACAAATATTTGTAGATACAATTTTAAAGCTGTAAACTATGGATGTGTCATCACTCTTAAGCACATGTTCACCTGAGAATCACATCTGCATGCTCTGCACAAAAATTGCCTTAGACTAGTATGATTTATTCAATCATTTCATATCTACAGTTATTTTTACCCAATCTTGGCACTGTAAAAAGGCTACACAAGTAAACAATATCTTTTTTTTTTCCTTTCCAGGAATAATCAATGGAATTCTTTGCCAAGTTGCTACCAGATACACCTCTTTAAATCTACTGAAGGCAACAATTAATTCTCACAATACCAGAATATTTACACAAAGCAATCATCAGAGTTCTGGAGGATTTGGGAGTGTTTTTACTTCTGACATTGTCTGAAAAATTATCAGATTACCAGTCTGTAAACTGTCCAAATAAAAGTTAAAAGCTAAAACGTATTCCAAATATCAGCTGCAGGTTAGGTTTTATGATAATTTAGACAGGACTTTGACAAAAACTGCAACACTTTTCTAACAGATGCCTATACTTGTGCATTTAGATTCCCACAGTAATATTTAAAATACTCCTAAATACCTTTTAAGAAAAATGTATTTTCAAATCTTAAGCACATTTTGTTTTCAATTTAAACAATGCTAGCAAACATAATAAAAACATGAAGTCACTAAAAGCTATGCATTATAAATGTAGGATATTGTCTTGGTTTAGGTCTCCTTCCTGTCCTCCTTATTGAAAGACATAGTGCAATTAAAAACTATAGGGAAAATGGCCTCTGAGCATAAGAAATTCCCAGTCTTGGGAGCTAGCTCATAAAACTAAAGACACAGAAAGGCTTGTCTTCTATGCATATCACTGTATTGTCTTTGCATACCAATATATTGCCACCTTCTCTTGGAAGACATCACTGGAATTCTCTTCTTTATTATGAAACCAGTTAAATTTGTGATTTTGTTGTATCTCACCTACTCATCTTTCTTGAACACAGCAAAGCAAACACTTTCAGACCACCTGAACAAATGCATTCAGGTGTTTTGTAGTCCTATTAGTAGTGCAAGGAAAATACGTTTCTAAAAGGTATCTATTAGTTCTGTCCTCTCAGTAGAATTCATTAACGTGGCCTGCTGGTAACATACTATTTAAATATCACCACCTGATTAAAAGTCACAATATAGAGGCTTCAATTTGAAATAAATAAACAACAATAATAATAATCTAAGCAAGCATTTAAAATCATAATTTCTTCAAAGTACCAATTTTTCATAGTTGAAAGACTGATGTACCTTTTTCCCTATATACAAACTGATTAATCTGTTCCTTTAAAAAAACATCACGAAAGCACCTACCATTAGTGTCACCAGTAAAATTATCTCTAACATCCTTGACTGATTTTCAGTTAAGGCTCAATAAACTGGCATACAATTTCCCTGCTTGTTAAATGCTATTATTTTTATTTATTAGGAATGAAAAATATTAGGCCATCTGAAGCAAAATAAGGATTACCTGTTTCAAGATGCCTGCTGCCATTTCATGGCTGCAGTCAAATATTACATGGAATTCCCTGCCTCTTTTCATCTCCTTTAGCAATGGCTTTGCATCTTTTGTGTCAGCTGGTAACTGACGGATTTTTAGTCTCAGGTTGTATCGTGATGGAGCCTTGATGAGCTCTTGTAATCGAATAAGGCCTTAAAGAAAACATAGTTAAAAGAAAAGATTATCAATACAAGAATCTGAACTGCTAGCAGGAAAACTTACTATAAACATTCAAAGTTTCCTGAATTTTTCTCCCTTCTCAGTATGTTGCAACTAACACACAACAGATTTATTAAAAAGAAAAAGGAAAAATTAAGTATCTGCACTCCGAATATTTTCTTATCACAAGTCTTTCTCAATATTAACAGACAGAAAGCAGCCTCAGCTAGGATTACCTGAAGACAGACAAATCTTGCTTTAACATGATCATGCAACCGTGACATTCCTCTTCGAAGAATGCATAATTATTCTAATTCAATTAAAGCAATATCCCAGACTATAGTTTGTAATCAGACTAGCCAGTCTCTAATCTGTCAGGTTTACATATGAAGCTGTGTGTGAGTCACCTCAGCAGGGAAAAGCACCCTCACATAATTCATGAGAGTATTTATTTTTTTTCTTGATAATACCGGTAATAAAAAATACGCAGCAGCAAAGAGGCTGAATAAATGACTCATGCTGTTTCATTCACCTTCAATACCCTACATTTTCATTTTGGATTACTTTACTTTTACTTTGAAATTAGATGCAGCGACATTTCTCAAAAAAATATCTGATTGCTTGCATCAGTATGATAGTGTGTGGTGTGGTTTACAAGTCACTGACTGGTCTGTGACCAATATTAAATATTAGGTTTATTAACTGTACTAAAATGACAAGGTAAAACCAGGTCTCCTATTAATTAAGAATTTATTTCTGTGTTAGAAAAACAAGTGTTCTGCTAACTTACTTCTTGCACTGGCACATGCTCCATTTAATGGCAATAACAAGGGTTACTTATCATCATTATGTTTGCAGTGCACATATATAATACACCCAATTGCATAAAAATGGAAATTCTGCTTAAGATTTCACTTTAGATCCCAGGCATAAATGTAGTACTTCTAAAATCTGAAATAGCTCACTTTACAAAAATATTAACAGGTGACTAATTATTATTTAGTTATTATCTCAGGCAGCACTATCTAGTATTTAAAAAAATGGTATTTTATATTATCAATAAATATTCTTCAGATATTCTGTCAAAGCCATCTTGTTTTCATGCAATGATGCTGTTGTAATGTAATTTGGAACAACACCACAGCATAAGTAAGAAATTGTGATAACCTCCGACAGAGGATTTAATACAGCCTTTTTTCAACATACATTGTACTTTAAGTAACATAAAACTGACATATTTTAACATTGCTCTCATTTTTTGCTATGAAGATTTTAGATTGTAAAAAACATTAGCTCTAATCATTTCCAGCAGAACCATACCAGTAGAGAATGTAACTGAAAGATAAAATCAGTCTCTTCTGTTTCACCATTCCCCCTTTTTGACCCTGCAAAGGATCCACATATTTCTTCAACAGTTTCTGCTAAAATTAGCTGAAATTAGAACAGGAATTACACCTTACTATATAAAACCTTCCTAAATTAAGACTGCAGGTGTGGGGATCTGGCAGAGGATTCCGGTAGAACTCTTAGGCCCAAAGCCAGGCTGGGGAAAGACAACCTTGTTATCTGGTCAATTTAGGAGTTTTTTCTTCACTCACAGGTCTATGTCACAGACACAGTATCTCCTATTTCATCCAATTTCTCAGTAATACTCCCATCACACACATTCTCAAAAATGTGTGTATTGTTCAAACTGAGACAATTGCTACCAATAGCTAAATTATCTCCAATTTTCATTTTCTAAAAACATTTCTATAGGATCTTTATTAACAGCTAATGCACTGTAAAGAACTAAATCCAGTAATACAGTGCAGGCTGATGTTTTCCATAGAAAATTATAATGTGAATAATGTCAACTGCCTTTTGTACATAACACAACAATATAAAAATTTTGAAGTCAGAGTAAAATGTTTTAACTCAAGAGAGAGAAAAAATAATTCCACGTGTTCCAGATTATTTGTCATTGCTTGCTAAAAGTAGACAACTGAAACCTTTTGTACAGAGCAATAACTTGTAAATAATTTTAGACTTGTCCTGCTTTCTTTGCTTCATTTTGTTTTGCTTGCTCTTGAAGTGGAAAAAAACCCCATCATTAAAGAATCACAGAAACGTCCCTATATTTACTGGCAATCTTTAGTAGACACGCTGAAAGCAGAACAGATACAGAAACTGAAGTAGATTCTCATGACTGGACCTGGTCCCTAGACCTGATAAGTGCTTACTAAGACATAGAGAAGTGACAGCCAGGTTACATGTGATGTGTGAGTAATGGCAGATGTAAGCCTACATGGTTGTGAAAAGAATACTTTTCATTGCTAATTCTGATTTTTACAAAATTGCCACATTTATCTCAAATCCCATAATGACATTTACATAACATGAGTTAATGTATCTAATAGAAACTTAAATAGATTTCACACTTGATTTCTAAGAAATCTTGAATAAGTATACTTAAAAGCTATATAGTAGAAGTGTCTTTTCTAACTTACAGATCTACTGCATTTTGTTACCATTTACAGATAACCTGGGACAAATATGTGAAACTAAAGCTTTGAAAAACATAACATACCCCATAACTGTTGACTACTTTATCAAAAATAACTGACAATAACATGTCAAGAAAAATGCTACAGATTGTCCCTGTCTTTCCCGTTTTCCTTAAGACTAAGAAAAGTGAAGCAACTGGAATGTATGCACTTGCAGTCAAAAAATTTAAGACCATATTTCAAAGCAGAGTCCTTCTCAAAGACAAAGTGCTGACACTTGTTCACTTGCTCTGATATCCGTGCCCTTCCAGTTGAGAACTATAGATCACAAGAGTAGCAATTTGGGACAGGTAGTCTATCTCTGCCAGAAAAAGAAAACTGCATTATGAATACATGAGGTTAAAGCAACAGGAAGTTCTTAAACACAGCTTTATGTGGTAAGAAAAAAGATTATAATCAGTTTTGCAAAACAAGTATTGATCTTTCAATGGGAGAGCATTAAGTAAATTACAAAAGTCCACAATTTGCTCAAAAAATCACACCCATGAGACGTACAGAAAAATTGAACCTTATTTAAAGATAAACATAGCTGGTGGAAATCTGCTAAAAGAGATTGAAGATTATGAGATTCAAAACTGCACTGCTGTTTGAGTCTCAAGTGGAATCAATGATTACAAAATACACATATACTCAAAATGAGGAAAATCAGAACTATGTCTCACCCACACAGTTGTTTTTTTATAATAACATAATGACTTTTCCCTCAGGATTTTTTGTGATCTCAAATGTATTTGGCTTTTTTTGTTTTTTCCAAAGGAATCAAATTTTATTTTATTTGGGAGATAAGAAATTAATGAAATATTATAGACTATTCTTAAGTACACTCATTCAAATCTGCAGCTGGAGTTGCTAGTAGGAGACAAATAGACACTTGTTAGTATGATGGTTATGATAGTCATCTAAGAGAGGAACACCTGGGCTTTAGTCCCTGTTTTCATGTTTCTTTACTGAACCTCTTTTCAAGAACAGCAAGAGTCAAAAGGAGCTTTACTCTATCGTTCAAGTTTTGGAATCAGAATTGCTTCAGAACAAACAGCATGCCTGTGGAAGCAAACGTGAAATTAATTTCATCGTATTTGACATTAAAGTGATTAATGAGGTTCAAAACTTCTGTACAAGTACTGTACTTATTTTTAATACCTATCAGGTTAAAAGGAAATCTGTTTGTTCTTTCTTGACTACAAATTTTTCTTTCAAAATTCTCTTTACTTAGAAGACCAAAGTGCCTAATTTGTATTGATTACTCATTTTCAGGTGTTACATCAAACACCTTTGTTACACCTTTGGAGACAGGATGGACAGTTAAGATTGTTGAGGAATATTAAGATGGGATGGAAAGGAAAAAGGGAGGTTGACTTTCTCTGTAGGAAGTTCGTGAGTTCCAAAATTTTAGTAAAAAGGGTAGGATATTAAAAATTTACAAGTCCCTTTATTAGCCCCATGTCTTGCATCACTGCAAGAAGTGTTTTGTGGCCTATAGGAGCTTCTGAAGTAAATGTCTTACAATACTCTTCTGAATAAAACATCTACTGTATGGCTGACAAAAAAATACAGGGAGTGAGACAATTCAGAAGCTTCTTTCCAATCTCTGCTCTGTGTCAGAGCATTACCCAAGAAGGTGAGGTCCTCAAGAGCCTATCTTAGCTCTTCAAGAACTAAAAGAAGAAATTCCTCTTCTTTAGAAATCTTTTCATAATTGGGCTACCCCAGAGAAAGAAAAAAGTCCCACTAAAATATGAAATAGAAGATTTACAGTTGAAGGAAATAACATCTGAGTAATTAAAAACTGTCAAGGAATATATATGATAAGCATAGTGTGTGCTTGCTAGGTTACCTATGCATCTGAGAGAGAAGCGATGAGCAATAAACAAAGTACCACCCTCACTGTGAAGGCTGTACAAAATCTGTAGAGGCTACCAGAGGACCCTGAGTGTGAGAATGGGGGAAGAAAACCTGTGCATGTTCACCTCTCTAGTGTACTGACTGGAGCTCAGTGCTGGGGGAATACAGGTGTGCATGCAAACAAATAAGTATTTATGCCTTCGAAAACTGTCAGGACACGGAAATAGTAACCAGTGAGCTTTCTCAAAACATTTTAAGATAAAGCAAATCTGAGACATAAACAAATTCCAGGTGTTTCAAAACTAAGTTTTTTCTCCTGTCCTCATCAATGTGAAATAAAGTAAAAGCAACTTTAAGCTTTTACTTTGTAGTATTGTTGATCATATCATTTTAATCATTTTAATTCTAGTAATATTTACAGTTAAAATGTACTTCCATTTTTAAGATTTTAACATATATTTTTCATTGTGTTTCCAGCTACCAGCATTTATTAAGTTCAGATAATTGCACAGGGCACAAAACACGTTCCAGTCTACTAAATGACTCACTTAAGTAATCCACCAGGTCATCTGCTACAAGGAATATTTTTTCATCCTCATCCATACTTGAAAAAATCAATCCTTGCTGGCACAAATTCAACACTTTCCAGCTTGCTGGGCTCTCATGGGAATTTCAGAAAACAACCCCCCCTCCTCACTCATAAGGGCTGCTGTTTCCCATGGAGAGCACCCTGGACATGCACTCTGTGGAGCGCATGGTGTGGGCAGCTACCATGAAGATGTGTCATGGATAAGAAGTACCACTAGCACAGGTACACCACAGCTCCATGCAGGACAAAAAAAAAAAAAAAACCCAAAACAATCAGGCAGTGCTGAGCATGCTTCTCTCTGGTATTTTTTATGTGAGAGCACTGATGTTTAACATGTTGAGAAGCAGCATTTCCACATTCAGGCATTAGTGGGAACTGAGACTGAGTAAAAGCTTTCCAGGTCCAGATCACACTTCAAAAGCAGGCTCTTTCAAATATAAATCAAAGGCTGAAAGGTACCTCCATATTGTACCTAGCATTTGTGATGCCACATTTATGTTACATAAAGTGTGCAAAGAGTAGCCTAGTTTTCCTAGAAAATAAAACCCACTAAATTAATTTCCTGAGAAAAAAGACATAATCTGGGACAAACAAACATACAGAAAAGAAACCACAGACACACACACACACACACACACACACACACACACACACACAAAGAAGCAGTATTCTTTTTGCCTTTCCCTCTCTGTTATGTCTGGATGAATGTACAAGAGTTGAAATATGTTGCAGACTCTTACCTGCGTGAGGCACAAAGTATAAAAGGGTGCATCATGACCTGCCCTGCGTTTGTCATTGCTAGTTCGAGCTGGCACTGAGGCAACCTAGACAGCACTTAAAAAATCCCTTGGGTACCAAAGGGAGGCAGCCCTGCCCAAAAGTAGAGAAGAAAGACAGCAGTCACCAGTCTGGGCTGTAGATGCCCTCTTTGAGGGAGGGAGATCCTTGCCACAGCAGAGCCCAGGGGAGAGAGAGGGCAGCTGTGGTCCTGGGTGCCTCAGTCTAGGGCAGGGACCCTCTGAGGGGATGCAGCTCCGAACACCAGGAAAAGCCATTACACACAAAGCAGCAGAAACAGTTACACAAAACAGCCCAAGCCTGCTACTCCCCCCAGTAACCTTCCAGCAAAACATTGACAGGCTGCATATAAACTGTAGTGAAAATATGAAGTTTCCTTTCTCCCAGTGGAGGAAAAATGTAGTTATGCCCTTCTTCTCACTAACAGATTGAGTGATCCAAAGCTTGTGTTTAAAAGTAATTGAGTAAAAGCCCCTGACTCTTGACTGTTTTGTCTGCAACATTTTCTAACTATACTGAGCTCCTTAATGCCCCCCTGTCCCTCCCACCTTCTTTTCCAGGTCAAACATTGGTTAAATATAAATAAGGTCATTATTTATAACCAAAGAAAAAATTAAACACTGAAAAGATATAACCTAAAAGAACAAGCTCCTACATGTAAATTGCAGCACTTGGGTCCAGCTTTGGATAGCTACTTTCCAATTCCTGTCACTGATCTTCTCTTCCCCACCATACTACCATACCCTTAACATCCTGGTTTCTGCAGAAGAGTAGCTGCAATGGCAAAAAAAAAAAAAAAAAAAAAAAAAAAAAAAACGTCCAAGGGATCAAAATATTGCACAGTTGACAACTAACCAGGTAATCCACATGTG
The DNA here is from genome assembly GCF_033783945.1 of Neopsephotus bourkii. Lineage (NCBI taxonomy): Eukaryota > Metazoa > Chordata > Aves > Psittaciformes > Psittacidae > Neopsephotus > Neopsephotus bourkii. The sequence goes on along the minus strand of NW_026901987.1, from coordinate 7,136,439 downwards.
ATACAAATAAATTCTGCCACTCCCCTCATAGTAACAATGTGTTTGGAGTTCAGTTTCTCACAGCTGAAAGACATGATACATTTAAAACTGTTTGCAGTAAAACTAGAGCAACCAAAAAAATGAGCTCTGCTTTACTTAATATAACATGTAGTCCTGAACACATCAGATGAAGTCGGACAATTTCACTGATTGCTTTTATTTTCAGATGCTGCCAAAATTTTATCTGTCTGTATTTTCACTTCTTCCTAATACTGTTACGGTTCATTAGGGTGAATGAGATTCCAGAGACTCAAAGAAGACTGCTTCTTCCTACTGTATCCAGTTTGCCTGTGGGACTCCATTTCTACCCTTCTGCCCTCTGTGCACATGGTTAAGGAGCAAGTTAGTTTTAGGTCAAACAGGCATGGAGTATTTATACATTAAATCTGAATTTCTGAGCTACAAAAGTAAGTTTCATTGCTGTTGTCTGACATTTGAGGAAATGGACAAGCTGACCATTCAGGATCAAAGTAACAAGCTGTCATGAAATGGGAAATAGCCTTTGGATCAGCAAGGGACAGTTTGAAAAGGGCACATACGTAGCTCATGTGTAGTTAATCAGAAAAAAAAAGGTACCAGAGCCTCCAATGAAAGGAAGAATATGATATGTAAACTACAAGGACAATCTAGCTAAGGACAAAACAAGTCCTTTTTTCATTATGATTTTGAATAGCTACTTAACAATGCAAAAGCACAGATTTCAGCATACAACATTTAAAACCAACTGATTTACAATATAAGATTCAGTACAGCCCACAGATGAAATTCTGACTTCTTATTTTATTAACATTACAGAATCCCAGTGTAACGAACAGAAAAATTTGAAAGAAAAAAAAAAGGAAAGCAAAAAACCTCAATCATTCGGGCAAGCTCCAAAAAAAAAAAAAAAAAAAAAAAAAATCTATTTTACAACAGTATAGAAATAATAGCTGCATTTTGGGAATGTACTTCCTGCAGTTTCTTTCACCAAGGGTACCTTTTTCCTGTCCCTTTAAACTCTCAATTCCGTCTTTTAGCAACCACTGAGATAGAGTCTTACCTCTGAATGGCTAGGAAGAATGTGGTGTGAGTAACTCTTTTCAGAAGCTGCCATCAATTCATCTTTAAGGAGAATCCTGAAGGAGCAGTTTGTGAGCTCTCCAGCTGGCATCCTCCTCCAAAGAGATCAATCACATTACCTCCTCGACATGTTCAACTTCAACCAGTCCAGGAAGCAAGAGCCCCAAGTTTGTTTTAAAACCTGTGTCTCCAGCTCAGCAGTCTTGCAAGCCATTGCTATGCCACCTGGCCTGCTCATCAAACTATTTATCATTTCCATTAATGCTGCCTTTGTGCTGCACAGGAAGAATGCAAGCAAATGCTCTTTGCAACAGGCTGAACACATGAACCTTTTTCTGTACAAAAGAACACTAAGGCTTTTTTAAAGGCTACTCCTATCTTCAGAATCTCAAGAACTTCAAAATAATAATATATTGCTTTATAGAGTTACCAGAACAGATTATTTGCAGCAAGTTTTTCCTCTCACTCTTCCTTGCTTGACAGTCTCCTGCCTAGTTTTTCTAGTTGTTTCAGAAAATTGTCATTGTGTATCAGTCACTGAAGGTGGCGTGGGTAGAAGGGAGTTTACTGGGCATTGATAAAATGCTTCGCATCAACCAGAGCAGTTAATTACTATAAAAAGATTCACAGATATTGAAAAACCTGAAAGATTAGCCATGAAATGTAAAGATAAGTTTTGTCATTCTCATCCTCTGCTTAAAAAACAACTGTAGTGAAAGGATTAAAATGGGTAGGGGGGTGGGGAGGAAAGAGAGAGAAAAAGGTAAAAATAATAAAATAAAAATTCACTTGCTAGAAGAGCTAAGTGAATAGTGGGATGTTCTGTGTTCTGTAGCTATAACAGCATAATACAGAAACACCATTAGGAAAAATACAGATGAAGAAAGAAAACACCTTGATGGACCTTTCTCATTTATTCATATTTAAGATTTTACTACATTAAGATATTTCAACCAATTCTGGCACTGTAAAGCATCCTTAAAATTGTTTTCAGTTATATTTAAACCCATTTAAATACAATACCAATGGTGTGAAGTGTCTTCAATGAAGGAAGAGCTTTAAGGTACATAATTGAGAAAAATGTGTTTTCTTACTGTAAACATAAATAGTACAGCTCCTTATTACAAGTCTCAGAGTCCAACAATTTAGCAAAATATTCCAGTCTTGTAGTTTAAGCATTGTAGGGTAATCTTAACCCTGTATATGCATTTACATGAATGTATATTACAGATACTACATTAGAGCTTTATGCCACTTGCAAACTGCAATATTAAAAAATATGCTACTATTAGTAGAGGTGACATGAAAAAACGGTTAAAGATATCTATTATTATGTTGACTTAAATTATTTTTCTATTGTTAATCATGATTTCTACCAAGAAAATTACAGCAATGTATCAGTAAATAGAAGAAAAGTATCTGGGGACTGACTTCAGTAGTAGTTTTTGTATTTCACAAGTCGTCAAGAAATACAGCTGCTCTATTTAGCATAACTTCAGCTGAAAATTTACATATTAGATTCCATAAGGCAAGCCAAGATACACTAGTCATCCATGATCATAATAACATTTGCCAGAATGACCTCTGGAATTCTATTTGGATGACAAAATTACCTTCTGGGGAAAACCATGTAGATGTATAGAGGTTCAATAATGTCAAGCTACCTGTAACAATGCACTTATCTCTTTATCAAAGCATACAGTAGTGACCTACTGCCCTCAACTCTTCTTCAGAGTTACAGAACTCCTGTTTATAAATCAGAACACCTTTAGACTATGTTGACATGTTCTATAATAACTTGATGAACTAATTCCAAGTTTCACTTTTCCCATGTGTGGCTTTTCAGCTATACACTCACTTAAAAAAAAGGTACAGTGTTTCAAAACCAGCAGTTTATGTTGTCAGAAAAATTAATTTGACCATCAAGTTAGAGTTTGTTTTGTTTATTGGTTGTTGGGGGGGTGTTGTTTTGAGGAAATATATTTTCTGAGCTAATCACTAAAAAATTTTAGTCACACTGAAAAGCCAGTTCTGGATCACCAAGTATGTAAAGACAAATAAAAGTTATGTTATGCTCAACCAAAAATATTTTTCAAAAACTTGGACGGTAGCCGTGCCAGTAATCACAGAAAATGTTTCAGTTTAGGTTGCTACTTCCCTCCTGGCACATCTTTTCTGACATCAGCATCTTCTCATAGTGCTTATTGCCTGGACAGGGCTGAGATTAAATCTGCTCCAGATAAATAACTTCAAATAGAATAATAGTGCTGATGCCAGCAATCCATTTACTGATTTAATTGTCTTCTGAAATAAGATTTCTAAGGCTAAAGAACTATGCGTCACTCTAAAACCCTCCATAATTGTGGTTATCATGCAGTCTCACAACATTCATTTTGTCGTCATGCTCACATATTGAGGTACATGCTATTCTGTGTCACACACAGCTCAACATTTATCAAAACAGACAGTTTTGCATGAGCACTAAGGCTAAATATTTAGAAGCATACAACAGAAATATTTTAGATACTTGTCGTGGTTTAAGGCCAGCCAGTAACTCAGAACCATGCAGTCACCCGCCCACTCCCTCCCTCCCATCTCCCCTCCCTGCTCCCAGTGGGATGAGAAGGAGAATCAAAAGAATGTGAACTAAAGTATAATGTAAAACTACTATTATTACTACTACCACCACTACTAATAAAAATAATGATAAGGAAAATAACTAAGGGAGAGAATATTAAACTAAAAAAGGGAGGGGGAAAAAAAAAACAATAAACACAAGTGATGTTCAATACAGTTGTGCACCACTCACCAACTGATATCCAGCCCAGCCCAAGTAGTGATCTGCCCTCTGGGTGGCACCACCCGGTTTATATACTGGGCATGACATGCTGTGGTATGGAATACCCCTGTGGCTAGTTTGGGTCAGGTGTCCTGTCTCTGCTTCCTTCCAGCCTCTTCTACCCCTTACTGGCAGAGCATGAGAGACTGAAAAATCATTGATCAGGGTAAGCACAACTTAGCAACAACTAAAACATTGGTGTGTTATCAGTGTTGTTCTCAGACTAATGTCAAAACACAGCACTGTGCCAGACACCAAGAAGATCAAAAAATAACCGCAAAAGCTGAACCCAGGACAATATTTTCATTTTAAAAGCTTTACAGTTTTTCTCCTTTATTCAAAATAAATTAATTCAAAGATGAAGTGTATATGGGAAGGAAGGACATACTTGAATGTCTTTGGTTCCAAAAATTGACCTGAGCTTTGAAAGGTTCAGTATTAGAGAGCTGACAAACACGCAGATTCACCTGCATGCTCAGGTATAGTAATTAGTGCCCTAGGGCACACAAGGAGAGAAAGGTCAGCCCCCAGACTTCAGGTGATCCTTACTTTGTACATGGAAATATGGACCCAACTCAAGAACTTTAACCTTTACTTCAAGCAGTTTTATGCATTTTTGGTCAACGTCAGCTCAACAAATAGGCTACTTTGTTGGAAGAGTAAGTATCAAGATTGGTCATACAAATGGTATACGTGTCACCAGGACTGAGGGGACTTTTCTTTTACTCTTTGAGCTGTGCTTCCACAGAATGCTGTTGATATAACCAGTTGTGTACTTCAGGAGGACTTAGAGCACAGTAACACTATGATCTAATACAAATGCTCCTTTCCAAAACAAAGAAAGGCAGAACTAAGTTTTTAACTAGATGTATGTGGGCATGTATGTGTATGGATTTGAAATACATATCTCATTATTGGTATATGAAAGTGTCTAGACTAAAGACAAACCCTTTTTAGAAAAAAAAACCCATTTGGAAACCATTCCTTAGTACAAAAAAAAAAGTGTTTAAAATCATATTCATAATTAATATTGAAGTAGTGGTTACTAAAATGCCATGTATAGAAGAAACTAGCCTAAGGTCAAAAGAAAAAAAAAACAAAAAGAAAAAGAAAAAAAAAAAACAAAAACAAAAACAAAAAAAACCACTGAACAAGAAAACTAGGGATCCAGGTTTAACTCTCAGAATCACAGAATCATTACGGTTGGAAGGGACCTCTGGAGATCATCTAGTCCAACTGCAAGGTGGAATAAGTGGCCAAGGCAGGACCACCTAAAGCAGGCTACAAATCTTGTATAGTTTCAAACCCAATTCAGCCTATTTCCAGTAAAAAATATATTCTAATTTTTAATAGCTTGTGAGTACTGCAGTGAAAAAGGCCTTTTACCCCATCCCCCATAGTTCCACAAGTGGGAATCAACGTGCTGCTTATGTTCACAAAAGACCTTCAGTTCATGGAAATATTTTGATATTGCACATCACTGTAACAAGATGAAGAAAAGTTTTGTTCATACCAACAGTACTTATCAGCTGCAGCATATAGCAACTAGAAGGAAATTAATAACAATAATAGTAAAAATAAATAAATAAATGAAGCAGAACAAAAAGTAGAGCAGTCTATTCTTTCCCTCACCTTTCAACTTTGCACCTCATGTGTGAAAAGAAATAATAATAATTTAAGAAAATGTTGAATGCTAAGCAAACCTTAAACCTTTTATATGAGATATGACATGTTTTTCTAGTTTCCAGAAACATTTGACATTTCGTTACACATGTGGCTCTATTAATGATATGCCTGACTTGAAATAGCATTATTCAGTTTTCTGAACATGTTTTTTTTAACATTTCCAGAAAGTTTTATCTTTAATTCAGTGTGATGATGGTGACAGCAATGACAATTAACAGTCCTGGGCATTTCAAAAGAATTTTTTTAATAGTGTGAAGTATGATCTCTCAAGTGGCTGACATCTATGAACAGTGCAGTTTAATGAGGGTGAGAAGGCAAAAGAGATGTACTGCAGTCAAAGGACAAGACAGCTTTTGACAAAGCTGTCAGAATCAATGACAAAGGAAGCAGTACAACAAGTTAGCAATTTCTAGCCATACCATAGAGGTATCCCTGTTGTATCAAATTATACAAAACTAAATAAAAATAATATCTGCTAGAAATGGAAATGAATTTGGTTGTAAAAGAAACATAGATGAGCATTCTAGACTGGGATTTACACTAGGTAAGTACATTTATTCTTGGAAAAAAAAAGCAGTTATATTTTTGCTAAAAAATGGAGTGCAAGAGAGAAAAAAGTCTATAATCAAACCTAAAATGTATTAAGACAGGGATGTTTAAGCTGAGACTGACATACAGCAATTCACAAAGGCGTTGACATCTCAAGTGCATTTCAAAGGAGAAATTCCATTCCTCCATTCCAGAGGACAAAATATATAATACAGAACTAGAAGTGTAGTTATCAGTTTAGATAAAACTGAGTTTAAATTTATGTCACATGCAAGATGTGTTACTGATTATGTCTCCATTTTCCAATTTTCATTTTCACTTAGCTTCCCCATCACATATTTCTGTCTTTGAAAATAGTAGATAGAATTTTCCAGTCTTCATGAAAGAAATTATCAAAATAATGTTAATTTCTCTAGCTAATTTTCTAAGATTTAAATTAAGTTTATTCAAACCCACACAAAAAAAAAAAAAACACAAACAAACAAAGAAAAAAGCCCAAACAATTTAAAACATCATTTAGATTTTTTTTTAAATTCTTATTTTTAATGCAATAATTTCTGGAAATACTCTGTCCACTTGTATTAACTATGCTTATTAAAAAATACAGTAAAGCACCTTATGGATTTAATTTATTTTTATTTTAAATCTTTAGGGTTTTTTTCTGTGTAACTTGATGACATTTACTTTTCTTTTTCAAAAATTAATTAAGATCTCTATAGAACTATTTATTCTCAAAAATCTAAAAGTCTGTTTATCAAGAAGAATAACAGAATTTATCTTTCTTTTTTCCAAACAGCTAAGTAAAGCTAGCTAAAGTAATTCTTAACTTCCAAAGTGAAAAAGACTAAAAAAGTTTGAAAGTGAAATTTTAACTTCCCAACACCCTCCTTACCATTGGTACTTTCATGTAGCACCATGAAAAATATCTCTGAACTTTACTGAAAAAATTACACAATAGCGTTCTTAGCAAAGAAATACACCAAACTAGCCACCTACATCCACATACCACAATTAGCTGTGAAGAGCAACACAATATTATATGATGTCTTTCATATGCAGACTAAATTGGAATTATCTGGGAATTTCTTAGACATTAAATTCCAAGTGATATATATGTTATGCTTTCCTTTTCATAATTACATTGTTGGCTTATCCACAATGACCATATCTTATATTTGATAGAGAACTATTAAAATACTTCAACACAAATCATATTTTCTAGAGTATTATAATTTCAGATCTTATCACCTGCATATGTAGTTTGTATACTTTCCACACCAGAAAACGAACCTCTTCAGTACATAGTCTCAGTTTTGCAGTAAGCTGTAACCAACCTATTTACACCTTGTTGCTCTTTTTTTGCACTCCTTTGACAGCAGCTACGTAAGAAACTTATTTCTCTAATTTGTATATAAGAATGTCACATTAAGCAGTGTGACTTTATTAATTTAATATTTATTACATCCATTTCATTTTCCTTACACAAAGCACATTGACCTGTCAAAATAGGAATTTTTACATTATTTGTAAATGTAAATTATTTATCTACTCTTGAGAAAATAAACTTCACAGTTACATGTCAGTTTGAGACCTTTTAAGTGTTTATAAATAAATACTTTATTTTACCAGCACTTCAGCACTTTTCCAGGAATAGAAATTCAGCTGACTGTCCTATAAACAAACAAATTAAAAAAAAATAAAAACAAAACCAAAAAACACAAAAAACACCACCCCCCATGAAAACACAACCCCCATAAAAAACAAACAAAAACAGAAAATAAAGCAAAACAATCTTGTACTACAACCATACTTTATTCTACCCAGTTTTAAGCTCTAAATTGAAATAAATCTGAACTTGTCTACCTTTTACAGATTTCCAGAACTTCATATATCATCCATGAGTTTTCAAAGGTAATTATTAACAGGTTTAAGGTTACTTCATCTTGAAGTTTTTCAAAAGGCTTTTCTTCAAGTGATTTGAAAACTCAGGTCCTTTGACAGCTGTTGTTTTGTTTTATGCATTTCAGTATTACTCAAAAAATTATCAACTGATTTGAAACTTCTTTGGGTTAGACTCAAACTAATGCTGTTAGCAGAAATTCCAGTTTTAATGACATTCACTTTCAGCCTGGGAACAGCACTGATAACACCAGTGGTTTTAGTTGCTGCTCAGTCATGTTTACTCTGACCAAGGACTTCCTGAGTCTCATGCTCTGCCAGGGAGGAGGGGAAGCTGGGAGGAAGCAGAGACAAGACACCTGACCCAAACTAGCCAAAGGGGTACTCCATACCACAGCACGTCATGATCAGTATATAAACTGGGGGCAGTTACCCAGAAGGGTTAGATCACTGCTCAGTCAGGCTGAGTATCAGTCAGCAGGTGATGAGTGGTTGTATTCTTTTCCTTTCTTATTTTCCTTATTATTACTACTGGTGGTAGCAGTAGTGGTTTTTTGTCATACTTCATTTACTGGACTGTTCTTACCTCAACCCATGAGAGTTAAATTATTTCAATTCTCCTCCCCATCCCTCCAGGAGGAGAGGGGAGGAAGGGGGGAGAGTGAGAGAGAAGCTGTGTGGTTCTGAATTATAGCTGGCCTTAAATCACAACAAACTCTTTCTCAGAATATTGTAAGTCCTTCTGTACTCCTTTTCCCAGTAAACACCTGGTTTGATATATTTGTCGATAGTAAAGCCTTGCCTCTGGCTACTTTTGTTAGATGACTGAACAGGATGGGAAGAAAAAGCCCTGCCCACTTGATTTTCTTGGTTTAGTGGTTTGTTTTGGATCTTGATTCAGAGCAATGCAAATCACAATAACAATACTCCTTCATGTTCTTTATAATTACACTGTTGCTCTCAGCAGATGTCTCGTACTGTATTATGGACTGAGTACCCCAGATTATCTCTAAGAAATCTCTTCCTGTTTCTGTCCATCATCTATTCCTGAACAAACTTTACCCTTAGGTTTTAAAATTTAAATAATATTATACTGCGTGCCAGCCACGTCAGTTTGTAATTTTGTAATTCCCTGCTATAGATCACCAAGATGAATGTCTTGTCTTCTAAATTCAAGTGAAATGTACTGTTACTGTATCAGTTGTCAAAAGTTCAAACGCAGCATTCTCAACTCATTTCATTCCTTCTCTGTCATTATGCTTAGACCTTCAGTTATACAGATGTGTTTATAACAAGAACAGCTTTTCACATAAATCGAGATGTTGCTTAATTCATTTACAAAAAAGATGAGCAAGCTCTTCACACCATCTCAATTTCTATTGTCCTCCTCAGTTGTCTTTTCTCTAAAGTTTCTTGATCACCGTTTCTCACCTTCATAGTGCACTACGTATGTTCCCCTTAAAGAGAATTTTTCTCCCTTTGAATCACTTAGGGTTTCTTTTCCTTTATCTTCTATCATTACTGCACATCTGCCATCACCCCACATCCATCTCACCCCCCAGATCTTTAATTCCCCTGAGTGTAAAGTTACATTAATTGCAAAGATGAGTATCCTGTTTTGTAGTAGTACAGGATAAAACAAAAGGGAGGAAAACACACACACACACTAAACAAGAAGATGTAAGAAATTTAGAAATAACATATGTGAAATACAGAATAGTTAAGCCGGAAGGGACCTACAACAGTCATCTACTCCAACTGCCTGGCCAATTCAAGGCCAATCAAGAGTAAATGCATATTATTAACAGCATTGTTCAAATGCCTCTTAAATACTGACAGGCTTGGGGCATGAACCACCTCTCCAGGAAGATTCCAGTGTTTTGGTAAAGAAATGTTTTCTGATGTCAAGTCTGAATCTCCCTGATGCAGCTTTGTGCATTCTCATGAGTTCTACCGCTGGATATCAGTGAAAAGAGCTCAGCACCTCCCTCTCCACTTCCTCTCCTCAGGAAGCTGTAGAGAACAATGAGGTCATGCATCAGCCTCTTTCTCTCCAAACTAGACAAACTCAACATCCTGAGCTACTCATCATGCCTTTCAGGCTTTCACTAGCTTTGCTGACCTCCTCCAGACACATTAAAGTACCTTAATATTCTTTTTAAATTGCAGGGTATGGAACTGCATTTAATACACAAGGTGAGGCCACAACAACGCTAAATACTGGTCCAAAGAAAAAAATTGTAATTTTATTTACGAATCAATGCTATCTGCACACTACCATAAAAATATTAACAAAATGGTATCTTTTTCCTTCATTTGAATTAAAACACAGGGCTTAATACTGAAAACCAACACAAAACATTATTATTTCTGAAGTCATTTTTTCCAGCTTTTACTTTGGCTTCTGTTCATAGATGCAACAGATTTTTGGTGTTTATACTCATTCACCCAAGACCAAAACAAATGTTAATAAAGAAAAAAAACCTCAGAGCCCTGTTTATATCAACTTGATCAGCATAAAGCAGTAGTTGGCAATATAACTGCCACTATAATTTGAAGGCCAAAGCATCTAACCGTCCATATTTGTTTAGGAATTCTATAACATTACAAACTTATTTAGAATTTATCTAGTCTGTTTTATTTAGCACAGAGATTAGAATATGTACTTGAAATTAAGTTACTGTTTGGAGACCAATTAAAACCATTAGGACATGCAGCTGATGAACATATTGCATTTTCCCACTTCTCTTTCTTAAAGACAATTGATTATAACAGATCTGTAAATCTGAAAGGACTTAATTAGTATCCAGGGACAGTTTAGTGGCATTTAATTAACAAAGAGACTGTAAATTACTTTAAGGAAAAAAAAAAAAGACAAAACCCAAAACAAAGCTATCTAACCTCTCATTACATCCTGGTAGGTTTTGGTGGGTTTTTATTCTGGGGGGATAGGGGAGAGTTGGGAGAGGTGATGATTTTTTTTTTTTTTTTTTTAATAGAAAATTCTAGTTAAAAGGAATATACTTTGTCACTTAGAATGATCACAAGAAGCAACACTTACCTTCAGGCTAGCAAGAAAATTTTTCTAGAGCCTCATTCCAATTTTTTTTCTGTACAGCAGATGGAGTACATTTAAAAAAAAAAAATCTTTAAAAGCTAAAAAAAAAATAAAAATAAAAAATCATCCTAAACCTTTTAGTAAAGGAGAGTAAAATGTGGGTGATTAAAAGAGAAACAAAGGAGGATGAAATAAGAATGATATATATCTTTGATTGAGGAATCCTTGGCCAAATGGAAGAAACAGATGTAAACAGTGATGATTTTCTGTCTGCATTAATTTTAATGGATTTGAATTGTCTTCAATGGCACAAGGATTCTTACAGCACAGTTTCTGAATATTACTTGAAACCATCATATTCAACTTTAGCCTTAGGTTCACATCTGAATATATGAATGTTTATCATATCCCATGGCAGAATAACTCTTCCTCAGCTGAAGTAACTACTTCCTTTCAAAAGATTCCTCTCCTCCCACCCCTCGCCTCAAACAGCACCAGTTTGCCATTGAACTCTAGCACAATTTATCTAACAAATTTATCTAATTTATCTAACAAATAAATCTACTTTAAGATTGACAGTTGCTGACAGCTAAGAGTTTTTCCCATCCGTACTTCAAAGGCAAGAGACAATGTGGACTTCCCAGCAGTGTACCCTGCCTTTGAATTCTTCGAGTTATCCAAAGATGCTAATAAAGAGAGCTTGACAGTCTTAAAGTAGAATATCAATTTATTTACAGAAAATGCCACAAAGGAGAGGCTTAGCTTTTTAAAATGGATTTTTTTCTGTCTCTTCAAACAGCAACAGATTTCAAGAAAAAAAAGATGTTGTAGCTTGCATGACAGTTTATCAGCAGGATCAACCAGTGTCCTAACATGAAGGGTTGAGCCATCCAGAAAGGAATAAAAATGTAGAGTGAGTATTTCCTGAAATAATTCTTCATGATTTTAAAATAAACTAAATACTTGAGTCTCCTTATTCATTGTCAACTTTCCTTAAGGCAAAACAAATTTTAGAGTAAGGTAAGGGAAAGGTAACAAATTGCTATGTTTCTGTTGGAAAGTCAGGAGGTAATTTTTAACTCATGGAACTCATCTGCAAAACAAGCGTTCAAACTGCTTTTGGTTTCAATTTCTAGCAGCTAAAACCAGAGCCCCTTCTAGAATTCTCTCTGAAAAAAAAAGCAGATACCAAAATTACAAACAAATATGTCATCTGTTTTCTACCTTAACTAATGCCAGAAGCAGTGCTAGAATTTAGGTCTTCTGTTTGACCAGGCATACTAGTACCTCTCTCAAGTTACCATATTTTTCTTCAGAATTAAAAGCTTTAAATAAAATTAAAAGACATAGTTGTTCACAAGTGTTAAGACACTGCAGAAAATGCGAATAGAGTGTGACTGATGTTACTGACAGCTGTGAGCACAAACACAGAATTCAGCAACTAAAGCATACTTATGAGAATACTTATATAATAAATGTACTTTATTTGCTATAGACTACCTTGTTGATAGAAATTGTTATAATTCTCTTAAGAAATACGAGTAGTGACACCCCTCCTCCCTCTCTTTGTACAAGTGAATACATCTGCACATAGAATACATCTGAACATAGTTTAAAGCTTTAGCCTTACCAGTGCTGTCATCATAAACAACAGTTACTGTTTTCCACTTGAAGAACTGCACAAGGTCAAGTATGGCACGGCTGAGTGAAGAGAAATCTGGATAGAGGCTGACATAGAAGGAGTCCTTGTTGTCTGACACCTGATGTTTCCAGCGGGTTTGGATATGTGGAACACCCAAAGCGTTGCAGATGGACTGCACAGCATTAGCTGAAGAGCTATGGGATGGTCCGAAGATGGCAGCCACCCCAAGGGACAGCTGATCGCAGGCTGAAGAGGAGACAGAAGTCTGTCAATGATGAGAGGAAAGAAAGCAATGTGCCAGAAGGTACTGCACATTTCATATAAAACAAAAGGCACTCCGTGAAATCTAAACACACTGCTGACATATCTCCCTTGTTGTGTTACCCTTTCACTTTACACAGATTTCAGTTTCAGAATACATTTCTAAAATTTCACTATGAGTTGATGAATAACAACACAACATTAACATAATGCTTGGCTACATTTAATAAACACCTCTGTCAGTGGAAGTCACGAAGGCCAGCAATTGTGCATCTTCTAAAAGACACAAGAGATTTATGCTCAGTTGCATCTTATATTTGGAAAAGGTCCATATGGGACAGTCTTCCTCAACCAATCGACATTATTTCTACTGAGATCCTAACTACTTGGAAATTGTATGTGTTAAGTAGATTTCAGTTATTAGACAAATGATTAATTTCATTGAAATAGATATTTGAATTTCTCTATCTGAAAAGTAGGCATGTTGACTAGCAAAATTTAAAAGACAACATTTTCCTTCAAATTAAAAATTAAGTTGCTATCTGCTAATGAAAAATAAATAAATAAATAAATAAATAAATAATCAATGTCCCTTCTGAAACACTGGAAACACTCAAGTTTTCCTATACCTGCATTAACAGATAAAACTGACCCTGAGAGTCACTGACACAATACACTGCATTCAAATAGTTTTGCTCTCCTGTTTCCAACATAGGGCTGCCCTACCTATAAAATGCATTAGTAGTCTCTGGTCATTTATTATCTCCCACAGTATGCTCCACTATATTTTGTAGAGTATTAGTTGGGACAGGACAAAAAAATAATGCAGGAAAATTAGTCAGTAATGCAGATCAGCATTTCAGCCCATGCCCTTCTGTTTAGATAATTTACAGAGATATAACTTTTATGAGCATGCAGATCAGAAAAACATCAGATTCTGTCTTCAAAAAAAATACCTTATTTAATAGACAGAAGTAATGAAAAGTATCTTCTTAATCCAACCTATGCAAGCATTTGTATGAGGTTTGATTAATTGATGTTGTTACTCAAACATCAGTGTTCCTGACAGCTGAGGAAACAAGCACTGGAAACACATTTTGCCACATTACTTTTTCAGCAAATCAAAATTAGTTTATTGTGCACAACTTTTTCAACACGATGAAAATATTACTAGAACTTTCGGGTGTATTCCAGAAACTATGCTGGCACACCTTTTCATTTCTAAAGAGCACTTTTGGTTTAAATGAACTTTTCGTAGACATATGGGATCTCCATCGCATTTCCGAGCGTCGGATCAGGGCCTAAATGACTAGCTTGATAAAAAAAAACATTTATGCTAATATTGCCCTTCCTAAGAGTAATCAACAAGCTTTATGCAAATGTCAGTAAACAGGATCACTAACAACAGCCATAGCTACCAGATGGCTTTTCAATAGGCGCTTTTTTTCCCCCCTTCTGTTTCTGTGATTTGAATAACGCAATGCTTTCACACGTGATTTAATATGACACATACCAATTTTGCTAGTGTAGTGAGGATATTTTGTTTGCATTGACATTATTCTTCACTGAAACAGGATCTTGGTAATACTGTCTTACCTTCAGATTGCTATTTCGTATACTACCTTTAAAAAAACATTAATATTTCATTTATATTCAACTTCAAAACTATGTGTTACAGAAAGCTCTAAACAGGCTATTTTTGATGCAGCATCTGCCTGCTCACTGATAGTCATAATCATGAGCACAAAATGAGTCAAATGTTTAAGCCTCATTGTTAAAACTCTGTTTTGGAGCCATCATAAATGAATCATTTTATGTTGACCTTTAGCCTTTAATTCTGAACTAAAGCACCTGTCAGTACAAATGTAGTTGGCTGTATTGTGAATTGATGAAGCAAAAGGTTATTAACAATGAAAGATGACACAGTTACAACCAGTTACAAATAAAGAGTTGCATTCTCATCCAAGATGCAAGTGGGAACAATGAATATATACAATCTATTCAATATGTCCAATCAACAGCATGTCACCATTTTAACTTCAGCTACTACAGTCTATCAAGAATCAGCAACATGCTAGCTTTCACTTTCAAGCAAACCTCATTTAAGGGCTGAAAGTAGTTGCATTGTCTCAGGAAAGGCTTAAAGAATTAAACATCACAGAATAAATTTCTCTGCTCTCTACAACCTCCCTCAGGAATTGAGAGACTTTGTCCTATTTCACAGGACAGTGTGTTCTGGAGTCAGGAAACAGCTGAATTTGGAAGATGAGGAGGAAAGGAGGAGGCCAGAATTTATTTATTAATTGGCCAAGATGGAAAAGAAAGAGTAGTCTTTCCCAGAACTTACTTTAATCTATGAAACAAAAGACCAAAACAACAACTCAAAAAGACCTTTTAAAATTTGTTATTTTCCTTTTATTTCTTCACAAACCCTCCTCTGCAAAGAAATTATCTTGCTAGGCATAAATATTTAGCTTATAATATTTTTCATAAATCTAAACACTTTACAATGACCAAACTGTGTGTATTTCTCTACAAACCTGGATGTTGTATGCTTTCATACTTAGCAACAACAGCCCATGTTAGAATTGTTTATTTAGAAGACAAAGAGACAAAACAGGTTAGCAACATTAACTTTGTATGTTACAGCAAAAGCGAAAATATATTTATAATTTCTAAACTATTTTTTATCACAATTATATTCCACTTAAGATGTACTTCAATGTACATTCATCCTGACACAGCAGCTTTTCCATATGTAGCATTTATAAGGTGGCATCAAATGTTTGTATTCATCTTAGCTCACTATAACATCAAAACCATTTTATTCTGTAAAGCTTTCAGTCTTCAAGGCTTCGAGTGGCATGCTGGGACCAGATCACTTAGCAAATTTTGCTAGAAATCTGTCATGAGAAATGCAGGTTGACTTCTGACTCAGCTTTTTTTTTGTTGTTGTTTTATTGTTGCTAAGAATAACATTCAGATGGAATCGTCTCCTCAATTTAATGAAAAAAAGTTTTTTCAAAGAACATGTAATACAATGCAAAACTGAGTCCTACTGAGTTCTGACGCTAGGCTTTGTATTTTCTTCTATAAATACATATTGAACTTGTTGGGGTTTGTGCTTTTAGGATATGACAATGATGCAGTACAACTTACATCTACCATCATGGGTTTGAATGTAAAGCAATATGGAAACTCCAATTTGTGTAAGAATCAAATATATCAAAATTTATAAAAAATGTTTAAAAATAGATCCAATTTTTAATTTTTCTTTAAAAACTTATTTATACTTAGGGGAAAACTACTGAACTTAGGCTAGACATTTACCTAGTAACATTTACCTGATAAGAACAGGTTTAATATTAAAGGGGGGGGTTATCCTATGCTAATATAAAAAACACAAAATTACAACTACTTGCTCCTCTTTGAAGCACACACACGATTAACTGCATATGAGACATTCATACGCTAAAGTTATTTGTAGAGATGTACTTGAAGTAATTGGGTGCTTAAAACTAATTGGAGCCTTCTTGTAGGTTCACTAGAATTTGGGGGCACTTGTCATTTTTCAGGAAAAAGTCTGGAGATAGAGTTTTCTCACTCCAAAAGAGTTGGTCACAATGCTCAGAAAAATTTATTTCAGATTTTAAGTATTTAAAGGTACAGCTTTTAGACAGGGGCAGTAGGAGCAAAGATGACAACATAATTTGTAAGCAGTTACCATTACAGCCCTCCAGGAGCGATCTTTAAAGCAGTTCTTTGATGTCAACCACAAACTTGTACAGTACCATTGCATATGGCTTTATTGAACAGACATTTTTTCAGGTAGGTAAACTAGGTGAGTCTTAGTTTCTCATTAAAAAAAAACAAATATGCAAAAGGTTACCTTTTTTGGATGCTTCAAAACTGTCATAGAGATTTATCTTTTGGGTGTCATATGTTAATGTGGTGTTTGGCAGAAGAGTTCTATTTCTGTTGATTGTGTTCACAGCAAATCTGAAGGCTAATTCTTCTGCTCCCATTGGGCCAGATTCCACACACTCAAAAATGCCTCCTGTTAGTGAAAGAAGAAAGGAAAAAACAAACTTAATAAACCTCATACAGCGTAACTTATGAAATTATCTCATTATTTTTCTAAGGTCTAGGACAAACCATAAATAACCCACCAACAAATCAAGCTGACCTCAATGAAAACCTGTATATTTATTTAGAGACTCTCCCTTTCTGACATTATTAAATATGAAAAGGCTTTTCAGTTTTGTAATTCAGGTGCCTCTTCCAACCCACTTCTCACAATGGGGTGGAGGTGTTAAATTTTTTCCTACAGATGAACTCTCCAATGGTTGCTGAGAGCCCTAGGGGCAGATGCTCAAATAATATTAGTTTAAAAGCACAAGAACTAACCACTGAGAAGAGACGTGACTAATAATTATTTAAACGTTAATCATTTAAAACTGAGAATGAGACACTGATGGGGAAGGCATTTGTTTAAGCAAAAAATAGATATCTAGGGAAACAGTCCAAACTGATTGAGCATAGAATATGTATGTAAGCAATCTTAACAAATCTAGAAGCTAAAGCAAAAGATACTTGGATAATATTTAGCTAAATACAGGCATAGTACACAAAAATTGAAAAAAAATACCATATTTGTTTTCACGATAATTCGATTTTAATATGAATATATATTTCATGATAATTCAATATTAATATGAAAAAATCCAAAACTGAAAGTCATCTTTCTGGAGTCGGCTCATGATTAAAAACTCCATCACCTCTAAACGTGAAAATTTGCCGATAAGTCATTCCGATCATATCATCTCCTTACGTCTTCCACTACACAATAAGCAACATGTTGTTCTTTTCAGCATATATGCTCCAACTCTGCAAGCTGACCCTGCAGAAAAAGAAAAATTCTACTCCGACCTGCATCACCTCACTCAAAAGGCTCCTATAGAAGATAAGATCATGATCCTTGGTGACTTCAACGCTCAAGTAGGACAGAACTGTGAAGCCTGGAAAGGAGTACTAGGCAAGCACGGTGTTGGCAGCTGCAATGATAACAGTCACCTCTTACTAGAGTTCTGTGCAGAGCAACAGCTTACCATCACCAACACTATATTCCAGCAGAAAGACAGCTGGAAGACAACCTGGATGCGTCCTCAATCTAAACGTTGGCACCTTATTATGTTTTAGTGCACCAGAGAAATATTTGTGATGTCTGCCAGACCAGAGTGATGCCTAGTGCAGAATGTCAAAAAGACCACCGCCTTGTGTGTTGCAAACTTAATTTCCACTTCAAGCCCAAACCTAAGAGGGGCGGCATTCCAAGGAGGAGGCTCAATGTTAATAATCTCCAAATAGCTGCAGTGAGGAACAGCTTTCAGGCCAACCTTCAGATTAGGCTTGAAGACCAATTTATAGATTCTTCTCCTGAAGTGCTTTGGCAACACATTAAAAACAGCATCCTGCAGTCCTCCGTAGACTCCATTGGGTTCTCCTCTAAGAAAAACAAAGACTGGTTTGACGATAGCAACCAGGAGGTCCAGGAATTGCTGACAAAGAAGAGATCTGCTCATCAAGCACACCTCGCTCAGCCACTCTGCCATGTAAGAAAATCAGCCTTTCGTCTTGCATGTAGCAAACTCCAACAGAAACTTAGAGACATCTAGAATAAGTGGTGGCTCAACCTGGCAGAAAAGACTCAACTATGTGCAGATTTGGGTGACCACAGAGGATTGTATGAGGCTCTGAAGGCAGTGTATAGACCCACATTTCAGATTCAAAGCCCCTTACTTAGTGCAGATGGCCAAACACTTCTTACAGATAAAATCTCCATCCTGAGCCATTGGTCTGAACCTTTTCAAACCCTCTTTAGTGCTAATTGTGTAGTCCAAGGCGAAGGAATCCACACATTCTGCACATTCTGCAACAACCGGTAAAAAACGAATTGAATTTAGCCCCTACCATGGGAGAGACTCTTAAGGCCATACACCAGGTGAAAACTGGCAAGGCAGCTGGGGTTGACAGAGTCCCACCTGAAATCTGGAAGCACGGAGGCCAACCACTTCATGCTAAATTTCATGAGCTAGTTGTGTGCTGTTGGGAACAAGGCAAAATACCATCAGACTTTTGTGATGCAATCATCGTAACTCTGTATAAGAAAAAAGGTGTCAAGTCAGACTGCTCAAGCTACCGTGGTATAACTCTGCTTTCCATTGCTGGTAAAATTCTTGCAAGAATACTATTGAACAGACTAGTACCTGCTATCACAGAAGAACTTCTACCTGAAAGTCGGTGTGGTTTCAGAGATAATAGAAGTACCACAGACATGGTATTTGTTCTCAGACAACTGCAAGAAAAGTGTAGAGAACAGAATAAGGGGTTATATGTAACTTTCGTTGACCTCACCAGAGCTTTTGACACTGTGAGCAGAAAAGGCCTGTGGCTGATCTTGGAATGATTAGGTTGTCCCCCCAAGTTCCTCAAAATGATTATTCTGTTACATGAGGATCAGCAAGGCCAAGTCAGATATGACAATGCACTCTCTGAGCCTTTCCCAATAACCAATGGTGTGAAACAAGGTTGCGTTCTCCCACCGACTTTATTCACAATCTTCTTCAGCATGATGCTCCAAAGGGCTACGGCAGACCACGACGAACAAGACGGCATTTATATTCGATATTGTACTGATGGGAGCCTATTCAATCTAAGGCAACTGAAGGCCCACACTAAGACCTTAAATCATCTTGCCCGTGAACTGCTTTTTGCTGACCATGCTGCCCTTGTTGCCCACACAGAAGCAGCTCTGCAGCATTTAACATCTTGCTTTGCAGAGGCGGCCGAGGTTTTTGGGCTGGAAGTCAGCTTGACGAAGACAGTAGTCCTCTACCAACCTGCACCGCAAGATTATCGCCATCCCCACATTACCATTGGCAAATCAGAGCTTAAGACAGTTCAGCAGTTCAGCTATCTGGGAAGCATCATTTCCTCTGATGCCACGATCGACAAAGAGATAGACAACTGAATAGCAGAGGCATATAGAGCCTTTGGAAAACTCCATAAAAGAGTCTGATGCAATAAACACCTGAAGAAAAGTACCAAGATCAGTGTCTATAGAGCCATTGTATTGTCTACTCTTTTATATGGGTCTGAATCATGGGTTATCTACCATCATAACCTGCGACTCCTGGAACGCTTTCATCATCGCTGCCTACGTACAATCATAAACATCCATTGGACTGACTATATGTCTAATGTCACTGTCCTTGAACAGGCAGGGGTCACCATCCTTGAACAGGTAGGGGTCACCAGCATCAAGCCATATTGCTGAAATTGCAGCTGCGCTGGGCAGGGCACGTCTCTAGGATGAAGGATCACCACCTCCCCAAGATCGTGTTTTACGGTGTACTTGCCACCGGTAGCTGCAAGAGAGGTGCCCCAAAGAAGAGATATAAGGACTCCCTGAAACAATACCTTAGCCTTGGCCATATTGACTACCATCAGTGGTCCACCTTGGCCTCCAATTGGGAGACTTGAAGGCACACCATACATAATGCCGTTGACTCCTTTGAGAGCTCATGAAGAACTAGTCTCGAGGAGAAAAGACAACGCAGAAAGAATCGCACCCCACCTGTACCACCCAAGGAGACCTTCTGCTGTGCTTTTTGTAGGCAGATTTGCCTATCCCACATTGGCCTTCTTTGTCATCAGCGCGCTTGTAGTAAGCGTGGGTAAAACCCTTCCCAAATCTTTGCTCGAAGTCAAGCCATGATGATGATGAAAGGCAACCATTGCTTTTGATATTAAGGAAGTACTCTGTTCAGGAAAACATAGTCTGACAGGACTGCTTAAGACTTACAGCATCTAAACATTATAGATCAAACTGTGACATAATAAGAAGATCCTATTTTGATTTGGGGAAATATTTAAAAATTGCTGCAGAATGCTAAAAGCTAGTGAATACATAAAACGTATAGACACTCAGGGACAAAAAAACTAAAGACATTTCCATGAACATAATTAAAATTAAGGTAGATTTTACAGGCTTTTCTAAGCAGTTGTTCAAATATATCTGAATAACCTAGTATCACACAAACAGATATTAAAATATATATATATATTTACCCTAAGTTACAACAGATCCATAAAGAAAAATAGCATTACAATATCTCTTTCTTCGACCTGAATTATTTACACTAGAAGATTTCCTATTTCAATGTGTTTGAAGGTAAATATAATCTTCCTTTTTTATTCCTGTATTTTTCATTCTGCTCATTTATAAATTCTTGAGATGGGGAATTCCTTCTCAAAGATGCAGCCACTCCTCTCAGCATAAGATAAAATAAATATGCATTTTTTACCTCTCATATCTGGGTAATTCTTAATAGTAGTGACAGTCCATCACATAGTAAGCCAGTTTTATGAAGATGTCAAAGTCTCTACCTGTGGTGAGTGGCAACAACATGTAATTTCCCATGTGCACCATTCAGTAGTTTGTTCCCTCATTCACACATTCTCTGTTCCTGTGATAAATATATCCCCAGCAAAGCTAGCAGCATATGGTCTGTCTGCCTCAGGGTAAATCTGTATTCCCAAGGAAAATGGGTAGAATAACCTGTTTCTGTTGTCCTATGATTAGGATATTTTCCTAGAACGAAGGAAAAAACAGTTTCTAGTACCCACTCCTGAATATTTTCACATTTTACATTGAATAGACACTGAATTAAAAATAAAAACCCTAGAGGACTCTAGATTAGACCATATATTTGCAGTTTCCTGGATGTTTTCTACCTAGAGGGCGTCAAACTTCCACTAGCCACCTTTCATTTTAGCTTTATGCTACTTCCATAGCTGTCTGCTCAAGCAGCAGGGGAGGACTATCACACAATTCAGTATTTTCATAGCAGGTGTAAGTTCATCTTAACCTTCACACCAAGAAGAGACTCTAATCAAGAGGCTCTCAAAGTGGACCATGTCCTGCTAATGTGCAAAATGGCTGAAAGTGCCAGGCTCCTCTGTAATGAGTAACAGCTGTTAGCTTTGGCTAACCTAATATTGCACACAGGCCGTCACCATTTTTCAAGTAAACATTCAAGTGATTTACACTGAACCAACACACTAAGAGCAAGAGGTTAGGCAGGCAGATGCCTGCATTCTTCATATCACAAAGTAGTCACAATGCAGCTCCTCATTCTCCAGGTGTGAGCCCTTTGAAGTGTGCTTGGAAGTCTATGCTTCAGACACTTTCAGGTTGCTCAGCAAAGGCACGTAAATGAGTTCAGACTCTGACAGGAATGGGAAGCCTTAAAGAGTGCCTTCTCCAGTGCTGTATAAGATGTAAGCAGAAACTTATTTGGAATCTTTAAACTGTCTGGGTCTTACTGTTACATTCTTATGTTTGTTACTGAATATGTAAATAATATGTATGTATATAATGTATATAATAAAAAAAAAAGAAAATGTGTAAATCCACTTGCTTAATACTGGGAGACAAGCCGCAAATTACACCGTTCCTTTTATTATTATTATTTATATATATATATATATATAAAATGGAAAAGAAATTAATGAAAAGGATTGGCTTTCCATTTCAGGTATACTCAAGGGATAGAGGTTTCCTGAGACTGTCATAGCATACCAAGTCATGTTGTTCCCTACTAAGCAGGCTATTCTTTACTGCTGTTGAGCCTCATATTCACTAAAGCCATCTTAATAGTCAAATTGAGGAATGCACTCCCTGCTCTCAGATAAACAGAAAAGTTATAAATCTCAACATAGGCACGTGAACAAGCAGCAAGGGCAATAACTATATCTGTCTAACAGCTTGAAAAATGCAATGTTGGGGTTTGTCAACACCATTTATAGACCCATAATAGACAAAAACATCAGTTGTCTTACACAACTAACAGCACATCCTAGAGGAAATGGATGTATTTTCACTGCCACCTCAAAACAGAGACAAAAACTTAAACAGAATAAATGTTTATTTAATACTTAGTTTGCTTTAATGGTCTCATATATGACTTCTTCATTTGCAGTGTTAATAATATGGAAGTTCATCTCTACCCTAAACAGTAATGCTAGGAAATATGGCATTATGTAGCTCAGTCTGTAGCTCATGAACTTTTATTGACTGCATACAATAGGTGACTGCTGTATAGTTGAACACTTCAAGTCTTTACTGCCATGATAACTACTTCGCAAAAAGCTCGCTAGATTTTAGTAGTGATCAACATCTGAATCACAGTGATGAGGAATTTTTAAGACAGGCTAGTCCAAGCCAGATGTTCATGAACAACTGTAAGCCAATCTTTAAATACTGTATCTTTTGGAGGGACATCCAGGATAATTCAGATCCCTTATTAATCTTGATATAACAGAGCTGCTTTTACTGGATTTGAAATCCACTACAATTTTTTCATAAGTTGTCACATGGAAAAAACTTTTATATAACAAGTTCTTATTTGAAAAATCTTGTCAGTCAGGTGAAGTTCCCAGCAACTGGAAAAAGGGAAATATAAAACCACTTTTCAGAAGGGAAAAATGGAAGACCCAGGAAACTACAGACCAATCGATCTCACCTCTGTACCTGGCAGGGTGGTGGAGCAGACTCTCTTGGAAACCTTGCTAGGGCACATCAGAAACAATGGGGTGGCTACTGACAGCAAACATGGCTTCACTAAGGGCAAATCATGCCTGACCAATTTGGTTCCTTCTGTGACGGGGTTACAGAACTGATGGAGAGGGGCAAAGCAGTTGATGTCATCCACCTGGACTTGTGTAAAACGTTTGACACCCTCCCACATGACATCCTTGTCTCTACACTGGAAAGACATAAATTTGATGAATGGACCACTCAGTGGATGGCTGCATGCAGAGTTGCAGTTGAGGGATCAATGTCCAACTAGAGAACAGTAACGAGTGGTGTCCCTCAGGGATTGGTGTTGGGACTGATCCTGTTCAACATCTTTGTCAGCAGCATGGACAGTGGGATTGAGCGTGCCCTCAGCAAGTTTGCCAATGACACCAAGCTGTGTGGTTCGGCTGATATGTTGGAGGGAAGGAATGCCATCCAGAGGGACCTTGACATGCTTGTGAGGTGGGGCTGATGCCAACCTCATGAAGTTTAACCATGACAAGTGCAGGATCCTACATCTGGGTCGGAGCAATCCCAGGCACAGCTACAGGTTAGGTGGAGAAGAGATTCAGAGCAGCCCTGTGGAGAAGGACTTGGTGGTGTTGGCTGATGAGAAACTTAACATGAGCTAGCAGTGTGTGCTTGCAGCCCAGGAAGTCAGCCGTATCCCAGGCTGCATCAAAAGAAACATGACCAGCAGGTCAAAGGAGATGATCCTGCCCCTCTACTCTGTTCTTATGAGACCCCACTTGAAGTTCTGTGTGCACTTCTGTTGTCCTCAACATAAGAAGGATCTGAAGGAAGTCCAGAGGAAGGCCATGAGTATGGTAAGGGACCTAGAGAATCTCCTATACAAAGACAGGCTGAGAAAATTGGGGCTTTTTAGCCTGCAGATGAGAAGGCTGCATGGAGACCTCACGGCATCTGAAGGGGGCCTACAAGGATGTTGGAGAGGGACTCATCAGGGACTTTAGAGACAGGAAAAGGGTTAAATGGTTCAAACTAAAATAAGGGAAGTTCAGGTTATATACAAGGAAGAAGTTTGTTACTGTGAGGATGGAGAGGCACTGGAATGGGTTGCCCAAAGAAGTGGTAAATGCTTCGTCCCTGGCAGTGTTCAAGGCCAGGTTGGACAGAGCTGTGGGGGTGACATGGTCTAGGGTAAAGTGTCCCTGCCCATGACAGGGGAGTTGGAACTTGATGATCTTAAGATCCTTTGCAACCCTAACTATTCTACTATTCTATGATTATTTCCCATTAAGCAATAGGAAAAATACAGTCATCAGTGTAATACTGATGCAGTAACCGTTTCTTTAGAAACAGAAACCACCAAAAATAACCCAGTAATATTTTATCTTTAAAAAATACATTTAGTACATTAGTCTAAGTAATGTAGACGTTATTCCCCAAAGAAAAGGAAAACCTGAAATTAAAAAAAAAAAGGTAAAAAATAGTTTGCTCTGAGATTGTTCAAATTAAAAAGCCTGCATTTCCCACTAGAAAAGAAAAAATAATAATAATTGCAGAATTACCCCTTTTGGTTCACAAGCCATCTTAGTTTTCTCTAATTTTTAAATCATTTTCTCAAACACAAAATCCAGACAGGAAAAGGAAAAAAATCAGCATCCTACACATCTTGACAAAAATCACAAAAGTTGGTCCTGCTTTTAACTAGGATAACCATTTGAATTATTTGATTTTCTATTTCCATTCCACAAAAGGGTCATAAACATTGTTCTCCCAAAAAAAAAAAAAAACATTCAATTTTAGGGATCACTATCTTGTGTGTTTTGCATTATTATCTCCATGCGATATGTGATAAAACCCCCAGAAATTACAGAAGTGCTTAACTGCACAAGACCACTAGACAAACACAAGTCCCAGAACAAGTTAGTCATAAATCTCTCATCTTATGCATGGAGTACTTTTGAAACAGATGCATGCCATAAAACCTGAGCTACTGTTGCATACTTGAAATAATATAGATTCAAACAAGCTTCAAAAGTGTCTGAGTAGAACTACAAACAAGCAAACTAATGAACTTGGCTGATACTAAATCAAATAATTTCTCCTTTGTTCCAGTACATTCCCAAGTTTGTCTCAGTAGAAATGAATGCTATTTAATTACAGTAGCTACAGGACATTTTACAATCCGTGACCTCTGAAAGTGAAACCTTTGAATACTTAACAGAAAGCCACATTATCTTAGATCATAACCTGACAAATCCAAGGGAATGAAGCTTACAGACTACTTTAAATTACTGAAGCTAAACTAATTGGGTTTTAATATCACTGCAATTATATGAACTATACACACAAAACTAAAACTTCCATGGTTTTAAAATGTGAATTTAGGAGAGAAAAATTTAAACACAAACTCATTCTAATATAGTATTGTTGATGTTAACAAAGTTATGGAAACAATAACATTAATAATTTCAATTTTAAATGTGATTTCCTCATACAAAGATGTAAGATGAAGTTTCTTTTTTTTTTCCTAATATCAAACCAATTTGGTAAAGATCTCACACATACGCTGTTATTAATAGCTAAAGTTTTTTAACACTATAGCTATGTTATCATTGTCATGCACCAATCTGCACAAATTTACTGACAGCTATGAAGGAGGCCTTTATTAATACATAATGAAAAGTAATATCAGTCACATTGTGGCATGAGCACCATTTTTTAATGATACAGTAACTTTTCAAACATTACAATTAGGTTTTGCCTAAACACATTCACAAGGATTAATGCAGTATTCTTCCGTCCATTTATAGTCTATTTACAGAGCAGCTACAATCTTCAAACATTCCTACTTACAGGTTTGAATATATATAAATCATAGACCATTTATTTTTATTCCAGAAAGAGTCTTAAAAATATATTAGAACATTAAGCATATCAGTTCCCTAACCTCCTAGTACTAACCATAGATAAATGTTAACAGTAGTGCATTAGGCCACCAAATGTTATTCACCCACCTTCTCAAATATTGGTTTGTGTCTGGAATCACATTTGAGATGCCAAACTGTACACAGGGAAGGAAATTTTATCCAGGTCTTCAGTTGTTTTTCAAATAGAAGTGATTAACTTGTGAGAAGTAGACATTAAAAAAGTCAATGTATTTTGAATTTCACTCCTACAATACCGTGCTATTTAATACTAATACCTCCATATGTAAAAGCTGAAGCAAAAACAGCTTGAAGAGATTCAGAGCAACTCTGCAGAGAAGGACTTGGGGGTGCTGGTCGATGAGAAACTTAACATGAGCTGGCAGTGTGCGCTCGCAGCCCAGAAAGCCAACCGTATCCTGGGCTGCATCAAAAGGAGCATGACCAGCAGGTCGAAGGAGGTGATCCTGCCCTTCTACTCTGCTCTCATGAGATCTCACTTGGAGTACGGTGTGCAGTTCTGGTGTCCTCAACATAAAAAGGGCATGGAACTGTTGGAACAAGTTCAGAGGAGGGCCACGAGGATGGTCAGGGGACTGGAGCACCTCCCATATGAAGATCGGCTGAGAAAGTTGGGGCTGTCCAGCCTGGAGAAGAGAAGGCTGCATGGAGACCTCATAGCAGCCTTCCAGTATCTGAAGGGGGCCTATAGGGATGCTGGGGATGGACTCTTCATTAGGGACTGTAGTGACAGGACAAGAGGTAATGGGTTAAAACTTGAACAGGGGAAATTAGGTTGGATATAAGGAAGAAATTCTTTCCTGTTAGGGTGGTGAGGCACTGGAATGTGTTGCCCAGGGAGGTTGTGAATGCTCCATCCCTGGTAGTGTTCAAGGCCAGGTTGAACTAAGCCTTAGGGGATATGGCTTAGAGCGAGGTGTCCCTGCCCATGGCAGGGGGGTTGGAACTTAATGATCTTAAGGTCCTTTCCAACCCTAACTATTCTGTGATTCTATGATTCTATGAATAAGCATAGGCAAGAGCTGGTAAATCCATTTGTTCAGCAGTAACTAGACCAGTGTAGGTTTGCTTTCTAAGTACTGTATATATGAGATATAAAATAAAGATTTCTTGTCCTGCATATGGTACTGTATATATGAGATATAAAATAAAGATTTCTTGTCCTGCATATGGCACTGTAAAGTGAGGGGAATAAAAATCCATTATTTTCATATTTCAGGGAAATATTTTCAAATTTCAGTCTGCTACATCTTATTTTACATTACTTTGTAGTAATTCCATTACTACCTCCTAACACTTCCATGTTACAGTGCATTAACTGGAACAGCTTATTGCTTCCATTTTGGCTTAAAGCTATTAAAACAGATTTTTCTTCAGTACTGCTTGAAGCATTTAATCATTCTTTTAAAAGGTTTCCCAACAGTACTACAACAAAACAGTTTGAAATCCCTGCTACAGGAATGCTGCGAAATAACAGGAAAAGTTACAATAGTTATAAAAGAAATAAAAAACAAATTTCAAACTTAGACTGATGGAAAAGCTTTAAATGTGACAAACACATTCTCTATTAAATTTAATGATGTTTCACATAAGTACTCAAATGTTCAGGTTCCAAAAATGTTTGAACTAAGAGTTGCTTAGAAATTAAGTTATTATCTTTTCATCTTAGTGACAATCTCACCAAAATCACTTTTACTGAAAGTATTGCTATCATGGTTAAAATTCAGTATGTGCTGCTATGGGATTATGGTTTAGATACTTAGAAGCAGTTTTCAGAAGACTATCATGGATTATTTTTTGGAAAAAAAAATCACTGTTACTTTCCCTAATATACCAGCTGCTTGGACTATATAAAGATGGTATTTCTGCGTTCTCTCAATGATTCTCCTTTTGAGTCTTCAGCCATCGGAAGGGAAAAAGGATAAACAAATAAAAAAAAAAAAGTACCATGAGTACAGAAACAAATAGTATGAGCAAACCAGTATTAGGTGCTGCAGATAAACACTCTGAGGAACAAAAAAGAGAGAGATCTGTAGTGAGACTGTTATGTGCTAATGTGATAAAAGAGAAAAATAAACAAAACCAAAGAAGGCTTCTTTGAAAGCAAAACAGAGATACTGGGTGAATCTGCTACTAGACTGCACAGATTTATTTTTAATGGTTTAAAAATACATTGGTTCAGATTCCTTGAGCTCACCTATTTCATAAGGTATACAAGTAGTGAAACATACTAGAAATTGTAATGTGACCTAGGATAAATTATGCATCTCAGTATGATGCATACAAACAAAACATTAGCAGAAGAAATTAAGACATTGCTCCACAAAGAAATAAATTAAATGTATTACAACTCCATAAATAACAAGAAATCTAAGTTTAAAGCTTTCTGAAATCTTTTGCATTCTATTTCTCTTCCAAATATTACACAAAGATGCTCAAATTTTGCCACAAATTAGTTTCGAAAGTCATTCAATTAATATGATAAATATCAATAAAAACATGTTAATACATATTAAAATTGAGTGCTTCAAAAACTGATAATTTATGGCAGATTCATGTGGAGAACAGATTCTAGTGGGATCTTGAAGTAAACTAGCAAAACTGTTTCATGAGGCACAAGACGGGCAGTTTCAATATGATAGACATCTTGAAATATAATACACATGTGAGACACTGATTCACTTCTCCAGCGATAAACCAGTGATGTTTAATTCACAGCCTGCAGAAATATTATTAGAGGGACAGGGAGAAAGTGTAGCTCAGAATCAGAAGTCAAAAACATTTGACCTGAAGCACAAAGATACTAAATTCTTTACACTCCTCTCACATTTCATAGAATCGTAGAATCATAGAATAGTTAGGGTTGGAAAGGACTTTGAGATCATCTAGTTCAACCCCCCAGCCATGGGCAGGGACACCTCAGACTAAACCATCTCACCCAAGGCTCTGTCCAACTTGGCCTTAGACACTGCCAGGGATGGAGCATTCACAACCTCTCTGGGGAACCCATTCCAGTGCCTCACCACCCTAACAGTAAAGAATTTCCTCCTTATATCCAATCTAAACTTCCCCTGTTTAAGTTTCAACCTTTTACCCCTCGTCCTGTCACTACAGTCCCTAATGAATCCCCAGCATCCCCATACCCCCCTTCAGATACTGGAAGGCTGCTATGAGGTCTCTATTCCTAACCCTAACCCTAACCCTAACCCTAACCCCTTCTCTTTTTCAGGCTGAACAGCCCCAACTTTCTCAGCCTATCTTCACACAGGAGGTGCTCCAGTCTCCTGATCATACTCGTGGCCTCCTCTGGACTTGTTCCAAGAGTTCCATGTCCTTTTTATGTTGAGGACACCAGAACTGCACACAGTACTCCAAGTGTGGTCTCACGAGAGCAAAGTCCTCTCTCACAGAGTGCTCTCTCAGAGAGGGCAGAGTAGAGTGGCAGCATCACCTCCTTCGACCTGCTGGACACGCTTCTTTTTGTGGAGACAGTGCTCCCACGGGAGAATGGATAATTGGTACATAAATTCTGAATAATCCTGAAAGATACAGCAAGGCCATGAGAGGCCCGAGGAACCTTAAGCAAGCAAGATAAGAAGAAGCTGTAATTCACTGAGTTATGAGAACTGTGGGCTGTTGGCAAGCTTTCGAGGTCAAGTTCTCACACCTGTGCTTAACCAATCATGTGTTAGTCACTAAGGGTCTTCAAGACATGTATCCAATCATAATATGCCAAATCACTGTAAGTGCCTGTAAGCAATGGTATATAAGGAGTTAAAGCTTTGTAATAAATTGGCAATTGCTGATCACATTGATCGTCTCTGCGTTGTCCGTGACTTCCGCATTGACACCTTTTGATGCAGCCCAGGATATGGTTGGCTTTCTGGGCCAGTACATTTGCAGTACATTTGAGTGCAATTTGGTTTTCTTAATAATTACCCGATTAACTTTTCCATGAGAAGGAAGGTGTTTATATACCTAATGACAGAAATATGATCTAGATGTGCAAGTGATACTTCCACAGTATATCCTTTAATTTTGTTTCCATCAGTATCTGTGATTTCAGCAGTAGATATTTTCCAGAGGTTTGGTTTAGACTAATCATCAATTATATGCAGATATTTTGTTTTATTAAGAGTTTAAATGCTAATAAATTACTAGGTAATATGATACTTATGCTCTAAAAAAGTTGTTCACAAATTTGATAATGAAGTTTTAATTAGTAAATTAGAAGCCTCTTGGGAAAAATTGAAAAGTTGTTTTGGCAGGAAATTATACATCCTACCTTACCTGAAATGTATACACAGATTATATATTAACTGCTACCTTGCATAAAGCAACTTTTCCTTTTTATTCATTTTTCTATGTATTTTTCAAGTATGTGGCCAAACTCTTCCAGATACATCTTTAACCAGAGTACTGTCTTACCTATTATGGCCACAGTATTAACTTTTTAATATACAAGGATATACTTAGAAAAAAAGTCTAAAATGCTGTAAATTACTTTGTTCATGAGAAGACTCATATGTGTAACAACAGATGATCAGACAGTAAAAACATACTGTGTTTCCCTGCTAATTTATATGGCTTAATAAGAAATTAAGTTTTCATCCAGTATGATCAGTTTCTCTCAGTGCTGAAGTTTTGTTTTGTTTAAAAAACAAATAAACAAACAAACAAAAAAAACCCCACACATTTCCATGGAGAAGATAATATTTTTG
Organism: Neopsephotus bourkii; assembly: GCF_033783945.1. NCBI lineage: Eukaryota > Metazoa > Chordata > Aves > Psittaciformes > Psittacidae > Neopsephotus > Neopsephotus bourkii. The sequence continues at coordinate 7,105,129 of NW_026901987.1, read as the reverse complement.
TAAGGAAAATTATGGTCAATGAATCATAGGTAAAATACTTTCTCAAGGAATCTATATCTTACAACTGTATTTGACAGTGTCTAAGAAAACTACTGAAGGCCATTCTGATTTAGGCATATGAACAAGCTATCTAGTCATCTTTTTCACAAAACTTAGCTCTGCAACTTCTGTTTTCAGGTATTTGAGCAAGGAAACACACTCAGCAAGGAGGCAGGATATTGACAGAATCATTCCAAATGCATTAGACAAACGGTCTTAACACCAGCAACAGGGAGGAAAAGAGGCTTAAAACAGCAATCTGGAAAATAAATTCTACAACAGCGTATAATGTGAAAGCTCTACTTTTGTGCCAATACCTTATACATTACACATAGTTTTAACCACTGATGCCTAAAAGCATTGTAATCAATGGATCTTGGAGAAAAGTTCAGTTCACCTGAGCAATCACCTAGGACTCAGTGGGTATGTCTACATATGGGCTACTGACAATGCTTTAGGCTACCCCTCCTGGCCTCTGGTACAGAAAATAAATGTCTTTCCCAAGTCTCACGTCTTAACTACAAAGGCGACTAAAACACAAGTAGATCTCAAATTTTATCAGTCCTTTTGAGGCTTATCTGTATAGCTCTCCCATTTTTGTCTGCTACCTACGGTTGGCTAAAAGGGGAGTTTGTGTACTTATCATGCATATATATCTGAAGGTTGAAACAAGTCCTGCTCATTTCAAAAGTGTTATAAGACACATGGAAGAGGTATAGAGAAAAGCAACAAAGTATATAATGAATTTCACAGAAGGACTGAATGAGAAGGGATAACTCAGCCTGGAAAAGAGACAGCTTGGAGTAAAACAGAGTTCTGCAAAAACATATGTGGCATGCAAATGGTGGGCATATATTTCTTATTCAATGTTTCTTCATATACAAGAACTAGAGAGGCCTTATTTAATGCTAGTTATAAAGTACTGCCAATTTTCAATTATTGCAGAGATATTATTTAGGGAAATCAAACAAGAACATTTCAGTGTAGCAAAGAGTGGCTATAGTTTACTGTCTGATCAAGTGCCTTAAAATCCAATGACGTTGGCCTTTTTTCTAGATCTGGGAAATTTTATTTCTTTCTGATGATGTGAAGTTGTGATATTTGCAGTAGACAACTTCATGTAATAGGTAGGTTTGTCTAATAGGTGGTTTGTATGCTGAGAGAATATCTTTGAAACTTATTTGAATTCTCTTTATTTCATATTTACTGGAGAGGTGTATTTGCTGACCAAAAGTGGTAGTTTGTCTAAAATTTTAGTATTTCTTAAGCTCAGCTGACAGATAAAAATCCAAATTAAACTTGCATTTAGTGACATAATAGGATTCAAGTATGTTATTAAAATTTATCAAACAGAAAGGTCAGCAACATTTATATTTAATAGTTTGTTAGTGTCAAAACACAGCTACATTTTTATCAGCTTCTAGACCCCTGACACATTTCTTCTCTATCAAACAGCAACATGATTGACCTGTTTTCTTCCCCCCATTTAGGTCTTCATATTAGTATGGGTCTTGCTGTGCTGAAGCTCTCTTTTTAAAATTTGAAAAAAACTTGAAGTCATTTTTATATTTGAACAAACCAACAGATTATTTGAGGCTATACTCTTTGATTTCAGTTTAGGAACAGAGTGATCGAAGCCTTGTTATTATGCCAAGTTTACAGTGTAAGTTTTTGGTAGTATTTAAGACCATAAACCACCAGTCTTTTGAGTACCTAACTCTTTTCAGCAGTTGGTAGTGACTGTCATCAGAGAGCCTTCACACTTTTGTGTCAAGCAGTAGCTTAAGTTTAGTACAGATACTCAATATGACCATTTTTATCTTTAAAGTGTTCATTTAGCTTTTTCTAGTCTTTAAAAAGGTTCACATCTTCCACTAGTAAAGCCTCAGTGACAATACTGAGCCAAAGGCTTAGGTTATGTTGCACTGGTTTCAAAGGCTTTTGTTGCTGTTGTTTGGTTTGTTTTTATCTTGGGCTCACCATTTAAGGTTATTTCCAGTCACAGTCACTTTAACACTGAGCTACAAAGAGGAGCTTAGGGGAGACACAAAGAAAAACTCCCTGCTCCCAGAGGCATGGGGAGGAGAATCAAAAGAATGCAACTCCCACAGGTTGAGACAAGAACAGTCCAGCAACCAATGTACAATACAAACCACCACCCCTACCACCAACAACAACAATGATAAGAGAAAATAACAGGGGAAGAGAATACGATACTACCTGCCAAAAAACTAGTCCGACCCAGAAGACCCCGTGTCCTTCCAGGTAACTCCCAGTTACCCCCCCGGACATGACGTGTTGTGGTATGGAATACTTTGGCTAGCTTTGGTCAGGTGTCCTGTGTCTGCTTTCCCCCAGCTTCCCCTCCTCCCTGGCAGAGTATGAGCCTCACAAAGTCCTTGGTCAGGGTAAACATTACTGAGGAACAACTAAAAACATTGGTGTTATCAGCACAGTTCCCTGGCTGAAAGTCAAAACACAGTGCTGCACCAGCTACCAAGAAGGAGAAAAATTGACTGCTACTGCTAAACCCAAGACAAACTGACACACACAGGTAAAAGCACATCACTCTACAGAAAAAAAAAAAAAAAAAAAGAACCAGAATTAAGTTGCCATACATATAAAGATACCATGTAAATTAGATTTAAATAACTGTCTTAAATTATTAGCCTATCATTGTTAGTGACCACTTTCAGGAAAAACAGGTTTTCTAGCCTTTCATATTGATTTATGTAAACCACTTGCCTCAGTGTCTTTATAATTCAGTTCAAATCTGTAACGATTCAGACCTGTGGAAAGGCCTGTTCAGAATGGACAGTGACAGCTCAGTTGAGATGCTGCTTCTGCCATGGAAACAATGAAGTGTGATACTTTGTCTTTTACATCTGGCAACAGGTTTACTGGGAAAGAAACTAGCAGTAATTAATTCTGTTTTTCAGAAAGGTGGCAATACAAGTAGAAGTATTAAGCATTTAATCTGGGGGAGTGCAAACTATTTGTATGCCTTTTTCACAGGTGTATTGAACAGTTTTCTAAATTTATTTGATACCTTGAATATTCATTTAATTTTAGCTTTTCCTACATTGAAGTCTATACATCACCCCCACTGAAAAGCTTCTTTAACATGCATGATACTTCTTTTAAAACCATTTTCCTTGGCTGAAGCCTAATCTCCAAAATGCATCTTTCATTTTCCCTGTGTTGAGGTATTTACCCAAGAAGAAAAGAAACTAGAAGCACGTGTAGAAGGTGAGGCAACTGTTTCAAAATCTTCAGTGATTTCTTTTTCATCTAAATTAAACAATTGAATTAGTAGACTTTTTTTAAAATGTGGCTTCATACTAACATGAATTTTTTCCTTTTTCCATGTTAGTTTGCTAATAATACCTATAGACCAACAATTTATGCATCCACTTTCCAGAAAGATTTTAATCTTTAATTCAAATTTTCCCAAGCCTATTTATTTATTTTTGAATTTGGTGTTGTTTTGTATAAAACAACGTAGAGCTATGAAAGTTCAGATATCTGATTAATAAGGGGTAACTAAGGATTGGCTGTAATCTGGCATTCTGAATTTTTACACCTTAGACTAATAGGCTATTTTCAAAACTTACAAAGGTTTAAAGTCAAAGTCTTTCTTCCTTCAGCTTCATAATAAAACCTTTCATTAGGCATGGGGCAATATATCTATATTTCTGCTCTACTCAGTCTGCCTGCAGGTTTGTTTTTTTGAACTAGCAAGCTAATGAAGTGCAATTAATTTAAGACCGTATGTGGAATGCAGTATTGCTCATGCTAGAGAACAGATATGCAGGCAGTGTACTGCAAATATAATTCACAAATGTATAACCAAATGCTGATCCGAGACAAACAAGAAATATGGATATATCAGCTGGTCACTCAAGCAAGCAGTTTCTGGATCCTTCAGAAACAACATAACTGCAGAGTTTTAAATTTATAAATCTTCAAAGGCAACAAAAGATTTAAATAAATGCATTCTAAACGTATTTGAAATCAGTTTTCTGTTCTGAATGGTTCAGCTCAAAGATCTTATGCTCCAAGATAGAAATTGCTTGTTGATTGTGCCTTGTATGGCTTTAGCGAATGACAGGCAACTGTAATCAGCAAGGACTCTAATCAGCAGGGGTTTCACATGTGCTATCCTTTATGTATCCTTTATCCTTTAGGTAATCACTGCTGCTAGAATTAGAGAGTCCTTCAAATAAAATGTTAACAGGCTTGCTCAGCTATTCAATTGCATACACAAAAAAATCCAAGGAGTGATTTAGATATCAAGGGATGGTTTATTCTGTACTTATTTTTGCAAAATACAGACTTGACATCAGTTAGATTTGCTAATTTCAGCAAATTATGGTAAATCTTTTATTTTGAAGAGTTGGCTTGTTTTTAAATTATGACTTTTACATTTCCACTTTTATTTTAATGTTGGGGGTTTTCTTGATAGTATAGGAACACTGTATTCCATTCCAGAAACTGTTTGCTCACAGCATCAAGCTATAGACACAGCTTGTTATCAGGAGTTGTTCTAAACACAAGCTAGAGTAGAATTAATTAATGCCCACCATATGTGTATTACTAAAAATTTGATTTGACAAAACACTTCACAAATATGCATTTGAAAATTTAGTTTCTCTGGGACATAATCAGCCTTGCCAGCAGAAGGGCCATTAACAAAGGGCAGTAAAAGGCAAATGTAATACCTGCCCTGAGAATCGCTGTCAGGTTCAACTATTAATTACTTGATGGTGAGAGTAAAAGCACATTAATTACATTAACACAGCACTTGAACTGGAAGGTCTGGCAGCTACTACTGAAAGCAGGAATAACATGCAATCAATAAAACATTCCATTAAATAGAAGTTTTAGTTGGAGTGAAAGTAAGGCAAAGCATTACTATTAAAAATATTTAAGTCATTAAAAAAATAAAGAAAATATGCTATAACTTAGGTGTTAGATTTCACAAATCTACAATACTATATGCCAGAGTCGAAGCATCACATCAAAGCTCACAGGTGTTATGGCTGTAAGAAGAATCTGCCTGAAGCAGCATGCAAAAATAAATACTTAAGAGGAAAGCAGACAGTAAGGATGGAAAATATTAAGCCCAGGAAGACTTGATGAAGAGCATCAAAATAGCAAACAGCAGATCTAGGAAAGTCAAGATCATCTGCAAATTCATGATTCTGCAAACATAGTGTGGTATTTTCAGCAACTCTCTAAGCACACTCTTCACCTAAGTGGATGGTATTTGCCTGTCAAACATGGATGAGGAAACTAATTGGAGGGCTGGTTTGCTTGTCTCTCATAATAGCCAATAGAATGGTGTCAAAAGGCCAAGTACCTAAGCTCAGAATCACAAAAGAAGAGATTTCCTCTACACACATTCATACAGCTTCGTTTTTTAATCCTCATTCAGCTCCTGTACTTCCAAATTACAGCCCTTATTTCTCATGTCATTGAAATTTATATGCTTGCAGCCTTTTATTAAACCCATCTGAATGATTACCTCTAAAAGACAGTTAAATATTTGCCACCTCCACCTCTGCTAGCTACTTGCTCCTTTTGGTGTCTGCTCAGATCCCCCACTGCATTAAATTTCAGCCCCTCTGACCCAAAATGCCCACCCCAAAACCTACACTCCATTTCAAATGCATCCCAAGAATTCTCACTCACTAATCTACATTCACAGAATCCAGCAATGCATTTTCTAGAGCCAGAGATGATAGCTGCAAGCTGTCCCACAGCTGCAGAGCTAATGCACATCAGAGGATGGGTGGGAATAACCATGTCTCCAGGTCATGAACGTTGCTGGCAACCTGCCCATCTTGTACCAACGTGAGAACAGTACAGCAAGACTGTCCATAGCCCTTATATCATGCTGGCTGTTCAACAATATCATTCACAATATCATGCAATTTAGGAATAATTTATCATAAGCAGAAAACTAATATTAAGCTGGCAAGCAAGGTTTCTCAGGTTTTGGGAGCCCAACCCAGGCAAAGACAGCCACTAATAAGATAAATGCAGAAAAATTAAAACAGGCAATTCAAAAGAGACTAAGTAGACAGCTTTACAACTCCTACTCACCAGAGCAACCCGAGACAATAACACCTATACAAGCATAGATATACCTTGGCATTCTAAGTGACTTTCTGGGAAACCTCTTTCGTATATTTGCTTCATTATTCTAAGCTCCTGAGACACGCATCAAGTACTGAAGAATGAGTTATTACTGGGAAGAATAAGATACTGTGACAGCAGACTGCAGCCCAAAAAGCAGAGATTTACTCCCTCTGACAGATTTTCACGTATTTTCCAGAAAAGGAGACAATTACTTGTTTCAGATAAAAGCAAACTAGGTTTTGGAAACACTACAAGTTCATATCTCCTGTTATAAAAATAAATAAAAACCAGCACTGATATTTGTTTTTTACAAAGACAGCAGTTGATAGATGGTAGAAATGACTGTGATAAAAGTAGTTTGAATGATATGTTGCCAAAGTAGAGGGTAGATAAATGCCAAAAGAGGTTATATGAGAAGGCACATCCTATGAATTTAAGTTTTATTATGTACAGAATCACTGATGTTTAGTCCTGTAGTTGCTTAAATAAGTGATTATGATGTTATATTTTCCTCAATTGTGTTTAAAAAAATGATGAATAGCTTGCATATTCCGCAACTTTCCAGTCTTCAACTATTCCAATGTTATTATGTTTTATTCTAGATTTTCAGTATCTATAAGACATGAATGTTCAAGCAGATGTTAAGTCCCACTAAAGTGCCGAAGTATTTCTTCTATATACAGATATTACAATATTTATTTTATGAATCTTTCTTAGATCAATGGAAAATTTACCAAGAGAAAAAAATATTAATTTCTTCTTAACACTATCAGTTCATCCCAAAGTGCAGCATATCTTCCTCCTCTAGGAAGATAAACTGGTTAATGATTTTTAAACAACAACTGTGTGCCATTAAGAAAGTGTGTTCTGGTTTCATAACCCAACAAGTGACTCCCTCAATAGTTCAATACTTCCCGTATATTATGGACATTTTTTATACAATGGGTATTGTTTACAATTTCTTTTTTATATTCACTTAAATAGCATTTAGGAATAAGAATGTGGTTTGGTGAGGGAAAATTGACAATACAAAGCAAGCTGTTTATGCAAGATGATTCTGATGATCTTTTACTGCTTTTATCCATTGCTACTTTATTAATAACGTATCTTTAGCATTATTCCTATTGATTAATAGTAGCAACGATATTACAAGCATCCTAAGGCAGGTGTATGATGAGGTTTTTTAATAAATGGTAAGCATATTTCTCTGACTATAACAGTGTTCAGCATATAATTTAATTCCTCATAACAGCTGTTTGACATTCTAGACTCAGACAGCAAAGAGTCATAGAATAGTTTGGGTTGGAAGAGGACTTTAAAGGCCATCTAGCCCAACCCATCTGCAATAAGCAGAGATGTCTTCAACTTGATCTGGTTGCTCAGAGCCCCATCCAACCTTGAATGTTTCCAGGGATGGGGCATCTATCACCTCTCTGGGCAACCTATTCCAGTGTTTCACCACCCTGAGAATGTTTCAGCTACAGCAGTTAGAAGCTAGATGTAAACACATTGCCATATAAATATTGCCATTGCTAGACCCCAAAATCAAAGAACAAGAGAACTAATTACTTAATATGCAATTTATGCGGGGTTCCCCCCCTTTTTTTTATTCACTTGGGAAAGCTGGAGTGCCAGAGTCAACGCGAAACAAATATAAGTCGTGAACTACCCAGACAGGAGATTTTTTTGTTGTTGAAGTTTACATAGTCATTAAATACAGTACTTTTCAAGTGCTGCAGGAAAATACACAGCTTCAAACTAATTACAATTTCTACTACAGTTCAACACTGTGAAAAAGAAGGCAGGAGCCCCTAAATCAAAAGAATTTTTCTACCAAGATCCACAGCTTTTATGACATCCCAGATTTCAGATTAGTTTCCTTTTAGTGTGTTATATTTGCCAAACACTGCTCTTCCTCAGAGGGCTGAAAGCACCTGTGATGGTGCAGAGTGTCCTAATGCCTTCTGTCTCCACATGTGGAACAGAACATCACACCATAGGTTGCATTTCTGAAGAGATAAAAAGTGTTCCTGGATCAAAATGCTCCTTATAAATAAATATAAAAATAACTTGATAAATATGAATGGTTGTTACCTAGCTCTTAATTTTTAAATGAATAACATGATTAATGTTTCAATCACAAAAGGCAAGCTCACTATTCTTTAAAAAAAATAATGGTACAGCAAGTCTCACCACTAATGCTTTTGTTACAGCTGGGATGATCCTAAAATACAAAGGAACAGTGTCATTCAGTTGTATGTTACAGGTTATAGGAAAGAAAAACATTACTCAGCTAGGGATTCAAATAACAACCATACGAAAAAGTTATCCTATGTCAGATTAAATATCTGTCTAGCCCAACATATTGTCCCCATGAATGGCCAACCATGATCATCTAGGAAGAAAGTATGCAAGGAGATGCACATAAGGATAATTCTATCATTTTTACAGGGTTTAATAAGTCCTTGGCATGAAACAGAAGTTAAGTTTGCTGAACAAGAGTTATCTTTAGGCAAACCCATGGAACAAAGACCTGTTAAGATGCGATCATTGAATACACTTGAAGTTCTAGTAGCTACAATGTTTTGTGGCAGAAATTTCCACTGAATCTGCTGCCTGTTAGAACTAAAAAATCAGTGTGTTATCAGCATTGTTCTCAGGCTAAAGTTGAAAACACAGCACTGCACCAGCTACTAAGGAGAAAAATGACTGCTGCAGCTGAACCCAGGACAGACATCAAATGATTCCATGGTTCTTGTATTGGAAGAAAGGGTGAACAGCCATTCTATATTCACTTTTATATTCGCCTTTCTCACACTACTCATTATTTTACAGTCCTGTTATAAGCTCATTCAACTGTCCTACTGAATTATTTCTTACGTGGACTCCATTGAGTATCTTTGATCAATTTTTTCTGAAGCTTTTCAGAACTAATATACTTCAACTAGGTATTAAAACTATCCAAACTGTATCTTTCAACTATACAACTATAAAGAGTTCAATCAGTCTTTTTGTGAAATGTATTCAAAAGAAAAAAATAGGGTCACACATTAAGTTTGTGCAAAGGCAAAAAGATAAACATACAGCTACCCATGGAGTTATGTCTACCTATTTCTGACTCTGCCTGTGTATGTTCCAAACATCACCTTAAAGGTGCATTTACAGTACCATCAACTTTCTTTGCCAATTTAACTCCTTCCAACTTTTCATTTCTCCTGTAATGAATAGAAATATTTTTCTGCCATTCCTGCTACCAGTCTCAGTGCATCAAAAAGCCATATCTGGCTCCTTATAATATAGAATCATAGAATTGTTTATGCTGGAAAATGCCTTTAAGATCATCAAGCCCAACCACCAACCTAGCATAGCCAAATCCACATTTAAACCGTGTCCCTAAGTGCCACGTCTACATGTCTTTTAAATACTTCCAGGAATTTCAACTCAACCACTACCCTAAGCAGTTTGTTCCAATGTTTGACAACCCTTTTGGTGAAGAAATTTTTCCTAATATCCAGTCTAAACCTCCCCATGCAACTTGAGACCATTTCCTCTTATCCTGCCACTTTTTACCTGGGAAAATAAACAGGTACCCACCTCACTACAGCCTCCTTTCACATAGTTGTAGAACTCAATATGGTCTCCCCCTCAGCCTCCTTTTCTCCAGGTTAAACAACCCCAGTTCCTTCAGCTGCTCCTCATAAGACTTGCATTATAGACCCTTCACCAGCTTTGCTGCCCTTCTTTGAACATAATCCAGCAACTCGGTATCTTCTGATTAAATTTTCCAGTACTTATTCTAAGAGGACAAGTATTGGAAAATTTAGTAATAGACGTTAACAACAAAAATAGGTTTGCTAGCTGTACAGGATACATAAAAATTCCATGTGTTTGTATGTTGAAGAATAACCAGGTTGCTAAGGTGATTGTTCACTAGTTACCTCCTACTCTGTGGTCACAAAAACACAGATACCACAGACACCAGTTTTAGGGCCTGCTGCACACTGTCATCTTCTATTAGTTAATTCCCCTGACTGACTGCTAAACTCAAAACCCAACTCCCATTATCAGATTATTTTTTTCTCCCTTCAGTCACAGCAGATGATTCCTTTCCCAGGAATAAAACAAACCTGTTTCATTACTTGAAACATAGAGAATCCTCTTTCTGAGAAACATATGTGGTACAAGAAATCTCACAGGACCTTTGTGCAGTTATGATCATCAGCCATAATATACTGTTTTATTAGCAGTTAAACATTTCCATTTTTAGTATTTTTCTCTACTTAAATTCCTTTTAGAATCCCCAGCACTGAAGACTTCAGGCAGTGTACTTTTGAACAATTTTTATCATGCTTCCCTGTCACTTGGTGTCCTGGGCTCAGCAGTAGCAGTCAATTTTCTCCTTCTTAGTAGCTGGTGCAGCGCTGGGGTTTTGACTTTCTGCTTGGGAACAGAGCTGATAACACCAATGTTTTTGTTACTGATCAGATATTTGGTCTGACCAAGGACTTTCTGAGCCTCATGCTCTGCCAGGGAGGAAGGGAAGCAGGGAGGAAACAGAGACAGGACACCTGACCCAAACTAGCCAAAGAGGTATTCCATACCACAGCATGTCATGCCCAGGATGTAATTGGGAGCTACCCTGAAGGGCTAGTGGACTGCAGGGTTGGACTAGGTATTGGTGGGTGTTCGGTTGGGAGCTGGGGGGGGGGGGGAGTTATCGGTCAACGGGTAGTGAGGTGTTGTATTTTCTTCCTTTGTTATTTCCTTTATTGTTACTATTATTGGTGGTAGCAGTAGTGATTTGTGTTATACCTTAGTTACTAAACTGTTCTTATCTCAACCCATGGAAGTTGCATTCGATTCTCCTCTCCGTCCCGCTGGGAGCAGGGGGAGGGAAACAAGGGGGGGAGTGAGTGAACAAGCTGCGTGGCTGTGTTTAAACCACAACACTTGGGCAGAGTGAGAGAGAGGTAAGGGAGGGAAGTGTTTATACATGCAAGCAGAAACCATGGTTCAAGAAATGAAATTGCTACTTATAAAAACCTCTGTAGAAACAATCCTTTTGCTATGCCAGCCATGCATGTAGATTTGCTTTTTTTTTATATGGAAATATTTAAATAGGTCATTTTCCTATCCATTTTTTCCAGTGGCCTCATACTCAGCAGTGTGCATTGAGAAAGACATTAAATTACAAGACTTGTAGCATTATTCTTTATATGAGTTGAAGACTGACTCTCAGGATCTTGCTCTACATCTTTAATCAGAAACAGTCTCTGCTTTTTGCAGTTCTGATATTAGTGAACTTGAGCAGTATTTAACTCTTAATAAAAAATACAGCAGCAAAGAAAATACACAAAACTAATTGCAAGAAAAAATATCCCAAAAGCGTTATTTTTAATTATATTTGCATTATTCCCACCTCTCAGGATGAAAGGAGGGAAATCTGCTTGTGTTTTTTCCTTCTCCTCTTTCAGAGGACCAAAGATCCTAAACAGCCTACAACAGTATATGTTGAGATAGAACCGCAATGTCAGATCCAAATTTGTTTCATTGACCTTTGAGTAAGAAAGGGTGGACATCCGCATGAAGTTAAGATGTAGATGGTCAAATGTGGCTTAAAATTTAAAAAAAAAATCCGTGAGAGATAGAGCTGTCAATCACCATCTCTCATTTTTTGTTGATGCAAACATGCTCTTTACAATGAAAACAGTATCTTACATAAGTAAGATAACCTCCATTCCTAAGAGAATACTAAACATAGAAAAAGATGATATATTAAAAAAAAAAAAAGACATTTCAATATACAAAACACAGGAAGTGCACTATTCTGTATATGCAAGGATCAAGGCACCTATACATGGTGTTAGTATATTGGATTAAGCATAATCTTTGCAAAAGATTTAAAAAAAAAATCTTATTTTTAGTGTTAACATCGAAAAATGTTATAAATCCAGGAAAACATTACTAGAAAAACTGAATCCTATTTTGAAACCATACTGATACTGTAATATTAAATTAACGTACTCAAAAATTACTCACATACTTAAAGTTAAGCAGGCTGTTCAATATCTTAGTGAATCACTAACACTAGTTCTTGACACATAGCTTGAAAAACCTCTATAAAATTCCTTAAATGTTATCATCCCCTAAATTTTAGCCCAGAATATTATGGACTTACTTTTCTAAAATCTACTAACAGTAGTATTATTAAAGAAATATATAATTAAACATTAACATCACCTAACAGTTTTACCTATAACAAGGATGCTTTCAGACTGTAACTCATTAATGCAAGAGTGAAAATGGATTTCCAGCTTTAAAGATACGGTGCAATGACTGTTGAATATCCACTGCTTACACTACTCAGGAAGTCACTCAGGGAACTTAAATTAAATAGTTTTCTTCCATAGCCTGAAATATTTGAATAATAATAATAAAAAAAAAGAAGCACTGTATCAGTTATCTTGATCTTTTGACAAATTTAAAAAATCTGAAAAACCATGGAATACTCTCTATAGGTTTTTTTTCTAACTTACAGACCATCTTCAAACATTAAAGTTCTTGTAATATTAAGATCCACAGACAGAGTAACAGAAATTACATATATCGGTTACATTCGAACTACAGATTTTGAATGTAGACTTAAACTTTAGAGAGTACTATTTTTTTTTTCTTTATACAGCTGAAAAAAACCCAAAACCCAACAGTTAAATAATAATTATTCCAAAGGTTACACATACTCAGGATCAGTTAATTGTCTCTTAAATTTCATTTTATTGCTCAAGTACTTTTCATGTCTTTAGGATTGCCTGCATAAAATGATTGAAGTCTTTATTATGAATTCACAAGTTGGTTTGCAGACTTTAAGAGCTGGCTTACAATGATCTACATGAAGATTTTAATACCTTTTCTTTTTTCTGCTCTGGAAAAAGTGTTTTGCATGAGACAGAAGAATGCCCGGCTATCCAGAAAATAGCATTCCTTATAAAAATGCATAACAGCTACAGCCAACACAAGCAGAGAAAAATAAGTTGTGCCTCTACCTAGATTTAAGCATGATATCAAGATTAAAATTCTTGACATATTTTCTTATCTGTTTCAATTCTCCTTCAGAACACAACTTGAATTGTCACTGTCAGTTAAGACTATGACTAGTTGTCTGTCAGAGTCACAAAGTGGAATAATGCTAGATTCTGATCTATCAAATAGTCAGAATTGTCATTAGCATTGTTGGGCTCTGGAAAAAAACAGACATTTTCTGTGAAAATAAATTAGGTGGTTTTTTTTGTCTGACCACTGAAGGTCAAATTACCTGGGGTGCAGATTCCAAGTCCTGTTTTGTGCAAGAGGGCTCAGGTTCATGTTTCTTGCCTTGCAAGAGAACATTACATTCTGGAATATGATCTAGGCTAGGATTTTAGAGTTTAAGATGGCAAAGAATACATATCCAACATATGGAAAATATCTTTTTAATATAAATACACAAACGGAATAAATTAAAAAATTAAAACAATTCCAATATTAACAAGGAAAAAAGAAAAGAATTATCAGGGATTGCCACAACATTTTCTTTTCCTCTTGAAGATTCTTCACTGTATCAATACTACTTCTTAAAACAATGAATTTGGTAAATAAAGGGTGCTTCTTTTTTATTTGTCTTGTACCCCAGTGTGATTGGAGCCTCAGTCACATACTGCAGAATGAGTTAAGTAAATTAGAATTCAGAAGTGCTGTGAGCCCATGTATTTTCTCTTACATCCTTCCCACACATCAAGGTGATTGATACTGCAGTACCGAGTCTAAGTCAGCTTGGTTGCAACAGAGTACTCTGCACCCCTTCAAACCCCAGGTCAAAATGTTGTATGGAACAGATTTTGCTACACTTAGCATTTTTAGTGAAGCTGAGTTCGTTCAAGTCCACAGATATCCTTTACTCCAGAGACAAAATACTAAAAGTTATTTTCAATTTAGTAAAGAAAGGAAGGAAAAATGCAATTTTATTTTTTTTAAAACAAGTATGAAAACACACAGGTAAAATGCGTAATAATGCCTGGTTCTAATAATCTGTACACATGGAAACCCCTGGGTTAAGCCATCTACATGTGTTTGATGGCTTAGCAGAAACTCAATTTCAGATAAAAGTTAAAACACAAAACAACCGCCTGACTTTGCAGAAAACATAGCAAAAAGAAAAAGAGGATACTCAAATTCATCTTATGTATTGTAGATTCAAGGGTAATCTATGTGCTTTCTATTTGATTTTGCATTGCAAAGCAGCAGGAGCCCATTTCAGCTGCTGGTTATCTTATCAACTTAAGGCAATGTTCAGGAGCACAAAAAAAAATCTATGGCAAAGTGGAAAACTGAACCTGGAAAGCACTGCCATTAGTCACCGTTCCCGTGATTTCATCAGTGCTGCCATGAAGCAGCAAGGAGACTGCACAGCATGCCAAAGGCCCTGCAAGACAATGGACTATAGTGTACTTTTCACAAAGCCAGTTTTTCACGGCTCATTAAGTAATCACATGATTTCTGTTTGCTTCATCATCTGTGAAAATAGGAGGTTTCAAGACAATACAAGAATTTTATGTTTCTAATGGGGCTGCTGTAAATCTCTGCTGCTACTCTGTCCTACTATAACCCACTTTTCCTGAAAACGTACTCTTATGTTTGCCTGCAGCAGCCCCAAAATGCAAATCTGCCAGTTAAGTAAATCACTTTAAAGACTATGGAATATGTATGCACTAAGAAAAGGTCAACCAACCTTTGCCTGTTAGCATATATAGTTATACACCTGCAGGTGTCAAACGTAGTACCAAGCTGCCAACTTATAAACTCCAAAGACATTAAATGACATAGACGTAAACTCGCAGAATGGTTAAGGTTGGAAAGGACCTTAAGATCACCTAGTTTCAACCCCCCTGCCATGGGCAGGGACACCTCACACTAAACCATGTCACCCAAGGCTCTGTCCAACCTGGACTTGGACACCGACATTAACAACTTCCCTGGGCAACCCATTCCAGTGCCTCACCACCCTCACAGTAAAGAACTTCTTCCTTATATCTATAACCTGAATGTCCCCTGTTTAAGTTTAAACCTATTACCTCTTGTTCTATTGCTACAGTCCCTGATGAAGAGTCCCTCCCCAGCATCCTTAGCCCCCCCCCCTTAGGATACTGGAAGGCTGCTCTGAAGTCTCCATGCAGCCTTCTCTTCTCCAGGCTGAATATCTCCATCATTCTCAGGCTGCCTTTGTACGGGAGGTGCTCGAGCCCCTTATTGTCCTCTTGGTCCTCCTCTGGACTTGCTCCAACAGCTTCATGTCCCTCTTATGTTGAGCACAACAGAAGTGCACACAGTACTCCAAGTGGGGTCTCATGAGAGACAGGCAATATGTTTTACAGATGCTGAAGCTTCTTAAAAACAGAAACCAGAAAACAGGAAAAAATTTATTGTTTGGCTAGAAGGCTAAAAAGAAAAATTCAGGCAGCTCAGATCTACTGCTTTGCTTCATAGTAATAGTTTTACCTGTACAAAATTAATATTTAAAAAATCCTGAGATTTTTTTCTGTCTTGAAAATATCTTCAAAAAGATATTTTCAAAAGTGAGAAACTACTGGAGGAAGGGGAACAAATACTTCTCAATCTATTTTTTTCCCGTTAAGATTAATAAAGAACAGAAATACCCAACTCCATAGAAAAAGTACGAATTTATTGAAAAATAAAGTCTAATTATTTCATATTTTTCATTGTAGAGCTGAAATAAAATAATTTTGGTTTAGATAGCACTTGCTCTTCATCGCAAAACATGTCATCTAAGGCAATGTTTGTTTCTTATTCTGCACAGCATATACTTTGTAAATAGTGAAAAACCTTTTTGTCTCCCTGGCAACAAGTATTTCATCTACATATACGGCAGGAAATAAATAGCTGCTGATGAAGTCATTGAGATGTGTGAAAATTTTACTCTACATGAAACTGATAGAGAAATCAGTATTTTATCAATGTATTTAACTATAATTGTATTACAGATCTGTGCTTAGATGGTGGGGGATGGGGCAGGGGTGGAGGAAGGAGGGGAAGAGAGAGAAAGGCTGGGAAGAGCACAACAAAACAGGCAAAACCTGAGAGAAACCACCCTGTCTACACCAAGGTGAAAGCAAAAGGAAGGAAGAAGATTCTCCAGGCGCCAGAGCAGAGATTGCCCTGCAGCTGACAGAGGACCATGTTGGAGCAGATATCCACACTGTTGCAGCCTGCTGCAGCCCACATGCCAAAAGCAGGTGTATATTCCCAAAACAGCTGTGGCTTGTGGAGGACTCACACAGAAGCAGTTTGTGCTCCCACATTAGAGCAAGGGAAAAGTGGGAGGAGGAAGGAACAACCAAGAGAAACTGCTGTGAACTGGTCACAACCCTCATTCTCCATCCCCCAGTGGAGTTTAATTTCTTCCCACTGATTTTTCTCAGATCAGGGTTCAACATAAAAGAAATATTTCCTTTTGATGAAAAATCCATCTTTTATGTTCATATATTTAAAGAAAAGTTTATCTATTTAACTCAAAGAAACTGAATTATTAGTCTGCCTTGGAAAGACTCTCACATGTAGGTGGTTGGTTGTATCTTGTATTTTTAAAACTATACACCTGGTTGGTCAGTGGAAGAATTTATGTACATGGAACATGCAGTTGAAAAGCTATTAATCAAGCAAGATGACATACTGTCACCTCTAATCACAATAAGAAACCTCTTAACTGTTAAGTGTAATCTTAATTGTTGACAATTAGTCCCAATGTATCTGAAATTACAATTTACCATGGAGAAGGATGACGTCATATGATCCATAATGTGCTACAGACACAAAAAACTCACTGTCTGGCAAAAAATACCTAATCAAAGCTATGAAGAGCAACCAGCAAGAAGACAGAGAAAAATATATAAGGAATTTGCTTAAGATCATTGGTAATGCTAACGATGAATCCTGGAGGTGTTGTTTCAGGGTGACAATTTAAAATTGGTTCCCTAGTTTTTCCACATATATTTTCTCTCTCAACAGCAGGTAAAGTACAACTTTCAAAGTCAATGCTTGATTTACAAAGAAATCTATAGATGTAGATCTTAAAACATTATAAAAATAAATTCATTTATAATTTTCTGCCAACTTGATGAAAATATGCCTAGAATTTAAGTGCTATTGGCCATTCAAAACTACTTTGTGATCCTGCTAGCTGGTTTCTTTTTCGGAAAAAAAGTAATCACGTATGGACAAGAATGGGATTATATCTACAACTTTAAATGAATTTTAATTTTCATGTGATGCAAGCAGGAATCTATATGCCTCTAACTGACAAGTCCTGCATTTCTACAGTGCTGATACAGTCTGGGCTTAAGCCTATTTCATGAATGTTGCTCATTTCTATGCAAGATTTGTAGATATCAAGAGTAAACACATCATCCATGGGGTTTTCTTCCTTCACTTTGAACATATACTTAAGTATTGTATTTTGCTACTTCAGTGTAATTTCTATTTTACTATGCTGCAACATTATTTTCTCTCAACAAAATCTACATCATTTCTTTAACAGCTAAAATGCAGGTTATTACATTACAAGAGTGAAAGCATTTCAGATTCAGTCATGAGCAGTATGTTAATGATGTACCACAGAGCTCATCGAAATAATGTCAACATTATCTGCAATCTGCACAGCAAAAATGAAATGTCAGCCAGTTCCACCAAATGGCAAATGGTTTTACTGTTCAAGGGGGTGGTTTATAAATCTGTTAGTTCAGACAAGATGACATAAAATAGGAAATTGGAGACTTGGGAAGCTGAGGAAAGAAACAAAACAAACAAAACAAAAAAAAATATCAAACTACTACTTTAACAGTCCTCTGTGATATATATTTAGGATTTTGTAGGTGCTCTTTTTTCAGCAGTAAATTTGATCAACCTAATGGATAAAGGTAGAAAAATCAATACAGTTTTAAAGTTTAGAGAAAATTATTCTAAGTTGTTTACTCCTTGCATAAATGCAAACTATTTACATGCAAAATAAGCCCTTCAAGCATTTTTAAGGTCGTGAGCCTTTTCCATAAAATCCATCTTTTTTATTTAATAGCAACAGGAAGTAGAAGCTGAATGGGTTTGTGTCTCATCCAATCTAATTAATGTAGGAGTTGCATAGGGTTTGCCTCCTATAGCACTATAGTAAATATGACTGGGTTGTTCAGACAGAAAGCAGAATTTACACTTACAAGTGAATTGTCTCTAACAGATATTGACCTAGAAATTATGTAGACTAGCATCTGGTATAATGACTCTCACTGTGTACTGCAGCAACAGGCATGTTAGTTGCAGCTATTACTAGGAAGTGTGAACAATTTCCTTTGAAAACCCTAAAGCCATATGATTAAATATTTCAAGCTAGGTCACTGAACCTCTTTTGACAGTTTAGCTAAGGGCAGAAAAGATCAATCATTCCAGAAAAAAATATTAGATGCCATTAGATGTCATTAGATAACATTCTTAATGATCTGAAGTAATACATATTGGTTAGCTCAACTGGCTAACGCAGCTCAGGCTCTAAATTCCAATAGGCAGCAGAACTATTTTTCATTGCACTATGTTCATTCTATGAATGACGCAGTTCTGAAAGTCTCCCCTAATACCGACACAACTAATGAAGTGTACGTATATATTATATATATCTATATATATATATATAAAATTGAGCCATTTTGTGGAACTGACAGAAAAGATTTTCTGAAAACACTCAACAGCGTTTTCCCTATTCAGCCAAGCCTCTTACTTAATGCAAAGAAACCCAGCTCATAGTGCTGGAAATCTGTTATTTTAGACTGGTTTTAGTGTCATTGTATCCTGAGAGAATGAGCAAGCGCAAACTACACACTATGACCTTGTCAGTTTACCTCTTAGCAAAACTGAAGTTACTTGTCTCTACAATGTTTTCCCAGTGCTGTTGGGTGGCTCACATATTTTTCTGTTTCAAGATGGAAAAAGTGTCCCTATTCAGCAGCTTAAATAAGGTCTCAGTCAGAAGAGTCTTTTCTTTAGAACTGAATTAAGATCAAAATATAGCATTTATAAAAATGAGTGAAAGATTGCTATAAAATACAATATGGGAACAGAGGAGGGAATCCTTACCCTAGAGCATGACTGTCCTAATAAAAGTTTGAAATCATTATACAGAGCTCTGAATTCATAAGGTGTCCTGATTTCAGCTGTGATAATTTTCTTCCTAGTAGCTGGTGCAATACTGTGTTTTGGCTTTAGTCTGAGAACAATGCTGATAACACATCAATGTTTTAGCTGTTGCTAAGTGACAAGTTAAGTTCTTGCTTTGTTAAGTTATTGCTTACTCTGATCAAGGAGTCTCTTGTGCTCTGCAAGTGGGGAGGGGCAGAAGAATCTGGGAGGAAGCAGAGACAGGACACCTAACCCAAACTAGCCAAAGGGATATTCCACACCAAAGCGCTTGATGCTCAGTATGGAAACTAGGGGGAGTTACCCATAAGGGCCAGACTGCTGCTCAGGTAGGGCTGAGTATCAGTTAGTGGATGGTGAGCAATTGTATTGTGCATCACTTGCATTTATTGGGTTTTTTCCCATTTTCCTCTTTTGATTTTATATTTTCTTCCCTTGTTATTTCCTTTACATTATTATTAGTAGTATACTGTACTTTAGTTCTTAAACTGTTCTTATCTCAACCTACAGGTTTACATTACTTTGATTCTCCCCCCATCCCACCTGAGGTAACACAAGGAAGTGAGGGGATAAGCATGGTACTGAGTTACCAGCTAGGTTTAAACTATGACACAAGGTTAAAGCTTAGAAAAGACAAAACCTTACCAAAATCTCCCATTTCACCATGAATCACAAAATATTCATTGGGGAAGTAACTAATAAAAAAATCAAAATCATAACAGATGCAAAGAAACTGAAGTGCTTTTGAAAGTTAGAAGATAAGTACTGCACTCACTGGCTATCCATACAGCAATGATTAATCATCTATTTTAAAGTGAGCAGGGGTTCTGTTTACTGCTAGTGTATTCCCCAAGACCATCATCCAGATCTTCACAGTCCTTGAGTAAATAGCAGCAGATGTTGAGCTGTAAGACCACATCATTCTACTAAGATTAGATATTTAATAAAAATAGACATGCTTGACAGAATCTTCCCCTTAGTTTACTAGACCTATACTAAAGGGCAGGAGGAAGCTGCTCTCAGAAGCACACTGTACATTCTCTCTTAAAACCTAAAAAGCAATATTCCCTTCTGTGACTAGTATTGCAACTAGTATGTATCACTCCACACCTCATCTGCAAGTAGAAATTTTATCCAGTAACAGCTAAAAAAATTTTCCAGATAGAAAAAGTCCTCAAAAGCCACCTTCTGCTAGTGTTTACATAAACATTATTTAAAAAGTAGAAAAGAGTAAATATTTTTAAAAGGTGGTCTACGTGCATCTACTTATGAATCAGCTTGCTCTTATCATACCTTTTTTGGTTTTCCTTTGCATACAATAATTTTAAAAACAGCATTAGCTTGTTCTTGGCTTCTTTTAAATTATGAATCTGTAGCCAAACAATGTGTAGGAGTTCAGTGACTGTAGTTTGTTAGACTTGCATGTGGACATGGAGTAACATAAAATGAGTTTATAAGTCCCACTTGCAAAAAAAAAAAACAAATGAAAGAAAAAAGAAAAATCTGTTTCATTCCTCATCAGTAAGACTCTTAATTCTCTCTTTTGATTCATATTCTGAGATCTTTAATGCAGGAGATATCTTTCACAATTCTAAAGAATTTTACAAAGGAACCCCAAGTCCAATTTGGATCAATGCAGCTCAAAAGGGCAAATAACTGTGATTAACTACATAGGAAAATTAATTAAAAGTAAATCTGGAAAACATAGAACAAATGTATTTCTGTGTATGTTCTCAAGAATTTTTAATTGGAGGTATAAACCAATTCCTCTGAGATTCCAGTTTAAAGTGTTGTATAATCACCAACCCTAAGAAAAAACAAAATCCGTGATCTTACTGTGCATTTCAATTCACAAGCATATGAAGTACTAGTATATGGACAAAACAGAACTGCACAGCTGCCAGAATTACACATATGAAATGGAGACAAGGAAATATTGCCTTTTACAACTAGAAAGTGGAATCAAGCAAGTTTTCTTATTTAATAAAGTTCAAGAGAGAAAGCAGCATACAGAGGGAACTAGAATAAAACATTTGTAAAATAAATAAAGCATTAAAAAGCTTTCACTGTGCTTCTGAAACTTATGTAGAGGCTAAACAATACGTAAAATACAATAGACTGAAATTATTTGATAAATACTGATCATGTATTTACTAGTTGAAGCCATCTAGATCTTTGTAAAAATAAAAATTGGTTACATGAATAAGCTTACCCTCTGAATTCAGAGATTCATTCAAAATTTAAATTCATATTAGGTAAGTAGCCTATGTCACAGCTTGGGTACACAAAGACCCAAGTAAGGAAAAATCATCTGCATAAACAGTCATGTTCCAAAGGCACTAATATGCGCACAGATAGCTCCTAGAAGGCTCTTACTACCACATCAGATTCTGTAGTCTATCCAATATCCCCTTGGTATTCAATACTAAACCTGTCTTTTAAGAAGAACTGGAACTCAAATGGATGCTTTATCTAGTATGATATATCTAAATTTTTTAAAATAATATCATTCAACAATGCAATTCCTTAAAAAAATTAAAAGATTAAAAATGCTCCCATGTGCTTCCCCTTAAAAGACTCAAATGACTACGTGTCTACAATTCTCTGGACGCTCTCTGGGATTTCTGAGAATTTCGCTTCTGAGAAAAGAGGCTCTCACACAAGCAGTCTATTACCAAACTATGAAATAATTTAGTACAAACTGGTAAATAGAAATTGTACTATGACAGAAAACTCTTTTCTTATATCAGTACATTAATGTGATGATCACTCCTATGCTTTTCATATTGTAGTGGAACAGGAGACCTTGACTCCTAACTAGCATTCAGCACAAGAAGTAAATGCATCTTGAGCTCTTGAACCTATACAGAATGCAGCTGTACTGCCAAAAATTAAATTACCTAATCTGTAATTCACCATTTAACAACACTTAGAGAAAGTCCAGTGTAACAGTAAAATAGAAAATCCCTGACTGAAGATATAAACTGATACTTACTCCACCATTATACAGCACATATACAGATGCTATCTCACATCAGAAAACAATCCAGATTTTTCAGCAGAACACCACAGTTACACTGCTATTTTTTTTTTCAGCCTTACATAGATCAAGGACCACAGCAAAACGTGTGTGGATTATTTTATAATTGGCCAAATCAAATATCTCTGTACCTAAAATTATGTCTTAACTGAAGTTAAATCATCCTAAATTCTCACTTTTATGTCCCTCAGGTTTATTCAATAAGGAAAAGGTTTTGATATATCAAGTAAAGTAGGAAAATTATGATCTTATTTATATACATCAGAAAATTCAAGCTCAATTCTAAGTTACACTAAGTTACAGAATCCTTAAACAATTAATCACTGACTTCTAAGGATGTAAAATTAGATTACAGGTAAAGGAAAACTCTAGCATTACACAGTTTGTATTCACAACCATTGATTTATCTCAGGATAATAGTTCCATTACATCTCCACTGTATGTTTTGTCATGGTATAAAACTAAATAGGAGTTATTTAATAGTAATTAAATACATTTGCTATTTGTATGATTATTTGAACAGCTTTTACTTTGCTAAATTATTCTATCAGAATATTTAGTGACTGTCAGACGTTCCAAACAATGAAAGATAAATCTATCAGCCAACAAATCCCCATAAAGCAATTAGAGAAACAATTAATGAATGTTAGATCTTAGAGAACAAAATACATGGTGTGTAAGAAAGGGACTTTTTTTTTTTTAACTTCTCAAAATGTCATCAAAAAACCAAGCAAAATTTTTTTTTTGTGACTGTACCTCAACTGTAACATATATCGGGGATTGTTGAAGTTAGTCTTCTATTCGTTGAATGGAATTACTGCATTATTGTCAACTATTTCAATTTTATAATTATATATGAAACAGGAATATTTCTAGAGGTTTGTTAACAATTCTTGTAACTTAAGTGAAAAAAAGTATGCGTTTTGACAGTACTGGTGTACTCTTACAATAAACACAACTGCCTTATAAACCTGTAGCTACAGCTGTTTAAAACAAAATTCTTCTTTATGTTAATGTTATTTGGTGATATTTATTTTTTTCTATATTCTTTTATACAGATTGAAGACACATTTCAATATTGCATAGGCAATTTCCAACCTAATTTTTAAAGGAATTCTAAACTACTTCATTTTTATGACATTTTCCGATGAAACTACGTGGTTTTCTAGATAAAATGGAGAGTAGACTACCTAAGTTACACTTTTGTTGCCATTACATTTATAAATATTAAACTTTTGATCAATATACTTTTTCTGTTTTATATAATTGTTTTTACTGCTTTAAATAGATGATTAGTAAGTTTTTCTACTCAAAAAGTAGGAAACCAAAAAGGAATTCTAAGTAGAGACAGCAGATTTTGATATACAGAACATAAGAAAAATCTCAACAACAGTTTTAATTTAAGAAGAAAGCATAGACCTTTGATCCTCTGAAAAATTCCAGTTATGGCTGATATTTGTTTCCGCTTTCCATAAAGTACAATATTTTCTGTTAGAGGAACTTCAAAGTATTTGTAATGTGGTAACAACAACTGATATTTCCCAAAAGAAGTTCCGACACCACTTGGCTCTTTCTACGACCTTGTGACTTTGTCTTTCTATGACCTTGTTGCTTTTATTCTGGAATCAGGTCAGACTTTGAAAATTAAGATACATAAGATTACTAGTCACTTTCCAACACTTTAGTTGTCATTTTAATATTTGTACACATATTAGCCCTGTAAATTCCTGTATTTTTCCCATGATCTCCACACATTTCCCATCAATAGGGGAAATCTAATAGGCAAGGAAAATATTTTGCCAAAGGGTTTACTGTTATTACAGTGGTTACTTGAGTAATAAAGACACAGGCAACTTATCTTTCAGTTATCTTTTTAGAAAAGTACATGACATCATTTCAACAGAGAATCCAGTGAGTAAGCAGAACGCAAAGCCACATGAAAACCTGGCACAGCTGCTTCAGCTTTGCTGCTTCACTGATGGGTAACATGTGGCATCTGAGAGCTTTAATTACTTTGGCAATTAGTTATGAAGCTTTACTCTGAAAATTATAAACATGCTGAAGACTCAGACGTAGGAAAGGACACAATATTTCCATGGGTTTTGTTTGGTTTTTTTTTTTTTTGTTTGTCGGGGGGGTTATGATTCACTATAGAGATATACCTCTTTCACAGACACCCCCTTGTCATGGGGAAAGAGCTTGCATGCCTTGTGAGGTTGGGAGTTATGCTGGTGGTGGCACATGCCTCTGGTAGTGTATCCCATGACAGACAGGTCTCAACTGAAGGGTCAGACAAAGTGTGTCCATGGGCAGAATGGGCTCACTAGCCTTCAGGCAAGAATCCTAGGAGAAGGACAACTCTCACTTCAAAACCTGGCAGATGGAGCTCGTATAGCCATGTAAGGCCATCCATCTAAGAGAAGGACACTCTAATCAAACCTACGACCTGAGGACTTGACTGTCACCGTCCAAGCTCACTAGGCCCTGGCAGATAAACCTCAGGTGTAAGGGTGGGGCCAGCTCTGTTCACGCTGTGCATCACCTAAAAAATCCACTGCACAGGCCTGAAGGGTTTACCCACATTTGTAAAGCCCTGTAACGACAGGCAAGGGACAAAATGGCAGGTGATAACGTGCACTGGAAGTCGCAGACCCAACCCTGCATGCAGGCGGTTCAGGACATTGGTCACTCAAGACTGACCCAGGAGATGACAGTCTTGTTTGGCAGCACCCTGAATGACCAAGCAACCTTTTTCAAGGACAGCACTGCATGCTCCATATGGAGAGAGGCCTAGAAAAGGTGGCCTAACCAAAGCTCATCTCCCCCTTCACCTGGTTGGCTAGCCGCAATCAACGGGCATCTTCTGTTGCCGTCGATTAAAGACAAAGAGACAAAGGCATACACCTGCCTCCAAAGGTGTGTCCAGATTGACACTCACATGTTGGAACATCAGAACCATGCTTGATACAGTGAACAGTGGGCATCCTGAGCACATTAATTGCTCACGAATTGTCATGCCTTAACATAGATATTGCTGCTCTCAGTGAAGTTCACCTTCATGAGGAAGGTAGCCTTAAAGAACTTGGTGCCGGCTATACACTCTACTGGTCAGGCAAACCCAAAACTGAAAGTCATCTTTCTGGAGTTGGTTTCATGATTAAAAACTCCATCGTCTCTAAATTTGAAAATTTGCCGATAGGTCATTCTGATCGTATTATCTCCTTACGTCTTCCACTACCCAATAAGCAACATGTTGTTCTTTTCAGCATACATGCTCCAACTCTGCAAGCTGACCCTGCAGAAAAAGAAAAATTTACTACAACCTGCATCACCTCACTCAAAAGGTTCCTATAGAACATAAGATCATGATCCTTGGTGACTTCAATGCTCAAGTAGGAAAGAACTTTGAAGCCTGGAAAGGAGTACTAGGCAACCACGGTGTTGGCGGCTGCAATGATAACGGTCGCCTCTTACTAGAGTTCTGTGCAGAGCAACAGCTTACCATCACCAACACTACCTTCCAGAAGAAAGACAGCTGGAAGACAACCTGGATGCATCCTCAATCTAAACATTGGCATCGTATCAATTATGTCATAGTGCGCCAGAGAAATATTCCTGATGTCTGACACACCCGAGTGATGCCTAGTGCAAAATGTCAAACAGATCACCACCTTGTGCATTGAAACTTAACTTCCACTTCAAGCCCAAACCGGCATTCCGAGGAGGAGGCTCAATGTTAATAATCTCCAAATAGCTGCAGTGAGGAACAGCTTTCAGGCTAGCCTTCAAACTAGGCTTGAAGACCAACTTATAGTTTTTTTCTCCTGAAGCGCTCTGGCAACACACTAAAAATAGCATCCTGCAGTCCTCCGTAGAATCCATTGGGTTCTCCTCAAAGAAAAACAAAGATTGGTTTGATGATAGCAACCAGGAGGTCCAGGAACTGCTGACAAAGAAGAGATCTGCTCATCAAGCACACCTCACTCAGCCACTTTGCCATGTAAGAAAAGCAGCCTTTCGTCTTGCATGTAGCAAACTCCAAAAGAAACTTCAAGACACCCAGAACAAGTGGCAGCTCAGCCTAGCAGAAAAGACTCAATTACGTGCAGATTTGGGTGACCACAGAGGATTCTATGAGGCTCTGAAGGCAGTGTATGGACCCACATTTCAGATTCAAAGCCCCTTACTTAGTGCAGATGGCCAAACGCTTCTTACAGATAAAATCTCCATCCTGTATGAAAAAGTCTGAACCTTTTGAAACACTCTTTAGTGCTAACCCTGTAGTCCAAGGTGAAGGAATCCAGCACATTTTACAACATCCGGTGAAAAATGAATTGGATTAAGACCCTATCATGGGAGAGACTCTTAAGGCTATAAAGCAGGTGAAAACTCGCAAGGCAGCTGGGGTCGACGGAATCCCACCTGAAATCTGGAAGCACGGAGGCCAACCACTTCATGCTAAATTTCACGAGCTAGTTGTGTGCTGCTGGGAACAAAGTAAATTACCATCAGATTTTCATGATGCAATCATCATCACTCTGTATAAGAAAAAAGGTGTCAAGTCAGACTGCTCAAGCTACCGTGGTATAACTCTACTCTCCATTGCTGGTAAAATTCTTGCAAGAATACTATTGAACAGACTAGTACCCGCTATCACAGAAGAACCTCTACCTGAAAGTCAGTGTGATTTCAGAGGAGTACCACAGACATGGTGTTTGTTCTCAGACAACTGCAAGAAAAGTGTAGAGAACAAACTAAGGGTCTCTACGTAACTTTCGTTGACCTCACCAAAGCTTTTGACACTGTGAGCAGACAAGACCTGTGGCTGATCTTGGAATGATTAGGTTGTTCCCCCAAGCTCCTCAAAATGATTATTCTGTTACATGAGGATCAGCAAGGCCAAGTCAGATATGACAATGCACTCTCTGAGCCTTTCCCAATAACCAATGGTGTGAAACAAGGTTGCATTCTCTCACCAACTTTATTCACAATCTTCTTCAGCATGATGCTCCAAAGGGCTACAGTAGACCTCAACAAACAAAACAGAATTTATATTCTATATCGTACTGATGGTAGCCTATTCAATCGAAGGCAACTGAAGGCCCACACTAAGACTCCAAATCATCTTGCCCGTGAACTGCTTTTTGCTGACCATGCTGCCCTTGTTGCCCACACAGAAGCAGCTCTGCAGCATTTAACATCTTGCTTTGCAGAGGCAGCTGAGCTTTTTGGGCTGAAAGTCAGCTTGACGAAGACAGTAGTCTTCTACCAGCCTGAACCACAAGAAGATTATCGCCATCCCCACATTACCATTGGTGAGTCAGAGCTTAAGACAATTCAGCAGTTCAGCTATCTGGAAAGCATTATTTCCTCAGATGCCACGATCAACAAAGAGATAGACAACAGAATAGCAAAGGCATATAGAGCCTTTGGAAAACTCCATAAAAGAGTCTGGTGCAATAAACACCTGAAGAAAAGTACAAAGATTAGTGTCTATAGAGCCACTGTACTGTCTAGTCTTTTATATGGGTCTGAATCATGGGTTATCTACCATCATAACCTGCGACTCCTCAAACGCTTTCATCAGCGCTGCCTCCGTACGACTCTAAACATCCATTGGACTGACTATGTGTCAAATGTTACTGTCCTTGAACAGGCAGGGGTCACCAGCATTGAGGCAATATTGCTGAAATTGCAGCTGCGCTGGGCAGGGCAGATCTCTAGAATGAAGGATCACCGCCTCCCCAGGATCTTGTTTTATGGTGAACTTGCCACTGATTGCCGCAAGAGAAGTGCCCCAAAGAAGAGATATAAGGACTCCCTGAAACAATACCTTAGCCTTGGCCATATTGACTACCATCAGTGGTCCACCTTGGCCTCCAATCGAGAGACTTGGAGGCACACCATACATAATGACCTTGACTCCTTTGAGAGCTCATGAAGAACTAATCTCGAGGAGAAAAGACAATGTAGACAGAATTGCGCCCACCTATACCACCCAAGGAGACCTTTTGCTGTGCTTTTTGCAACCAGATTTGCCTATCTCACATTGGCCTTTTTAGTCACCAGCCTACTTGTAGTAAGCGTGGGTAAAGCCCTTCCCAAATCTTCATTCGCGAACTCAAGCTATGGGGGGGGGGGGCGTGGGGAGGGTGGTAGGTGGGTGGGATAGAGATATACACAGTGTGATCACATAGGATTATTTTATTTTTCTACTTACAGCTGAAACCAGGACACTACTTTAAGAAGGGTTTGTGGATTTCTGTCAATTTGAATAATGTCAAGCAAACCCCAGTAAGTGACAAACTAAAATCATCAGTCAAGTACTTGAATTCCTAGGCCAAAATGTTATCACTTCAGTGATCTATGTCATTTTTGTTGTGGTTGGAAAGTGATTTCCAGTCAGGAGTCATATATTTAGTCTTTATTTGAATGATCACTTAAGCCCCATTTTATTAAACTGCTGAAAGCAGACCACATTGAGCCATGAATTTTAAGGACTTATTCCTAAATTCTCTTTATTGTGAAGATGGATATATTTTAATAGATGATTCTTAAAACTTTGTTTCAGCTATAGAGTAGTTTTTCTCTTCAGTTGGAAAGGAAAGATAGGGGCTGTTTTAATACCTATATGAAGTCAACAGGGAGAAAGTGTCTGATTTTCAGCAAGTATTATTTTTAACCTTGTAGTAAGTATACTGTGTAGCACAACATGATTAGGGGATATTTCAGAGCCTAACATTCATATCAGGAGTTTAAACATAGTGTTCCTCCATGAAAAGCAAAGAAAGGGTCTCTAATGGGTTACTCAGAACAGGATTCTTTGGCCCAAAGGAGAAATCTTTCCTTTGCTCCTTTGGTGGACTATGAAATAAAAATAATAAATAAATAAATAAATAAAAAGGAAGAAAATAAATAAACAAACAAAAAAAAACCCCACCCAACGCACGTAGGGAGTTTAGCCTCTGCATCAATTCCAGCAAGTATAAAATACTAGGACATATAATTAAAGTTCTACCTTTGGTTGTTTCTACCTATCTCTCAGTTTAATTGTAAATGTCCACATGAGGAGCTATGTTCATTTTTTATTTTTATTTTCCTTCATTGCTTCTGATACATATTCTTTTTGTCAAACCCTTACTTTTAAAATTAATAGAAAACTCATAGTTTTGAAAAAATACTTAAACATATACTAATAAAACTACAAGTAGGCTTTTATTCAGATCAGCTACCTGAGCAGACATAAGACTACCACATATAAAATATGATTATACCTCAAAGAAAGTCTGTTACAATTATTAAATACTGACTGGCTACTACCCATAAAACAGTTAAAAACATGGTATAAGCCTGTTCAAATCCTAGTAAAAGAAAACACAACAGTAATATTTTTCTTTCATTTTGTGCAACAATTATGTGCTTGGGGACAATTCCTTCACTGTGATTATGTGATAATATTAATAGGCAGAAACCTAGCAATGGTGAGGAAGCTCTCACAACAAGAGAGTCAAGAGTGTAATTTAACAAATTATAATACCATAGAACTGATGTCCCACAAGTGCATATCAAATTCTATGTTGATATAATTATTTTGTAAAAAATACTCTAGATTACAATAATTACATTTAGTATCATATTTCACAATGTACACAAAATCAGATATAAAAATTTTAACATATGCAAGTTCTACAATGTTCTCAGAAGCCAACTGTGTGCCCTTATTGCCTATAACTACTTCAAAACTGTTACCATTTAAGTAAAAAATGCTTAATGGGGCTTAGTGTTCTTGGGGTCTCTGTCTACCATTGTACTGCAATATATAAATTTTATCTTTTATTGTATGCTTTATCATACTAACAATAAGATTTGTATGAACTCAGTGCTGATAAATTTTATTTCCATTTTTACTTGCCTTGCTTAAAGCAAAGACCACTTCCACACCAAGATGAAAGAAAAGAAGTCCATGTTTGCCCCTTTTTTGTGACAGAGATAAATCATCTTTCTTTTTTTTTTTTTTTTCCTGTCATCCTGGAAGAGAATTATTGTGTCCCTAAAGAGATTATACTATACAATCTGAAAACCATGTCTACCAACATTCTTAAAATTGATATATCTTACTATCAGTTACTCATGACATTTCAGTGATGAATTACCAAAATTTCTGTCCTGCATGGGATTGCCATTAGGGTTCAAGCCACCCTATAGATAAAATATACATGGCTGCTTCTAGGCTTCGAGATTTAAATATAAATTTAGTTATTCATATCAAACAGCATGTTGTATAGTTTACAGATGCAATTTTTGTTGCAAGGAAAAATAGAATGATTGGACAGAAGAAAGCTGAAAGACAAAAAGAGTGTGTTTCTGTGACAGCACAGACCAGGCTTTCATTGCTTTTCTCCTATCTGCAGCAAATCAGCTTTCTAGAGTAATTTTATGAGGTACATAAATTGTGCATTATTGCTGTCAAGTGTAGATACAAGAATGAATGTGCAACAAATTTCAGTCCTTTTAGTAGGCACAGAGGAGATACTAGTAGGTAAATTTTGCACCCAACCAGAGTATGTTGGCTTAAAAATTAACACACTTGACATATGGAGGGCACTTGTTGTGGATGGTTTTAGGTGAAGATTTTTTTGTTGCATTTTGGGAGGAAGGTTTGTTTGGTTTAAGTAGTTTCTGCAGTTTAGGTACACCTAAATTTCTAGGTTCCATTCATAACCAAGCTTTAATACAATATGATTTTGAGTAATTTCACTCAAAAAGTATATATGAGGTACTATAATGTGGAACTAAAATACACTTTTTTATCATTTCAATGGATAAGAAATAATGGAAAGTCTGATCAGCACTTGTTATGTTTGAATTAGTAAATGTATCGCTTTTAACTATCACCAAACTGATCTTATGGAAATTCAACACAGAGTGATCTTTACAAGATGACATAATCTCCAAGCACAATTTTCATATTCAGCTGAACATGTTTTCACAACCTTATAAACCAGCTATCAATACTTACATTCTACTAATTACTTGGAAGTAAGGGAAGTCTTGAGAAGTGGCACAATGAACTTTGGTTAGGGGATACAAGGCATGGCAAAATAAAAGACATATATTCAAGTATTTCCAAGTAAATGTTGGGGGAAAAGAGAAGATATATCAAAGAATGAGGTCAACAGACTAAGAAAGCAAAGTCTGTAGAGCAGTAGGTACTGCAGCTGCAGCTAAACAGGGAAAGAACAAAGCCATGTTAATAAAGTCTCATGGTAAAGTGTCATTTGATACCTACAATAATTTTGATTCAAACAGTGACAAATACTATGTCATATACAAAATTATCACAAGATAACAAGTATTTAGGAACTACAGATGCATCAAAATGCTTACAAACCAGTGGCAGGGGTTGGCTGATTAGAGATATTTCTGGCAGTCACAATATGGAGCCAAAATATTAGCTGTTCTCAAAAAAATACACAGCTTTGCAAAAGATCATGAAATTATAATTATTAACTAAAATTGAAGAGACAGGTATTACTGCAAGCTCTTGCAGAGGTATATAAGCTAGTTTTAAAATAATTTGTATTCCTTTAGCACCAGTTCATGATCTCAGATAGCAAACTAGAAGTCTGAGTACAGATGATTAGTCTGCACTGATATTTGTATCCAAGTTTATGAGCTTAAAGTTGTTGTCACTCCTTTGATTGTGCTTACACTTGGAATGACAGCAGTGTATTCAGAAGAAAACCAGGCAAAACATGATGGCATCTGTTACATATGGAGCTCTCTTTTCATCATATTAGAACTTAACTGTGAATTAAATTGATTTCCACTAAAAAATAATTGTTATTCTGGACCTTTGACTAACAAAGCAACAAGACAAAAAAAATTAAAACATTTTCAGAAGGGATTTTTTGTGTGTGTGTGATATTTGTTCCAATTTTCCCATTGTGATCAAAGAGCTTTTGGAAAACACAATCTATTCCTTTCCTGCAGTTCAGCTCGGACCTGCTCACAACCAAGTCATCAGTAGGTTCAACTTGCAAGTGAAGGAAGCTGTCGTTTACATTATACACTGACAAGGATCTGAAAATCACTCCTCCCAAGTTAAATACATGGTATCTTAGAGCTGTATAGAAATTAACAGTATTTTTTTTCCACAAGAATACCATTACTGAATGTTGTTCCTGTTGTAAAATGTAACAAAAATAATTTAAAAATTGCAACATAATTCTATTTAAAAAATATCAATACAGAAACACAATTACTCCAATAAAAATGTCAAGCTATGTCCATTCAAAAAAAAAAAAAGTTATTGCTACACTTGGGAAAATTAAATGTACCCTTAAAATTGTCTATACAGATATCCCATTAAAAGTTATGTAGGTCTTTGGAAACAACAGCACTATTTGAAATAGAAGATTCAAATAACCGTTTAAGCAAAACAACAAAAATGCAAAAATTAATGCATAATAACGACAAAGATTTGTATATGTGCATGAATTTGCTCAGTTAAGAATAAAACATACTGCCTCATTTTTTTCTCATTGATAAATTTTAAAAAACTACAGAATCATAGAATAGTTCAGGTTGGAAAGGACCTTAAGATCATCTCGTTCCACCCCCCCCTGCCATGGGCAGGGAGACCTCACACTAAACCATCTCACCCAAGGCTCTGTCCAACCCACCCTTGAACACCGCCAGGGATGGAGCATTCACAGCTTCCTTGGGCAACCCATTCCAGTGCCTCACCACCCTCACAGTAAAGAACTTCTTCCTTATATCCAATCTAAACTTGCCCTGTTAAGTTTTAACCTGTTACTCCTTGTCCTATCACTACAGTCCCTAATGAATACTCCACCCCCAGCATCCCTATAGCCCCCTTTCAGATACTGGAAGTTTGCTATGAGTTCTCCATGCAGCCTTCTCTTCTCCAGGCTAAACAGCCCCAACTTTCTCAGCCTTTCTTCATAAGCCCCTGATCATCCCTGTGGCCCTCCTCTGGACTTGTTCCAACAGTTCCATGTCCTTTTTATGTTGACAATACCAGAACTGTGCACAATACTCCAAGTGAGGTCTCACAAGAGCAGAGTACAGGGTCAGGATCACCTCCTTCAACCTGTGGTCTCACTCCTTTTGAAGCAGCCCAGGATACATTTGGTTTTCTCTGCTGTGAGCCCACACCGCCGGCTCATGTTCATTTTCTCATCAGTCAACACCCCCAAGTCCTTCTCCACAGAGCTGCTCTTGATCCCTTCTCTGCCCAGCCTGTAGCTGTGCCTGGGATTATCTGATCCCAGGTGTAGGACCTTGCACTTTACATTGTTGAACTTCATGAGGTTGGCATTGACCCACCTCACAAGTGTGTCAAGGTCCCTCTGGATGGCATTCCTTCCCTTCAGTGTCATCAACCAAACCACACAGCTTGGTGTCATCAGCGAACTTGCTGAGTGTGCACTCAATCCCACTGTTCATTTCACCAACAAAGATGGTAAGACCAGTTCTAGCACCTGAGGGACACCAATCCTTACTGGTCTTCAGCTGCACAGTCTATTTTTGTAGATTCACCAGAATCGTGAAACTGGTCTTGTCAAGATTTTATCTCCATTACAAACATTCTCTGTTACCTACATAGGAATCCCAAAATCATATATATATATATATGTATATGAAATGTGTTTATATATATATTTTAGAAAGCAATCACAAGTAAGGGACATTTTTCCTTCATTTTGATTTTCTGAGCACCTGTGCTATTTGAGAAGGTAATACATTCATTTTTAAAACTAACATATAAGGTCTTTCCATATATTGCCATAAACTGGACTGATTAAGAGCTACAAACTTAACAGTTTGTAACATTCATAACCATGTTAATCACTATAAATTTTATTAGTGCAAAGCCTCAGAAAAACAAACTAACCCTTAGTACACTACATGGCATTGTTTCCATCTCAATTTCATAAAAAGAGAGAGTACTCATAAGAAGCGGCAAGAAACTATATCTACTAACCCAGAATTGTTGTTCAGTTCAAATCAAATCATGCACAACATATTTTAGTGGATTCATCACAATCTTGAAACTGGTCTTGTCAAGATTTTAGTTCCATTACAAACATTCTCTGTTACCTATATATAGGAACCCCAAAATCATAAAATTCATGTCTTAAAATCTTCAATAGTCATATATGATCTAATCAACAATCTTTCTCCTGCCTTCCTATTCTTCAGGTGGAACCTTTGACACTAACCAGACTATTTATGTTTTCAAAACTACCTGATAAGAGTTGGAAAAAGAACCCTCCAAGGAAAATTCTAAAAATAAAACAGCCACAGAAATTCAATAAATGCATAATTACTTCTTCAAATAGTTAACCTATACCCCTGTAAAGTATTGTAATAAGAACTCTGTATTTAATATGAGGATATATACTTTTAAAGGCTAATATTTTGAAATCACTTTTTATTTGTAACAAATGGTATAAAAGCATAGCTGTGATGAGTTGATCTTTCACCTCTGAGAAAGAACTATGCTTTTCAGAGCTCCATACTTAGGATAACATGGGTCTTAGTTTATAAATGATCTTTGAATTTTATAGGTTATCACAGGTGTATCTCATCCACTTATCAGTATATGTGCATGTGCCATGTCTGTGGATGATGGCAAACTGCATTCCAGCTATGGCCAGCTTGGTTTTTCCAAGGTAAAGAACATAACGGACTGCACTCACTTTGGAGAGGAAGCCCATAGTAACCTAATTAGAGTATGAAAATGCTCCCCTGCCCTTCTATACCACCAAAGACTTGCTGCATCTACATTTCATAGCAGACAAGTTATCTTTCAATGCTTTTTCTCCCACAGGAGCATGCAGTACTCCCACCATAAAAAACCTAGCACCTGTTGCTCTGTCACAGCTATGCAGAAGGCATTCCCTTTTACATAACTTCCTTTCATAAGAAAGGCAAATGGGGGTGAAGAAGTACAGCAAGAAGCTTGGCATCTGGGCTAGGTATCCTTCACCATGGCTTGCAGTAGTCAGCTACACCTGTATGTGTTTATGTTTAGCCATCCAAAATGCCTTCATGCAGCCGGACACCCCTTTATTTATCTCAGAGCTTAGAAGTTCTTGAAACATGTGGACTCATTTAAAACATGCCCATGGCAACTCTTCTTTTTCTCCTTGGAGACAGATTACAGGGGAGACTTAACGTCAACAGTGCTCACTAGTATCCAAAGAGACAGCATAGATCAAAGGAAAGCAGAGGGGAAAAATTCCTCCATGGTATGTAGTAAAGCATGTCTTTTATCTTCCAAAGGTGAGTAAAAATTTGTATTAAAGTTCTCTGAAATCAAACACAGGTCAGGAAATTATGTGAAAACCAAAGGCAGCTGTCCTTGCCCTTCAGTTTTAACAGAAACAACATGGATTTTTCAGTTGAGTTAACTTTGTCCCTGTACCAGTAGCATATAGAACCCTGAACCTCAATCATGTCAACACCCTGTCCTTTCAGTCTAACCTCCAAATAAAGGCCTATGTCTGCCTGGTGTTCAGGTAGCTTATTTGTCCCAAGCAACAAAAAATCTACTTAATAAAATAACCACAAAACACAACTTATCCAAAACAGTTGCTTCCCAATACTTCAGCTCTTCAACCTTAAAGACTGCATTTCTTCTGGGCTTGTTTCAGAAAGGCCGTTTCTTCAACACAATTTTGCAGCGTGCAATAGAAACCTCCCCTAAACTACACTACATCGAATGCAGTTGCATTTCTTAGGTTCAAAGCACCTGCCTCCACAGAGCTCAGCAACTATTTTGACTGTTCTTGATACATGTCTGTTTGCATGCTTGCCCTCCCTGTGCAGGAGGAGACAGGCAAAGACTGTAGACATGACCATGTGCAAAAACTTCTGATACTGTCAGCCTTGCATAATACTTTCTGTAGGGCAATGGCTATATTTTACTAACATGGCAGTGAGCTCAGCCCAGGAAAAGCAGGCCAAGCTTCATGACCTGTAATTAAAAATACCTAAGGATGAACCCTGTGCAGAAGTAGTCACAATTAGGTGACTTAAGGTAGGGCAGTGTGGACTGTGCTGCAGTCCACATTATGCAATGCAAGCTAACATGTTCCAGTGTTCCAGATAAATACACCAAAGCAAAAGATTATTGCATCTGCCCAGAGGACAGCATGGGTTTGGTCTTTGTAGCCACTGAAATTGTATCATATTCATAAGATATTTAGTAAAATCCTTAATGTGTTACTTTAAAAACAAACAAAAAAAAAACCACCCCACAGCAACCCAACAAATATACATGGCAACTACAGTAATATTCCAAAGTCTTATCTCAATCAGGGTAATGATGCCTTGGCCTGCATAAATATACTCACAGAATATAAATTTATTCAGAAGACCTTCCACTTCACTATCAGTGAATGAACAATTAGAACTGACTACAAAAATGAGACATGCAATTATTGTAACTCCTGCACTGCTACTGTTAATTTTGAATAGACAGTGATCAGCAGCATTTAATAATGCTTTACTTATGACAGTAAGTACAACATTGCCCCCCACTAAATGTTCAACTTTTAAACTTCTGAATCAGTGAACCATGACTAAGGAACAGCTGTGGCCAGTAGCTATTTCTTTCAGATAGAGAGCTTTAAAGCGTACCTTTTGATATAAACATGACAAATCCTGAGAACTGCCTTCCATAGAAGTGAGTAGGAGTAGCAGGTGTCCATCAGCTGTTAGGAGC
This sequence comes from Neopsephotus bourkii, assembly GCF_033783945.1. NCBI lineage: Eukaryota > Metazoa > Chordata > Aves > Psittaciformes > Psittacidae > Neopsephotus > Neopsephotus bourkii. Next base: position 7,067,921 of record NW_026901987.1, on the reverse strand, counting down.
TGATGTTGCCTGCCAGGCAAAAGGTATTCAGTAGAAAAACAGTTTTCAAAATGGAATTGAAGTCCATGAGGCACTTTACAATATAATTTCAAAGTCATTGATTGTACTAAAATAAATTTGGAACCAGATCTAGAGTTTAAATCTCAAGCAATACTCTTGTACTTTGCTGAATCAAACCTGATATTTTATTATATAAACCACACTTGAGCTGGGGGTTGGCGGCATGGTTTGGGGATTTTTAGTATTTTGGTTTTAGCAGTTGGATCCTATATTAGATTTGCAGCTTCCCTATGCAGTAAGAAAGAAGGACTAAAACTCAGAAAAAAATATGCTCTGAGCTTGATTTTGATATTATGTTTTACATAGCATTTTTTTTAAATTAATCTTTCACACAGTTTATTTACTGACATTATATATGCAGCTGAACTGACAAAGCATAAGACAGGAATCAGTATCAAATAATTTATTCTCAGTGGATCTAACATGTCATTCTTTGGGAAAGTACCATTAGCGTCTGCTGGCGTTAATTTAATTAATTACTAATCAGGAACCATGCCAACTGTTTGACACAAGTTACTGTTGGAGCCAACTGTGGGCACATGCTTAATCACCTCCATGTCAACATGTTTTTGCCCTCAGGTAGAGGAATAGAATGTCAGCTCTTTCACAGTTCATGAGTGAAGAATTAGATGGGTATGTGAGGGAGGAAAATTACATTTATGAAAACTTTAAAAAATATAGAAGTGCCAAAGAGATCTAATGAGCACAAAAGCAAGAGATCCAAGCTGATTTCCATCTCTAATGAAGGTACCTTCTGCCCTTATAACACACAGAGTTGTTATTAAATGTTGCAGTATGTTAACAGTGACAGTTTTCTCACCAAATACTATTAAACAAGTACTTGCAGTAGCATTTTGAAACCTTATTGTCAACACATTTGTTTTTATAAGGAAGCACATTTTGATCTACACTATCATTCAATACTAAGGTTGTGGTATTCCAGAACTCTTATATTATGGAATCATAGAATCAACTAGGTGGAAAAAAACTTTAAGATTATCAAGGCCAACATCACCCCAGGACTGCCAAGACCACCACTAAACCATGTCACTGAGGGCCTCAGCTACACAGTTTTTGAACACTTCCAGGGACAGGGATTCCACCACTCCCCTGGGAAGCCTGTTTCAATGCCTGATTACCCTCTCTATGAATAATTTTTTCTTAATATCCAATCCAAACCTCCTCTGGTACAGCTTGAGGCTGCTACCTCTTGTCCTATTACTTGTGACTTGGGAGAAGAGACCAACCTCCACCTCAGGACAACCTCCTTTCATGTAGTTGTAGAGAGCTATAAAGTTCCCCCTGAGCCTTCTCTTCTCCAGACTCCAAACTAAACAACCTCAGCTCCCTCAGCTATTCCTCGTAAGACATTCTCCAGACCCTTCACCAACTTCTTTGCCCTTTTCTAGAACTGCTCCAGCACTTCAATTTCCTTCTTATAGCGAGGGGCCCAGAACTGAACATAGTACTCAAGGTGGAGCTCACCAGTGTCAATACAGGGGTATGACCACTTCCCTGGCCCCGCTGACTATGCTATTTCTGATACAGGCCAGGAGGCTGCTGACCTTGGCTGCCTGGACACAAGCTGGCTCATGTTCAGCAGTCATCAATCAGCACTCCCAGGTCCCTTTCTGCCAAGCAGCTTTCCAGCCACACTTCCCCAAACCTGTAGTGTTACATGGGGTTGTTGTGACCCAAATGCAGGACCCCACACTTCACCTTGTTGAACCTTATGCCATTGGTCCCAGCTCATTGATCCATCCTTTCCCCTCTGCAGATCTGTCTTATCCTCCAGCAGATCAACACTCCCACCCAATTTGGTGGATCAAGCTTAATATAAAGCTATCTCTATAAGCTCTGCTAGCTGCTGGGCTAGAATCCTTTACCCCCTTTGGGCAGGTGTACTCCATCTGCTGCCACCAGGACTGGTGCTGCATAAATTAACCCATGGTCAAAATTCTGGCACTGACACAGTCATGGAGCTATGAATTAATTAATACGATTTTTCTGATGTTACCACTGTCGTTATTTGGGACGGGCAGGAGGGACAAGAACAATACTCTGGCAAATACGCTAGCAATACTAGAGTATTACTTTCAGTATGTTTCTTAATAAAATATAAACTTAAAATCAGATTAAAGTGACTGGATCTCAAGTGCCAATACTTGTATCTGGAGTAACATACAATTTTGAAGCAATGGTGTACTATAGAAGTAAATAGCAGACAATATTAAATATGTAGATCTTCATGGACTACAGCAAAAAAAAAAAAAAAAAAAAAAGTCAGTTTTGTTATATAATAGTACCTGGACACAAAAAATGACATTTTTCCTAGACAGTGCGTGACAATATTAGCTAGATAATTCATATACAAGCCCTGCCTAAAAAAAATAAATAAAATCTGACATGTAATTAACATAATTCTGTAACCAAACTAATTATAAAAATTCTGACTCTTTTTAAAAATATACATATCTCTGCTCCAGCAACCAGAAAAGAGCAAACTCAGACTTCTGCATGTGCTTGGGATTTAAGGATGTGCTGAATGGCGTGGGTTTCTGTGCTGATTAGCAAGAAATCTGAGTTAGACCTTATAGTAAATAGTCTAAAATATAGCAGTAAATTTATTAACACATACTAAAAGAAAAAGATCAGAGAATGAAAGGGATATATATTTCGTTGAGGCTAAACCCAAACACCTTTAATTTCAATCAGTTTAACACAACCATCTTGAACTCTTAGCCTTAACTTTGCCAAAGCTTTAAGCAGGACTCCAGACCTTGTTGAATGAGGGGAGGAGACTTAGTGTCTGCTATTCTTATTCCATACCATCTTCATAGAATCATAGAATAGTTAGGGTTGGAAAGGACCTTAAGATCATCTAGTTCCAAACCCCCTGCCATGGACAAGGATTCCTCACCCTAGACCATGTTGCCCAAGGCTCTGTCCAGGCTGGCCTTGAAAACTGCCAGGGATGGAGCATTTACCACTTATTTAGGTGACCTGTTCCAGTGCCTCACCACCCTCACAGTAAAGAACTTCTTCCTCATATCACAGTATCACAGTATCACAGTATGTCAGAGATTGGAAGGGACCTCAAAAGATCATCTAGTCCAATCCCCCTGCCGGAGCAGGAACACCTAGATAAGGTTACACAGGAACGTGTCCAGGCGGGTTTTGAATGTCTCCAAAGAAGGAGATTCCACAACCTCCCTGGGCAGCCTGTTCCAGTGTTCCGTCACCCTCACTGAGAAGAAGTTTCTTCTCAGGTTTAAGTGGAACCTCTTGTGCTCCAATTTGTACCCATTACCCCTTGTCCTTTCATTGTTTGCCACTGAGAAGAGCCTGGCTCCATCCTCGTGACACTCCCCCTTTATATATTTATATACACTAATAAGGTCACCCCTTAATCTCCTCTTCTCCAAACTATAGAGACCCAGCTCCCTCAGTCTTTCCTCATAAGGGAGATGCTCCACTCCCTTAATCATCTTAGTTGCCCTGCGCTGGACTCTCTCCAGCAGGTCCCTGTCCTTTTTAAACTGAGGGGCCCAGAACTGGACACAATATTCCAGATGAGGTCTCACCAGGGCAGAGTAGAGGGGAAGGAGGACCTCTCTCGACCTACTAACCACCCCCCTTCTAATACAACCCAGGATGCCATTGGCCTTCTTGGCCACAAGGGCACAGTGTCGGCTCATGGTCACCCTGTCGTCCACCAGGACCCCCAGGTCCCTCTCCCCTACACTGCACTCTAACAGGTCATTCCCCAGCCTATACTGGAACCTGGGGTTGTTCCTGCCCAGATGCAGGACTCTACACTTTCCCTTGTTATATTTCATCAAGTTATCCCCCGCCCAGCTCTCCAGCCTGTCCAGGTCCCTCTGGATGGCAGCACAGCCTTCTGGCGTGTCGGCCACCCCTCCCAGCTTAGTGTCATCAGCAAACTTGCTGATAGTACACTCAATTCCCTCATCTAAATCGTTGATGAATATATTAAATAATACTGGTCCCAGTACCGACCCTTGAGGCACTCCACTAGATACAGGCCTCCAACTAGACTCCGCCCCATAGACTACAACTCTCTGGCTTCTCTCCTTCAGCCAGTTCACAGTCCACCTCACTACCCGATCATCCAGACCACACTTCCTCAATTTAGCCGCAAGGATGCTGTGGGAGACCGTGTCAAACGCTTTGCTGAAGTCGAGGTAGACCACATCCACCGCTCTACCATCATCCATCCACCGTGTTATTTCCTCATAAAAGGCTACGAGATTGGTCAAGCACGACTTCCCCTTGGTGAAGCCATGTTGACTGCCCCTCATAACCCTCTTATCCTTGATATGCCTTAAGATGGCACCAAGGATAAGGTGTTCCATCACTTTCCCAGGAATGGAGGTGAGGCTAACCGGTCTATAGTTACCCGGGTCCTCCTTCTTGCCCTTTTTGAAGACAGGAGTGACATTTGCTTTCCTCCAGTCCTCAGGCACCTCTCCCGTTTCCCAAGACTTGGTAAAGATGATGGAGAGCGGTCTAGCAATGACCTCAGCCAGTTCCCTCAGCACCCGCGGGTGCATCCCATCTGGACCCATGGATTTATGGATATCCAGATTGCTCAACTGGTCTTTAACCCATTCCTCATCGACTAAGGCAGACCGCTCCGTTGACCTATCTTCATCCGGGGTCTCAGCGGTACAGGGCTCTTCAGGACTGCCTCCAGCAGAGTAGACAGAGACAAAGAAGTCATTCAGTAACTCTGCCATCTCTGTATCTTCTGTCACCAGGGCACCCGTCCCGTTCATCAGCGGGCCTACATTGCCTCTGGTGTTAGTTTTACCTGCCATGTATTTGAAAATTAGCTCTTTCTGCTGTCCTTGACCCCTCTCGCCAGCTTTAATTCCAAGGAGGCCTTAGCCATCCTAGCAGCTTTCCTACATCCTCTAGCAGCAGCCTTATATTCTTCCCAAGTGGCCAGCCCTTCTTTCCATGACCTGTAAACTCTCCTCTTCCACTTGAGCATACCGAGCAATTCCCTATTTAGCCACGCAGGTCTCCTGACCCTCTTCCTCGACTTCCTACGTGTCGGGATGCTCCGATCTTGAGCTCGGAAAAAGCAGTCCTTGAACGTCAACCAACTATCTTGGGCCCCTTTACCTTCAAGCAGCCTAGCCCACTGGATTTCCCCTAGCAATCGCTTGAAGAGGCCAAAGTTTGCCCTGCTAAAGTCCAGGGTTGCGATTCTACTTGCTATTCTACTGACCCTACCACACAAGATCCTGAATTCTACCATCTCGTGGTCGCTGCAACCAAGGCAGCCCTCAACCTTCACTCCTTCAACCAGACCCTCCTTGTTAGTGAGGATGAGATCCAGCAGCGCACCTCTCCTGGTTGGCTCATCCACCATTTGCATGAGGAAGTTATCATCCATACACTGGAGGAACCTCCTGGACTGCGGCTGGGTTGCCGAGTAGTCCTTCCAGCAAACATCAGGGAAGTTAAAATCCCCCACGACGACCACGGCCTGTGACTGTGAGGCCGCTGTCAGCTGCCTGTAGAAGGCCTCGTCAACTTCCTCACCCTGATCCGGTGGCCTGTAACAGACCCCCACAACAGTATCGCCCCTGCCAGCCTGCCCCTTAATTCTCACCCACAGACTCTCGACTCGCTCATCATCTGTCCCCGGACAGAACTCAACGCATTGTAGCTGCTCTCGCACATAAAGAGCAACCCCACCACCCCGCCTGGCTGGCCTGTCTTTCCTGAAAAGGACATAGCCCTCCATGACTATATTCCAGTCATGTGAGCTGTCCCACCACGTCTCTGTAATTGCCACCAGATCATAATCTCCCGACTTAACACAGGTTTCTAGCTCCTCCTGCTTATTTCCCATGCTGCGCGCATTGGCGTACAGACATTTCAGGGAGCGAGCCGAGCACACTGATTTCACCCTAGGATTACAGGAGGCCTCCCAGTCTTCATCAATTCCGGAGCGCTGTCCCACTGAGGCAAGCCGAGCTACAACCCCATCCCCCTTCAAATCTAGTTTAAAGCTCTCCAAATGAGCCCTGCTAATTCGTGCCCCAGCATCCTTTTACCTCTGTGCGATAAACCTTTCCCACATGCCAATGTCCAGGCCGGTGCCCTATAAAACCAGCCGTTATCAAAGAATCCAAAGCCCTGCCTGGAGCACCAGCCTCGAAGCCAATCGTTTATGGACTGCATTTTCCCATTCAGTCCCACATCAACAACAGAAGATGGAAGGAGCGAAGAGAATATCACCTGAGCCCCAGAGTCTTTCACCATCCGCCCCAAGGCCCTGTAGTCTTTCTTCATCTCCCTCAGACTGCGGGAAGCAACTTCCCCTTCACCCGTCTGGAAGACCAGCAGCGGGTAGTAGTCTGTCGGGCGCACCAGGTTGCGGAGCACCCTGGTGATATCCCTGATCCGGGCTCCAGGCAGACTACACACTTCCCTATGATGAGGGTCAACTCTGCATATCGGGCCCTCTGTTCCTTTCAGAATGGAATCACCCACTACAATGACCCTTCTTTCTTTCTTACCAGAGGCAGTCTTGAGGTGCGAAGTCAACTGCTTTTTCCTATGTGGCCTTGTAGGCGGGCCTTGCACCACATCCTCACCTACCTCTCCTTCCAGATCCAGAGCCTCAAACCTATTACAGAGGGACACCTGGGGAAGCGGGGCAGGAAGGGAGGAGGGCTGCCCACGACGCCAAACCGGAACTCGCTTCCAACCCTCCTCATCTTTTTGGTCCCCTACCTCCGGGCGACAGCTACATGACAGGGGCTGTCTCAGGCCATCCCCCTCTGTCTGAGAGGGCAGGGGGTCCATCCTCTTTGGGGGGGTATCTCCCTGGAGCCGTTCCAACTGGCCAGCCAGGGAGTTACTCCAGCAGTCGATCTCCCTTTCACACTCCCTGATGCTCCTCAGCCTCTCAACCTCCTCCTTAAGTTCAGCCACCAAGCTAAGCAAATCATCCACCTGCTCACACCTCACACAGGTGGAATGCTGTCCTCCCTCCCCCGGCAGCAGCAGGCTCTGGCACTCCCTGCATCCAGAGACCTGAACAGCCACTGTTAGGGCCGTATCTAACCTGAATTTCCCGAGTTTGCATATGAACCACCCTTTGCGCTATCACTACAGTCCCTGATGAACAGTCCACCCCCAGCATTCTTATAGGCCCCCTTCAGATACTGGAAGGCTGATATGAGGTCTCCATGCAGCCTTCTCTTCTCCAGGCTGAACAGCCCCAACTTTCTCAGCCTGTCTTCATATGGGAAGTGCTTCAGCCCCCTCATCATCCTCGTAACCCTCCTCCAGACTTGTTCCAACAGTTCCATGTCCTTTTTATGTTGACAACACCAGAACTGTGCACAATGCTCCAAGTGAGGTCTCACAAGAGGAGAATAGAGGGGCAGGATCACCTCCTTCAACATGCTTATCACGCTCTTTTTGATGCAGCCCAGGATACGGTTGGCTTTCTGGACTGCAAGTGTACACTGAAGCCAGCTCATGTTCATTTCCTCATCGACCAGCACCCCTAAGCTCTTTTCCACAGGCCTGCTCTTGATCTTTTCTCTGCCCACCCTGTAGCTGTGCCTGGGGTTATCCGAACCCAGGTGTAGGACCTTGCACTTTGCATTGTTGAACTTCATGAGGTTGGCATTGCCCACCTCTCAAGCATGTCAAAGTCTCTTTGAACAGCATCCCCTCCCTCCAGTGCATCAACCGAACCAAAAAACTTAGTGTCATCAGCAGACTTGATGATGGCGCACTCAATACAACTGCCCATGTAGCTGACAAAGATGTTGAACAGGATCACACCCAACACTGACCCCTGACAAACACCACTCATTACCCACCTCCAACTTGACATTGATCCACTGACTGCATCTCCCCGCATGCAGCCATCCACCCAGTGGTCCATCTAACCATTCCAAGGTTACTTTTATGAAGACTGAAATCTGCTTCCTTTTTCCAGTGAAGAGCAGCATAACTATTTTTTTCCACATTATATTTGATGGACAAATGTTATTTAATATTAACTAATCGTCCTGTCAGACTAATGAAAAGTTTTCCAAATGGCCTGTAGCTGAAAATGCACACATTGACATGAAAGACAATTTGCTTAGACAGTAATATTTAAATATTGCATGCAAAGTGTGGTTTCTGCTCAACTTTCATTTCTCCCTTAGGAGCTGACTATATAACTTCAGGAGCTCATGATTTTTTTAAAGAAATACAGAAATGAAATCACAAGTAGAGAGGTTTCTTCTTAAAAATTATTTCTAAAAAATATTCTTTTATACTTAATAAAATTCTGAACAGATTCATGACTACATACAGTAGCAGAGAGAAGCATTTATCTATTATAGCAAAGTTTCTGTGCAAGTAGAATTATTCTTTTTTCAGTACTATACCCTGAAGTCTTCCAACCAGTTTTTCAACTGCAACAGTTTTTATGAGAATTTTACACATAAGACTATAACATGGATGGAAATAGTTTGTACTAAAGTGATGATCTGCAACTAAAGGCCTGACAAAACAAAATATGTGCTTTAAATCAGTACTGTTGTAATGTGAGCCAACTATTTAAGGACTTGTGAATCAATTTTCATCTTCAGCTTTGAATTTTAGTGTTTGCATTTTCTAGCTCTTTCTCATTTTAGTATTTACCTGACACTTTGACTTTCTGAAATTTGTCTTGCATGGATGTTTATAAGGGAAGAGAAAGAACAAAATTATACTAAACTGTATATGTATTCTGCTATGGCTTAAACTAGTTTGCTCATCGTCTTGTATATTGGACTTAGGAGGGAGGGAGGAGGAAAAAGTCTGGCCTGAGAAACAGTCAAGGTTAAGTAAACGTAGTATTTTATATGTGGCAGCATATACAAGTAGGAAAAATTATCAGTCTAGACATCTGGACATACTTATTTCTAGGCAATTTAAATTCATTATTTATACCTGACACAAAATCTGAAATATTAAAGAAAATATTTTCCTCCACAACAGACTCTCCTGGGTTCAGCAGTAGCAGTCATTTTTATTCTTCTTAGTAGCTGGTGCAGTGCTGTGTTTTTTACTTTCAGCCAGGGAGCAACGCTGATAACACTGATGTTTTTAGTTGTTGCTCAGTAACGCTTACCCTAATCAAGGACTTTCTTGGTCTCATGCTCTGTCAGAGAGGAGGTGAAGTCAGGAGGAAGCAGACAGGACACCTGACCCAAACCAGCCAAAAGGGTATTCCATACCACAGCACATCATGCCCACTATATAAACTGGGGGCAGTTACCCAGAAGGCCAAGGCCAGAAGGCAGTTACCCAGAAGGTTCAGGTAAGGCTGGGTATCGGTCAGCAGGTGATGAGCGGTTGTATTCTCTCCCCTTGTAATTCCTCTTATCATTATTATTGGTAGTAGCAGTAGTGATTTTGTATTATACCTTAGTTACTGGACTGTTCTTATCTCAACCCGTGGGAGTTACATTCTTTTGATTCTCCTCCCCATCCCTTCAGGAGTGGGGGTAGGAATAAGGGGGAAATGACAGATCGGCTGTGTGGTTCTGAGTTACCAGCTGGGCTTAAACCAAAATACAGATTCATATGCAGTGGTTTTCTTATCCCCCCATAGACACTTTCTTAACTTTGTCTTTTCTTCCTACCTATAGAAAGTGTTTTAATAAGAAATAATATTTAGTTTCTAGTCTAAGAAGAAGGGAATGAAGCATTAAGGGAAATGTAAAGACAAGAGTATCTCATTTGTAATTTAACTGGCTGTGCAACAAAGGGCTCAAAAATCTATAGATAACCATATACTTTTGTTATATCTGATTGTTGACGTTGTGTCTAGAACAGTATTCTGAGGGACAAGACTCCAATTAAGTAAAATGAGTTTCAGAACATAGAAAAAGGCAAGATCAGTATTTGTAAATGTACTTCAAAATGTATTTCTGTACCACATTAACATTTGTGCACCCTGGTGATGCAAATTGGTCATTAGACTATTAACATAACATCACTGTCAGAAGTCAGTACTTCACTGTTGCTTATTGCTGCTCAAGTTTCAGTATGAGAAGGCAAAAGAAATCTCTACATGTCATCTAGAATTTTGTTAATATTTTATATTCTCACAAAATCTTCTTTAAAAATTATTCTTGAAGTGATTTGGTTACCAACACTCTCATGAAAGTGAATGGCTGTAAATGAAGTTAATAAATGCCACTGTATTGACTAGACGTTTCTGAAGTGTCACAGTGATTTACATTATGGAGAGAAAGCACATTAGGAAAAGCTGCTGATGCCTAATAGTAGATTCCACCCTTTTCATAATACTATAAAACAGCATCAGTAGTGATGCCAAGATGAGATCCTAAATTATGGTCTCAAATAATTCTACAAGGGTTTAGGAGGAATGTGAAAAAATACAAAAGGAAAAAAAAATATTAAGAGAGCAGAAAAAGCAGGAAGAAAGAGTGAACATTTGTGCAATAAATGGCTAATCTAGACATTACCTATACAAACTGAAACTTGCCTGCACAACCTCACATGAAAAGCAAAGGTGGAGTTCAGGATATATAGAATACACAAAAAGAGACTTGACATTTTATGAAATGTATGAAGAGACTAATTCTAACCTTGCAGGAAGTTAGACTGGATGAGTGACCTTCTTTCATGTTGTTGGGTTCCATTCATGCCTGTTAATTAAAACTTTTCCCTGTATGGTGAGGTTTTGACTCAAAACTGGCTCAGGTGTGTAACAGCACACCCCCTAAGTACAGACTTAGAATTTCCTAATTTTAACCTACTTTCAGCATCAGAAAAAGATTCTTGCAACACCATATATTTTAAACAGCTAATTATTACTTTTCCAGACTTTTTTCCACAGTTAGCTATAAGTTTCTTGTTCCATCTTGTGTTAGCAGCTTTTGTTGCTACACACTAATAAAACTCAATCAAAATCAAAATTCATCATGCTATAACGAACAATTCAGATACATTACAAATTGTCAGTGTTCTTAGATATACTCTACCTTGACAAAATATTAGCTCTAACTGAAATTCCATAATCTAATGAAATGATCCTGAATTCCTATAGCAAGAAATAATGATCATAGAACAATCAGAATAGTTTGGATTTAGAGGGACCTTAAACACAATCTAGTCTGCTTTAAGATAAAAACGTGCATTCCAGTGGTAATGACATGCAGTCACCCTAAAAGTAGATGCAGAATTAAAGTTTTGGTCGGAGAGGGGGGAATTAGCTTTTTTAAATTCTATACTAATTTGATAATCACTTTTCAAACAAACTTTTTTGTGGAAGAAAGTTAAATCATAGGAAAACCCACATTTTTAATGCTCTATGCCTTAAAAAAAAAAAAAAAAGAAAAAAAAGCGCAGAATATACCCATATTAGTTTATTTGCTACATTAGCTCAGAAATTGTCAACAAAATTGCAATTTTCGTATAGTCATATGAATGATGTTCAAGAAAAAAGAGCTAAGTAAAATAATCTCATCCTATGTTGCTGTCTTAGAAACATAGCTACTGTATTTATCTATCCACTGTATTCCTTCTTACATGCACCCATTCTGAGTAAGCATAGCTCAGAATGTCACAGGCAGTGACAATTAAAAGTTCTATGGTAATCATTTTTGTCATCCTCCTTCATAACCAATTTGGGCAGAATTAGAAAGCAGCATATTAAAAGCCAAGATCACCGGCTCATTATGAAAGTTGTGCTAAAATTACTGGTGATTTTCTATCAAGAGATAAAGATAAAAAGTATAAAGTAAGGCTTGAGACTGGAAATGCTTTCATGTATAGAAACAATTTAGACAAAGCAGCCAAATCAGTGGCTATTTAGCTTGTGAACTGGAAACCAAGCTACTTTCATTTGGCAGGTAGAGAAAAGGATACAGAAAAACTAGCGTTATCCTTGAAGTAAAGGCCATCCACAATTCTATGCTGTGGTTCTATACTGCTGACACACAGAATGGCTTTGACACGTTTAAAGAAACTTTTAATGCAACTCCTTCAGCAAGAAGGAAAAGGGAGTCAACGGGGAAACGTCTCAAAAGGAAATATCACTATGACTTTTATAAAAGAAGAAAGGCAGCAATTTGAAAGGAAATATGATGCTAACAAGTAATGCATCACATTGTGAATTACATACTGTGATTAAAATTTAATAATGCAGAGCAAGCTTCATTTGGTTACTGCAACTCAATAGGTTACATATAGTTATGTCTATTTTATGAGCTAAATGAGTATCCTGAAACCCATTTTAAATCATAACTTAAGTGACTGGCAAATGTCACTAGACTAACAGAGATGATCTTTAACTGCAAGTCACATTAAGCTTGTACTAAAACCCTTAAAGATTCTTGAAACATACTTGTCACTTGTAGTCATACAAGTAGTTCTTAGGGATTTTTATTTACATGCGGTATTTGCATACTTTGCATTTAAGTAGTGACATGCTGATAATATAGAGGTTATTTAATAATAACAGTAGCAACATCTCACCTCTCTGCTCCCACCCTGCAAAGATAGAAACCTCCTATGTGTAAAAGCCTCCCATTACATTTTCTTTTACTATCATCTGAATATTTCAGGTTTGCACAGTGGGTGCAAATATTAGATATTTAACCCATCTATCTTCTCTAATATGTTACTTACACAACAATTTTTCTTAGGAATAAAATGTCACTTAACCTCAAATACACTATATAGGCAAGTTTATCTATTGAATATTTGATATAATAATTGGCCAATTAGCTCACATACACATTATCTGAGGACACTCTTAACGTACACCAACCTTACAGAGAGTAGAAACATATCAAGGAAGATCACTGACATGGCCAAGGTCATTGGAAACATCCTTGCCAGGCACATTAAAAATGAGCTGGTTTATGTCCTGTGTTTAGACCATGTCACTTAGTAGTGAAAGTCTCTAAAAAAAAAAATAAAATATTTTACAGCCAGAGCATATGGTGCATCATAACAATTGTCTGCAGCAGTTCCTGAAAGCTATTTGAAATAACAGCTGTTGCATGGCATGGAGGTGGGAGGGGAACAGTTGGAGCAGGGAACACAGATTTAATGGTAGGCAATGAAAGCAACCCAGTTTGCTTAAAGTTATTTATATTATCATCTTGTGTTTACGTAATGTCTTTAGCATGAAGGATGCTAAAGTATTTTACAATCATAAGGCCCCGCATAAGGCAAGGACAATAATGTAATTCTATAGAACTACAGGGTTAGCGCAGCTAACAAAATTACATGGCATGTTGCTTCTGGTCATACAAGCTGCCAGGCCAAGCTATACCCAAATAAACACTTCATCAGTTTGAAGGGTTTGGGGAGAAGTAGTCACCTGAAAATCCTGCGCACAGGCAGGCAGAAGCAAGATAGATGTGTTTCTCATGTCTAACAGTTATTACATTTTTAACTAATGTGGACAGAAAGATTTAATTTCTTCTCTTGTCTGCAATGGTAAGACTGAAAAATCTGCCAGTGCCCCAGGGAGGCTAAGCATGTCTGCACAGTAGGCTCACAAGCACAGGTACACAATGTGCATACACAGCTGGCTATACAGAATGGTACAGAAACAGCATTCACATGAACACAAGCAGCACAAACAGCCTCATCCTTGTGCGTGGGGGAGCATGAACCTTTCACGGGCTGATAACATTCTTGTGGTAGCCCAGAGAGTACCTAGATCAGAGTATTACTCAGGTTCCCCATCTGTCCTATGATCCTTTGTATGGGTGTAGAGATCAACTTTTTTATTATGTAGCTTAACACTATGGAACTTTCCACATTACAACACCAACCATTAAAGATGCAAAATATGCTTAAAACCCCTTACATCTTTTGTAGCATCTGTTTTTTTCTAAGCAAGAAAAAAATTTCTTTTTTTTTATATCAGTTACTCAAGGATGTCATATGAGCTCACAGGTCTGCTTAGACAGAGTATCTTGCAGATTTGTGATTCAAATGGACTTGTGAAACTAATTGGAAAAGACTCATTTTTACACAAATATAATGCCACAGCAACTAGAATACAAAATTTTTCTAGGCCAGTACAAGTTAGGGATATCAGTATTTTCTGGTATACTGCAGTCTCCAAACCTTTGGACTGATGGTACTCTTCTTCAGCACCAATTCACTCTATTAGAAACTTATAATATCTATGAATATTTACAAGTGTAGGCAAAGAGACATCTTTCCTTAAACTCATTACCTTTGCAATACTTATGTATATCAAGAAATTAATTGCTTACTAATGCAAAAAATAGAAAAATTAAAAAACTTAATTACAAGCAGTAAGAAATATTTTTGAAGTGTGAAAAATCCATTATTCTCTAAATTTATTTTGAGTAAACTGATTCATAAGGATGTAATCTTCAGAAAGGCAGCTCTCCGTGAAGTCAGCAGCAGTTTTATTTGTTCAGCACATGTGAATAAATAAAAGGCCTCTTTGTTCATCATGATTTAAGAGTCTAATTTAAATAACTATGTTTAAAATATATAAATATTGCTGTTTGGAGTAAATATAACTATTTAATATTACAATTATTAAAAATCTAAATTATGAGGTATGGAATTCAAGGTATCCAAGATTATGAAGGACATTCTGCAAACAAGCAGCTGAGATATAACATCTTTCTGTTAGAAACCTGAATATTAATTTGACATTGCGAATATCTGAGGCTATAACATTCAAGGGGAAAATCTGTATATTTCATATTTCCTTAGAAGTCTCATATGGCTGTTAGCTTCATATATCTATTCCAGAATAAAGGATTTTTGCTGGTGAAAAATAGGATAAAGAAAACTTATTGGTGGAACATAAATTAGAAAAAAATGTCACATTGACAAAATCCCTACTTTGATCTGTTTGACATTTTTGTCCGGCAGTATTTATATTTTTTACTCTCATTTTATCAGAAATAATTTTAGCCAAATTACTTTTCCAAGACAGAAACTCTATAACGAATTGCTTTTTTAAAATGCAACTGTTCCCCCCTCAAAGCTATTCCAATAATAATTTTGGCCAATTAGCAAAGCAAACAACTGGATGTCAGCTATCTCAGGTTCCTTTTCAGTCTCTGCCAATGACCTGTTTGAATTGCATCATTTTGCCTTTGCTTTCATCCCTATCCTAAGCTTCATTTTCCTGCATACTATAAAGCAAACAAAGTTCCTAATTGCATGACTGTGTAGCATAATATAGCAAAGGTCTTAGCTGGGTCTGTAGGTCTAACTGCATTTAGAATAAATAAATAAATAAATGGGATAGTCTTGTGGTATGCACCCGATATTGACACCTAACTTCAGAGAATTTATACCATTTCTATATTTTATTATTTATATTGTGCTCTATTAGGCTTAAGTGAAGTTACCATGTTCTCCTGAATTATCAGTTCACAGATCTGTACAGAAAACTGCTTCTCCCTGTTTCTATACACAAAATATTGGTGTGCGTTTCCTCATTACAGAGCTTACAAATAAGATTAGGCTGTTGCTTACAGTACACTATAGAACCACATGCTTTGTGAAATATTTTTATTGCAAACAATATTCTTGTGTTCATCAAAATATTTCTCTGAGTATTAATGCATTGGGGTTTTATTAGGCAAGTCTGAAAAGCTATGAAATGAAGAGTTAACACACGTTTTTTAAATTTAGCAGAGAACCAATTACAACACCTAAGATTATGTGTTGTCCTTGTATCATAAGGTAAAACCAGTAATCCAAATGAACTTTATAAAGTGTATAACACTGAAGAGTCATGGAAAGTGAATACATTGGAATTATTCTACACAAGAAAAAAGTCTGAGAAATATATTTCTTATCTATGCCTATCTATGCCTATGTCTATAAGAAATATATTTCTTATCAACATGATCCCATGGAATAGATTGTACATATGGTCAGATCTTTTTCTTGTGTAATTGCAATACAAAATACTTCCCTCTGAATACTGGCAATGTAATCCAGACTGTAATCTAAATTATACTTGGACACTGCCACTTAGTGGACCAGTCACTTGATCATTTGGACCAATCACTTAGCCACTGGATTGTAATCTGAAACCTTTGTCACAGAACCACACTGTAAATGGTCAAGGAGCTGAAGGATACCAATGCATGAAGTGGGCTAAGACTTAATGACTGCCTCCTACCAAAGACGGCAGTTGTCCTGCTCCTCCATATACATCTAAACCAGTCTTTTCATTCAGGCTTCCATTGCTTCCAAAATATTGTTTCTGGCACTTGTTTGATGCTTCAGCAAGTTCATTTAATTCACTAATTAGCAGAAAACCAACCACATAAAAAAACTTCTAAAACCAGTGGCTTGGCAAGCTACACTGGCTCCCTGGTTGTGGAGACAGACAAGGACCAGTAGCACAAGGGAGAGAACAGTTTCACAAAGCTGGGAGCAGGAGGCAGAAGGTAATCAAAAGCATCACACTACTAAGTTACCGAAAAGGAGTCACACATAACCCAGTTGTGGCAAATAAGCATTAAGTGATTGCCTTTCCTTAAAATAGAGAACACCAGCTGGCAAAAATGCAGAAAAGAACAATCTTTTGAGATGTAACCAAAACAGGGGTGAAAGCAGCAACGGGAACAATGACAGCAGCATGTCTCCTGTAAAACAGTCACTTGGGTACAAGGCATAGAAGTTCTAAGAGGAAACTACTCAGTATTTTTTGTGTGTGCGTTTTTACTTTTCATAATTAAAAAAAAAAAAAAAACTTAGAGCTGTTAATCTTTTTTATATCAAATATATTAATATAATAATTAATATTATTTAATATCTTCATCAGCAACAGACAGTGGGATTGAGTGCACCCTCAACAAGCTCGCAAATATCAAGCTGAGTGGTGCAGCTGATTCAGTAGAGGGAAGGGATGCCATCCAGGACACTGACAGGCTTGACAGCTGGGCCTGTGCAAATCTCATGAAGTTAAACAAAGCCAAGGGCTCTCTAGCTGGGCTGGACCAACTCCCAACATCAGTATAGACAGGTTGGATGAATAGAGTGAGAGCAGCCTGCCAGAGAATGACTTGGTGATAATGGTGGACAAAAAAAATATAAATTAGACAGAAGCTAGCAGTGTAAGCATGGAGCCCAGAAAGCCAACCATATCCTGGGCTGCATAAAAGGAAATATGTCAGGGGAGGTGATTTTTCCACTCTACTCAGCCCTGGTGAGACCCCACCTGGAGTATTGCATCCATCTCTTGAGCGTCCAGTACAAGAAAACCACGGACCTGTTAGAGCAGGTCTAAAGGAGGTCCACAAAAAATAATCAGAAGGCTGGAATACCTTTCTTGTGAGGAAGGGCTGAGAGCTGGTGTTGTTCCACACAGAGAGGAGAAGGCTACAGGGAGAACTTGCTGCAGGCTTATAGGGACAGAACAACAAGCAATGGGTCTAAACTGAAAGAGGATAGGTTTAGACTGGATACAAAGAAAAGATTTATTTATGATGAAGGTGGTGAGACACTGGAATAGATGGCCCAGGGAAGTTCTGGATGCCCCATTGTTTGAAGTGTTCAAGGCCAGTTTGGACAGAGCTTTCAGCAACCTGATCTAGTGAAAGATATTGCTGTCTATGGCAGGGGGGTTGGAGTAAATGATCTCCAGAAGTCCTTTCCAACCCAAGCCATTCAATGATTCTACCATCCAAGCATACCATTGTTGTATTACAAACCAGGAGGTCTGTAAGACATTCCTAAAGAGCTACTGATAACCTAAACAGATAAAAAGTTACCTTAATACCTTATAATCCAATTAACACATATATTAGCATTAATTATACATATATATGTAAAACCTTGAGAGTAAAAGGATCAAGTGTTGGTAACTGCAGAGTATATACTACAAGCTTGTTGTGGTCTAACCCTATCAACTAAACACCATACAGCTGCTCACTCACTCCCTACCCCGCTGTGGAATGGAAAGAGAGAGTTGGAAGGATAGAAGTGAGAAAACTTGGGGGTTGTGATAAAGACAGTTTAATAAGTAAAGCAAAAGCCATATGTATAGCCAAAGCAAAACAAGGAATTCATTCACTACTCTTGTCAGCAGGCAGATGTTCAGCCATCTCCAGAAAAGCAGGACTCAATCATATGTACTAGCTACTTGGGAAGACAAACACCATCATTCTAAACACTCCACCCCTGTCCCTCTCTCCCACCCCTCCACCACTTCCTTCTTTCCTCAACTTTATATGTCAAACACCATATGGTCTGGGATAGCCCTTCGGTCAGTTGTGTTCAGTTGTCCTGGCTTTGTCCCCTCCCAGCTTCTTCTACTTCCCCAACCTCTGCACTGGTGGGAAGAGAAGCAGAAAAGGCCTTGATTCCGTGTAAGCATTGTTCAGCAATAACTAAAATATCCCTGTGTTATCAATACTGTTTCCAGCACCAACCCAAAATATAGCTCCACCTTAGCTGCTGTGAAGAAAATTAATCCTATCCCAGCCAAAACCAGCACAAAGCTCCTTTCTTAGCTAAACTGAGGGCATACATTCTTTTTCATGTGCCTGACCTTTGAAATTAACACTGCTGTTTCAAAGTTGCTTTTGTTTCAAAGTCACTTTTGTTTCAAAGTCAAGTCCTTCACCAGTTCCAAAATCAACAAGCATAGGCTACTGATTAATTTACCATTCAAAGCAGTCTATTTTACTCTTCCTAAAATGAAAGACAGCTAGATTTATAACATTCTATTTTCTTATTTGACTGACCCTTCAGTTCCTTACTTGGCAAACTGCTTTATACCAATTAACATAGATTCTCATTTTCATCAAAAATTTTCATATTGAAACTTTATCAAAAGCTATCTATGACTGCCAGAAGAAACTGCTCACCTTCTATTCTTGCAAAACCTTTGTTGAAATCCACTCACAGATGGATCTGTACTGTCAAATAAATTGCGGGGGGTGTGCGGAATTCACAAAGCAGCAGAAAAATCACCTTCATCTTACACATTAAAAGAAGTATATTTACACGTTAGGCTTTAAAAGTATGGTTGATCTAAATCTTAGCAGATGGACTGGATTTAGCTGATTTTAATGGTTCTGTGTCAGTTGGTATCATGTGAATGTAATTAGGGTTATCAGCAATCAGAATAGTATAAGAAATGTGAAGACATTTTGAATTTGAGAGACAGAAAGACAATAGAATTAATATGAGACCAAACTTTTCTATGCAATCCAAAGATCAATAGGATGCCATAAATAGGCATTTTGAAACAAAGTCTTTAAAATTCCTCCTTAAAGTACTCCTACAGGTCTATATTCTGAAATGTACAATTAATTATCATGCACTAAAGAAATGGAAACTCAGAATACCATTCTTGGGTTTTAGAGATGGATTTTAAACTTAGCTTGCATTTAACCAAAATATAAGCAATCTATAAAGCTTTCACTATTAAACAGTGCACTGAATAATTTATCTGTCATGGACATTATGATATTTTAGAACTAGCTATATTTCTAAAATGGAGATGGTGGTTATTCCTCTTCCTCATTTCAATTGCTGCAGTAAATCTGAAAGAAATAAGAGGAAGTTAGCAGCAAGCAAAGATATAAAACTGCCCTACTGAAACAGAGGGCCTAAAAGCCAGCACTGTTGATTACCCTGGTGTGAAACTAGCAAGTCAACTGAGATGGACAAATAATTGCAAGTGATTTATTTTTAGATCAAAGCTGTAGGGTTTTGTTTGGGGTTTCTTTTATGAACTACAGCTGTGGGTGAGCTTCATTGAACAATGTCATATTCTTATATTTTTAGGACCCTTTTTTCTTTTACACTAAAGGCTTATTCAACCACTCTGGAAATAAGAAGAAACTATTAAAGTTGAGAAAAGTGCAGATTTATCTCTTCTAAAGTCCTTTTGCAGAGCAACAACAACATAGAGAATTTAGTGTAAATAAGACTCCTTAAAATTTTCACTTATCTGCCAAAGGAGAAGGACTAGAAAATATAGTCATATTCCATTTCTTAAGGTGAATGCCTTGACTTACCTGAGATAAGGTTTTCTTTCAAGGAACAAGCTTATTTAATGCATCATTATATGCTACGTTAACCCTATTTTGTGTTAATTTCAAATCTTTATAAACATATATCTGTTAACTTCAGAAAATCATTCCACTTAATAGAGAAATATTTACTAATATTAATATTTCTTTTTAAGTATTTTACATTAAGGACAGAAATTGAGGTCAAAAAGAGTAGTGCCACACTTGAAGAAGGTGCATTCTTAAGCTTCCATTTTAATCCATTTCAGAAGAATTCTCTGCC
This sequence comes from Neopsephotus bourkii, assembly GCF_033783945.1. Taxonomy (NCBI): domain Eukaryota; kingdom Metazoa; phylum Chordata; class Aves; order Psittaciformes; family Psittacidae; genus Neopsephotus; species Neopsephotus bourkii. The sequence continues at coordinate 7,047,524 of NW_026901987.1, read as the reverse complement.
TTTCTAAATCATAGAGTGCTTTAAAAAAATAGAATATCTTTCAAGATAATATGTTTACATTTATGACTGTTTTCTTTAGTATCATCTCTTTAGCACTAAATGTATAACCCATGTCTGATTCTTAACTTGTGGCATTCAAGTTTAAAGTCTGTTTTACTTCCAGCACAGTGGTGTTGAAGAGCTGATCATTATTGTGATTCAGACCTGTTTAGAAGAATTATACAGATTAAGAACTGCCTTCAAGAGTTCACCTATTTCCTTAGAATATGGTATTAAATTTATACTAGAATTTTCTCCTATGTTATTTCATGCAAAATTGGAGAGAGAGAAAGATACTATAACTGCATATGCACGTTTAAATAACATGATTTTGACAGGAACAGGTAAATATGTGAATGTTAGAGACAAGTAGAGAGTAGCACATCTTCCTGCCAAGTGAGGTCATGAATTTCAAAGTTATGAGAAAGAAAAAATAGATACATCTTCCATTTAATCCTAGTGGCTATGAGAGCAGATCTCTGATAGTAAAAATATTGTTCAGAAGTGGCTGAGGCTTGATCTCTTTAAACTATTGTTGCTTTCTAGATCCCTGTCAGAAATTCATAAACATGGCTCATATAGGCATGTCCAAATACCAGATCCACAAATGAGTGAACTAACACTAAAGTAATAAATCACTGAGTACTTTTCCAGCAAATAAAAACCTACGCTGATTTACAGTAAATCTCATGAAAGACATACTCCCATTACAAGGCAAAAAAAATATTCCTTTGGTTTTTGCTTAAAGGGTGTAGGATTCTAAATTCATTCTATGAGCTAAGGAAGAAATTATCAGGACAAAGAATCCATAGTAAAGGTGCTTGCTTCAGGGAAGTCTGTCAATTAATATTTTTAATGACTGTGAAGTGTAGGGAGGAGGATCTTAGCTGTGGAAAGGATTTCTGTTTTAAATGGACTTCAGAAGGAAAATCACTGTGAAGAAAATATATTGTTAAAGTAATTTTAACAGACTGTATGGCCAGAAAACTGTAAGCCAAAGCTGAGCTGTAACCAGAAATGTGTAAATATGGTCACCATAACTGCATATTCTCCAGTTACATGGATATATTTTCTCTGTAATAGATTACTGTCCCCTTTATTTCTCTTGGGTTTTACTGTATCCCTGTTATGAAACTGAGAAACAAACATAGCTTTTGTTTTAATTAGAAGAGCTACTATAATGTTACCTCTTTTTGCAAATTAGAGGACAGTTGTACTTCTAAAAATTAATTGTATGAAATTGACTCTTTCTTATTTTCTAATTCAGTCCCTTTCTGTTTTCTCTGCTCATTTAACTGGGGGAAAAAATAAAAATCTGCTAGCCTCACACAGACCTAAAAAGGAAAACATTCAAGATGATACCCAGCAACTACACTTACATAAAAGTATTGCAGACAGTAGGGCTGTGTTACTGAGGTCACCAAGGATACAAATGAAAGCTTAATTTGACATTCACAACTTTTTTCACTGATAACAGCACAAGGGAAAAACACAGCTTCTCAGACTTTAAATTGGACAGGTAGGATTAGTAGTTAATATATTTATTTATAAGAATAATGGGTTTTGCTACAGAAGTGAAAGGCACTAAATACAGAACCATGTTATTTTAAAATCTTTTTTTCCTATATAGCAGAAGCACAAACAGTGCTGTGCAAATGTTAATATTGCTTTGGGGGGGATGAAACTTTGTTCTAGTTTACTTTGTGGGGCTTAGGGAAGATGGGCTGAAAAGGACTTATGCTTCATAGCTTTTCCCATACTCTTGAGTAACACGTTGTAGTTCCCTCTTAAATGCATAACCAGGCAGCTGAAGCAAGCCCATTTCTTCCCTAAATGGAAATTGGTTCAAGCTATAAATTTTTTATTCATTTATGAGAGAAGTTGCTATTTTGAAGTGTTGCTGAACTTGAACTACAGCTAAACTGGAATGACTTCAGCCACAGCTGAACAGAATTAAACAATATACCAGTTCATCTCCTAGCACATAACACTGTCATTCAGATATGGCTATGGCCACCCTTGGCACAGTTGGAAGAAATGTGAATAGGAGCAGAGATTAAACTGAATCTGCAGTCTGCTGGTGAATTCATGCTAAACTGAGGAAGGATTTCATTGCATTGTAGGAGGGTGCTTTGTTGTTTCTATGAGCAGCAGCATTGTATGTCCCCAAGTTAGTGGTTGTTGCTGACTATACCATATGCACAAGACAGGTAGAAAGTTTGATCTGCCTTGCTTTCTTAGGGCATGATGCTGGGCTTCACTATTAATCCATTCTGTTGACAAATTTTGCTAGGCTGATATCTAGGTACTCATTAAAATGTAGACCCCATTAACTGCTGCTGTTACTGCAGAAGGCTCTATAGTTTCCATGGGTGACTAAAATGTCAGTCTAATAGCTTCTAAAGTGTGACAAAGTCCTTCTACGTGGGAAATGAAAAAATTGGTCATAATATTAACATACATATTAGTGTGTATAACTTTTTAATTGCCAAGGCTTGTTTTTTTCACTATTTTATTACATTGATATGCCATAATATAATTGCTTTTATTTAGGTGTCTCTTATTAAGAAATAACTTTCTATGGTAGTTTCATACTATATCATTCCTTTCTGTCTTCAGAGCAAGGGTCAGGAGTCTCCCTATACATGGTTTATTGCTTGACACAGCTCAGTTTATCTACATTTTATGGTGCTGCAGTACACCTATACTGCTATAGAAAAAGCCAAAGTACAGGATATCTGAAAATTCCATCTGCCCTTTTTGCATGAAACCTGTCACCAGGTACATGATATTGCTACATAAACAGACTGTAGTGTGTGATTAATTTCGTACCTGACACAGCTATATGCTAGGTGGAGAATTCAGAGTCAGAGTTAAGGAAAGAACAGTACAGATCCATGCTAAAGTCTTTCAACCAAGCCTTCCACAAAGTTAAAGGTCTTCTCCTAAAAATTAAGAAATCTGGAAATGGCTTTAAAAATATGACAAAGGAAAATGAATGCATGCTCTTTATTGTCTCTGCTGGGATTTTTATGCTCCATAAAATTAAAGGAGGAAATGAACAGTGTGAGAATAGAACCTCAACACCTGTAAGAGCATTTCAGAAAAGAAGGAAGAAGGACAAGAAGAAAATGTTACAAGCTTAAGAAGCACTGTTTAAAAGTCAAGACCACAGGTGACAAAGAGACTAGTTAGTAATGAAAAGATCAAAAAGAATGACTGAAACATGGCTGCCTGAAGACTGATCACTTTTACCACAGGCTGGTATAAGGCAGTTATATTTTTATTAATTTGTTTTCATTTAGCAGAATTGATTCTAAAGCAGTAAACTCTTAAAAAAAACCAACAAAAACAACAAAAACTACAAATAAACAAAACCCCCAGAGCCACCTAAAACTAAAGCATGAGGTTATCTGGAAAGTTTTGCTGAATATAGAGCTGGAACAAATGAAATTGGCTTTACAGCAGCTGCAACTGCAATGCTAAAGCCATCAATAATTAGCTACTCACATTTGAAATAAAGGGCAACTTATGCTTACAACCACCCAATAAAAAACCGCTGTGAGAGCTCAGAAAACATCCAGCTCATAAACCTAGCTGTATAATTTTTTGGAAATGGTTAGAGGTCAGCACTGAAATTCTGAGTAGAGCTAAAACCACTAGTGACTGAAGGAAGTAATCTAAGAATGGTGTCAATTCTCATTGGCCAAATACTAAATCACTCTGTACTTTTGAGTTCATGTTAGGATACATGATATCACCAAACACAAATCTAGAATTTTGTAACAAGTGCTGTGGAATCTGTCACAACTTTCATCGGTACATAATATATTTCTGTCACTATTATAAGTAACTTTCATCCTTTCTGTTATCTCCTGCCTGACTGTCCTCAGGTTTGTGATTTTGGGGCTTTCAGAAAGTAACAAACAGTCAATTATTATTTTGGGTGGGTTTTTTTATTTTTAATTCCTGGATTACTTGAATTTCCCAAGCATGAGAAGATGATACTTAAAAAAATCAATATATAACAAATTATTACAGAATAAGCGCTTAAATATACTTATGTGGTATATTCAATTCAAACAACCTTATCATGATCAGAGAGTTTGTAAACTAAGGAGGTTTAAAAAGGTAGTAAATTGTAAATTTTATTTTCCTGTTCTGAAAGACTACAGAATTTTGAGTATAATTTTGAAAAGCAGATGTGAGAGAGCACTTCAACTCCTCAGAGACACATTTGCATTTTTCAGTCTCCTGTATTAAAGTATGAACACTGTGGTCACGAAAAGGCCATATTCACTGATTCATTCAACAGTCATTAATTACATTAATTATATGTTTTGTTTAGTTAGTACATGCACTCTGAGTAAATAAGTGTGAATGTTCTTTGTAACTCATGAAAGTTGTTGGTTTCTTTGTAATCTATTCAGAGAGAAAAATGTCATGATGTTTAGATCTATAGATACAGTTTATTTTGCTATAATTAAAAGGTTTTGACAGAGACTTCAAATTTGTAAAATAACTTTTTACCAAAATATTTCAGTACGTACTTGTGCAATCAGATAGTTTAAAATAACTGATAAAATCAAATCTGGTATGAGTGTTGAATCACTGAACTTAGGTATGAATGTAATCTATTGCCTTCATGCTTAGGGAACTGTTTGCATATTATATATAGCCAGATATTCCCAAATGTGAACAAAGCTGAAAATAGAGAAGTACTCCATGAAACACTCATAACACTATAAGAGAAAAGAACACATCTGCAAATCTGAATATCTGATATCTTAACATCATCTTGTGGTCTGATAAGTGTCAGAATCAATTAAGATTTCTCCTATTAAGTTCCTTCTGAAAGTGTTTAAAAAGGAAAGACACTCTCTTTTGACTGCTGCTCATTTGAAATTGGCATTTTCATGTGGCAGATGGTGACCTTATCCCTGTGCTTTAGCAAAAATGATTTTTATTAAGCCTAAACAAGTGTGAACAGTGCTAATTTCCTGCAGCAGGCAGGATTTGAATGAAAGCGTATAATGATTGGAAGAGTCCTGCCTCACCATATGGAAAAATGTGCATTATGCCAACACAGTAAATTTTAACAAGGCAGGCCTTTAAAATTATACGTGACTTTCCATTTTATCAATAGTCATAAAGAGCATATGTTTTAAGATTTTTTGGAGCTGCTGAGGGCTGTTTGCAGTTAGTTCATATCCTAAAAACTAAACACATAGTAATAGAAGACACAGGAAAGACTGCATGCATTCTAAATTGTACTTAAAAATTATCAGAGTAAGAGAACAACTGCTGTTTTCTATCAAGGCACAAAGACTGAGTCCTTTGCTAATTAGGAACACATTACTTTTGTCGTGGTTTAAACCCAGCCAGACAGCTCGTGCACTCACTCCCAGTGAGTGGTGCCGGGCTGGAAGCAATCGAGGCCCACGGTCCCCCCCTCTCTGGGGGCTCCCCCCTTTCCCTGCTCCCAGAGGGATGGGGAGGAGAATTGAAAGAATGCAACTCCCACGGGCTGCGATAAGAACAGTCCAGCAACCAATGTACAACACAAATCACCACCACTACCACCACCACCACCAACGATAAGAGATAATAGCAAGGGAAAAGAGTACAATACCACCCGCTGAACGAGTCCAACCCAGCAGACCCCCTCTCCTTCCGGGCTCCCTCCCAGTTACCTCCTGGGCATGACGTGCTGTGGTATGGAATACGTCTTTGGTCAGTTTGGGTCAGGTGTCCTGTCTCTGCTTTCTCCCACCTTCCCTCCTCCCTGGCAGAGCATGAGGCTCACTAAGTCCTTGGCCAAACCAAAACATCATTGTTTTCAGCTCTGTTCTCAGCCCGAAAGTCAAAACACAACACTGCACCAGCCACCAAGAAAGAGAAAAATGACTGCCACTGCTAAACCCAGGAAAACTTTCAATAAAGACTATGTAAAAGTGCAGGCATCGCCTTGAAAGTGTAGCTGTGAGATCTACACTGGAAAGTTATTAGTGAATTTGATATTGTGGATAATGATCTTATTGCTATCTCTAACTAACCCAGAAGGAAGTACAGCAGCTTCTTGCAGGTGCATAGTGACAGGACAAGAAGCAATAAACATAAGTATCAAAAGGAGGCCTAGAAAAAAACTGGAGATGGACTTTTTACAAGGCAATTTATTGGCAGGAGAAGGTGAATGGCTTTAAGCTAAAAGAGGGTAGAATTAGATTAAACATTAGGCAGAAATTATTCACTGTGACGATGGTGAGACACTGGAACAGGCTGTTGAGAGAAGTTGTGTATACTCCATCCCTGGCAGTATTTCAAGGCCAGGTTGAATGGGACTTTGAGGAACCTGGAAGGTGTCCTGTCTGGAAGGTGTCCTGCCCCCAAGGACGTTTAGAACCAGATGATCTTTATGGTCCCTTCCAACCCAAACCATTCTATGATTCTCTAGAATATATATTCTTCATAGAATCATAGAATGTAACAAATGTAATTCTGAGTAGATCCTGATTAAAAAAGAGAAAAAAAATGTTCCTAGTGAGATTCACAAGCTCTGGAACAGGTTTCCCAGAGAGGATCTGAAATACTTGGAGATATTCAAAACTCAAATGGACAAGGCCCCAGTCCACCTGCTCAAAGTTGGCCCTGCATTGAAATGGAGGTTGGTCAAAATGACTTTCAACATTCCCTTCCAATCTAAATTATTCTGTTCATCTCTAAGGGCAGGCAGTGTCTTTCAAACGTCATTAGTCCAGTAGCAATGCTAGAGGACCTTGATTTCCATGAAATAACAAATTTTGCTCTAGGGTTTCTGACTGAATCAAATTGGAACACCGATTAACCAATCCTAAGGAAGAATGGCAATCACTAATGTTACAAAGGTCTTCTGAAGGTCTTCTGAAAGCTTTTTTAATGATACCATCCAGGACTTGTTTAATATCTTAGGATATATGATGGAAATGTAAATAAGATATCTAAAAATTAGACATCCTAACAGTAATTAATTGAGTCTCTTAAAAAAAAAAAAAAAAGAAAAAAAACCCCAACATTTTCTTTACTTAAAGATCTAAATTTCAAAAACTTAAAACTATCATTGTAAAGCAAATGGTGCAAGCAAATCAGTGTTTCCTATCCACTGACTGTAAAAAACATGAGCTTCTTAAAGAAGAAAGCTAATACATATTTCTCTCTTAATATGATAGGAAGAACAGAAGGAATAAGTCATACTAAAAGCCTGAACCCTTTTGCCCATCTGCTTTACAATCAAATAGATTGCCAGTGTTATTTTCAGTTCATCAGTAGTTTCTGAGAGAAAAAGATATTATAAATGTACTAATGTTTATTTTTGTAGTAACTCCATTATGGCAATGACCTCTAGCTGGGACCCAATCATCTACTGTTTGATAAAGAAGTCAAGAGCACTCTTGAGGGCACTGAAGAAACTCTCAGGCTGGGTAGAAAACTAAAAGTCACCACCTGACTTTAAAATGTCAGTGAAGATGAAATGAACATTTCTTCAGGGAAAACAAAGAAAACAGCATAAGAGAAAAACAGAGAGCAAAGGGACTGTTCCCTCTCCATGATAGTTATTATTTTGATATACCACAACAGCCACATTATTTAGGGACAGAAATGTTTCCTCTTTGAGTGAAAAATCTACTGTGGTCCTACATCAGTTTCACTGCTGTCATGCCTAAATAACTGATTACAGATGACTCAATGAAAAAAAATTGTTTAGTGAAACCTTGTAGCGCAATGCGTCTCACCTGACATTCATCTCTTACTTCTTTCAGGAAAAATTTTGCATGATAGTTTGTCATCTTTTGATTTATTTGTGATTTGCATTTTGTTCAGAAGTTTCAGAAGTTTAAATGTTGTTTGAATATTCCTGGATATTGGGAAACAGAGTTTTCAACTTTTGCTTCAAAAAGAGACACACCTGCTGTATGTGGTAAGTGAAAAAATGTAGGAAATGTTTCTATGGTCGTTATAGCACCTTGCCACACTACAGAGGATGAGACTTCTTGTAGCAGTCAGCTACTTCCCTTCTCTGATCATTCTCTAGTTCATACTGAAGCTAGTCCTATCCATCTGAGACTTCTTTTCCAAGGTGTAAATGCCAGTCTCCAGCTTATCTCAGACCTTTTCTGCCAGCTTTTACCAGTCTTATGCCTGTTGTGCAATCTGTCTTTTCATTGTATAAAAATACAAATCCTTCTTCTCCATCTCATTTGAAATAGCTGTAATTTTATTTTTAAAAGGGCAGCTGAAAGAACATTACTGAGAGTAAAGGAGATAGGATTTTCTTGTTTACAGAAGTTGGTATTTCAGCCAAAGTCAACCCTTCTCCTATGAGTTTGCACCTTTGGCATGAGGACAGAACATGTTTATTCTGTGAAAAACTGCATTTATTATTCATCAATGATCTCAGAAAAAACTTAATGATGTCCAAAAAGAGTAACATCTGGGGAGATAGCGGGTACTAAACATAGATATTCCCACTGTAGATTTGGGCAAGGATATTCCCACTGTAGATATGGACTTTATTTTCCCCAAAAAAAACTTTCCCTTGCTAATCAAGTTTATATATATTTTCATGGAAATGATAAAAGCAAAACCCTATTATAATTTAAGATTGCTGTTCAAAAGCATCAGAATACAAGATGCATGAAAGGAGGAAGGGTCAAAATAAAGCACCATAAGAATATTACCTGTGCTCCCCCAATGTGAAACTGCAGGTAACCTTAAAAATAAGAAAAAATACTATTTATTTAGTTAGTGTTTTGATATTTTGGGTTTGCTTTTATGTGCAACAACAAGCTTCAAACTGATGTTTTTCAGGGGATAAACTTGCATGATGAAAGATGGGAATGTCAGGAGTACATAGGAAAAAAGAAAACACTGGAAGACACCCATGGAAGAGCTTTTTCTAGCAGTAACCAAGTAAATAAATATGAATAACTGCAAGAGAGAAAATAAAAGGCTTGACCCTTAAAAGACAATTTTAAAAATTTTACTTGTAGTTAAGAAAAAAATGAGATACAAAAGAAAATAGGATTGAATTATAAAATATTAATTTAATTAATTTCTCAACCAAAATATTAGTATTCCATATTTTAACTGCTAGAATTCTTTATAGACCCAATGAGATCCTTAAGCATTTTTTTTCTTAGAATTTCTTTGCTTTTAAAGGAAATCACTCGTTGTGAGAAGTCCTCCAAGTTTGTTTGTGGAGATTGCAGCAATTTAGTCTTTCAAAGGTAGTATTGTATATCTTGGTTACAGTACTCCTAGCTTAAACATATGTTATCTTTCATATGCTTTGTTATCAATCATTAGAAATATTGAAGGCTGATAAAGCTTTATTTTCAAGTCTTTTTTCTTCTTAGCACCTGAGAGAAAGTCTTCCATTACAAAGCAGTGTAAAAGTCACTCCTTTTAGTTGTCTGAGAAGGACCAACAGGCCACATAACAAATCAGTCAACTGGTTTTGTATGCTGAAATAGAAGAGGCTGTGTTCATAATCAGCAGGACTACCTGCTAAATTTTATATAACCTGGCAACTGCTCACTTTTTCTAGTAAAAACTGAAAAGACAGGGGCTAAGTAAATGTTAATCAGTGCGTAGTTTTACAATTTTAGGGTTTTTTTAAGAAACCAGTACTTTTTCTTAGATCTTCTTTAAGCAATCGTCTTACTGCTACCTCATTATGGTATAAAAATCCTCAAAAATTGAGATCACTGGGGAAAGAAACCTTTGACCACTGGTGATATGTTGCCATTTTATATCAGTGTACAGTTTTAACTATTAACCACAAAATAAAAAGCTGAAATCTTCCTTTACATTTTTATGCAGAAGTTTGCATATATTATTCCAAGTAATACCATGGTGCTGTTATACTTAAACTATTATTAAGAACACAAGACATAAAGAGAATTTACATTATAGCTTTGTGGTATACTGACCATGGCCATCTGTTAGGTGCCCAGCCAGCCACTCTCATTCTGCTTCCTCAACAGGGCAGGGGGAGAATACAAAATGCAAATCCTCATGGGTCAAGATGAAGGTAAGAAGATAATTTACCAATTCACATCATGGACAAAACAGACTCAAATAGGGGAAATAATGTATTTCCAATTAAAATAGGGTTACATGGTGAGAAACCAAGACAAAATGACATCTTCTCCATACACATCCTCCTTCCCAGGCTCAGCTTCACTCCTTCTTTTCCAACTCTCCTTCCTCTAGCCCACACCCCAAGCACTGTACAAGAATGGGCAATGGAGGATTGTGGTCAGTACGTAACACCTCTACTCTGCAGTTCACTCCACCTCATGTTTTGGTGAGCATCGGTTCTCTCAGCAGGCTGTGTTCCATCAGGATACACCTGCTCCTGTGTGGCCTCCACAGGCCACAGTTCCTTCAGGGAGTATCACCCATTTTTCATATGGTCCTTTCCGTGGACTGCAGGGAACATTTGCTCCACAGAAATCCTCTCCATGGGCTGCAGGGACATCTCTGCTCCAGCCCCTGGAACACCTTCTCTCTTCCTTCTTTGATGCTGGTGTCATCAGAATTAACTAGACATTGCTGACTTTGCACATGGGCTTGACTGTGTCCTGGGGTGAGTCTGTTGAAGAACTTCACAGAGGACACCCCTGCACATCCCCCAGATGCCAGCACCTTGCCACAGGTTTGAACATGAGTTTCAAAACACCAGTCTTGTTTTGTTGATTTACAGAACAAAGCTGAGTTAGCTGTTGATCATCAAACAAAAATAGGCAGTGTTCAATGTAAGATTAAAGGGCAAGAAAACAATTACACTGACAAGAAGTCAAAACTAATTTTGGGAGAAAATTACTTTCCTGTGGCTTATCTTGTGACATTTCTATTGCATTACCCAGCTGCATTACTTTCCTCTATACTGACCCTCTGTAAGTAGAAGAAAGGCAACTACTACTTTGTGTCCCGATAAAGCTTGCAAGAGAGGTTACATACAGATATGTTCCTTTACTTCACCTTTCTTCTATTCCAGATTCCCTAGTATATAAACAAAAGCATATTCTGACAAGTGTCCCCTCTGCATGAGAAAACACGAATAAAAATCGTAACATTCCCTGCTACCAGCTGTCCTTCAGTGTCAAAATTTGATGAGAAACAATGAGGGAAAATGGAATGTAACCCTGTTCTTTTCAAAAGATCATTGACTCACTTCTCAATATGAATAAGGAAATAAAATAGGTCATAAACTGAAATTCAGCTCCCTGCACCTTCACAGTTGTCTTGACTTCATCTTCCCTTCATTTTTTATACCATTGTCATCCACCTATTTTAGCAGAAATATTTATTTACATTATTGTCAATAATCACAAAATCCCTATATATTTAAAACTTCAGAAGCTTTGCTTACACAGCACAAAATAAGTTGATTGGAATTCAGTAACTTGATGACTAAAAAAAAATCTTTACCAATCATTCAGTCAAAGATTCAAGGAATTTTCCCCTTTAGCTGGGATTCTTATAGACCCTGAATGAGATTATCAATTTCTTAAGATCGCTATCTGACACACTCAAGTAAAAACTACAGCCATGACCTCTGCATTCCTAGTATCTTCTTTATGTACATTGCCATGGTGGCACTGGTACTCTTCAGCAGCTTGTCTGAAAATGAAGTTCCAGAATGAAAGAAGAATGAGTTAATGAGACAGAATGATGCTGGAAAGGCTTTGAAAGTAAGCTAAGCAAGTCTTGGTACTATTAAAGCAGTTTGTTAACAGCAAAAATGTCATCTTAGGGAGTCTGTCTGAAACATTCTCCTTAGGGTAACCCTTACATAGGTCAAAGACCTAAAGACTGTTGTAAGCAAACAGTGCTATGTAAATATTCCAACAATTACACAGACACATCTTCTGGTAACAATAAGAAAAGCCAAAACAGCATGTTAAGAGGGAAGCTAAAGGTAAAGCAGTTGATTAATTTAATGGTCCAAGGACTGGCATCTGCAGGGTTGGGGTTTTTTTTGCCTTTGTAAGGCAAAGTGAATTAGTTGAATACATTACACAGGTAATTTTTTTGCTTTCCTGAATTGAAGGGACCAAAGTGTTTTTCTCTGGAACTAAGCTGATAAATATTATGTCTAACATACCTAAGGGCACAAAAGGTCCTTTAAAAATGTCACTAGAACAAAGCGTATACTTGGAACTAATAATAGCAAGGAGAGGTTGAGCTGGTTTAGAAGTGCAAGAAGGATTGTAAAAACAACCCACAGAAACATTCTATGTTACTTCATCTGTAGATGACAAACTAGGTTTTCAAATGCTACAAAATTTGGCATGACATTTTTTTGCTTTGTCTCTTCACACAATATTAAAAAAAAAAAAAAAGGGAGACCTACTGAATACGAAGGAAGAAGGAAGAAACCATGTTAATAAAAAATTGAATAAGTCAGAATCAATAACAGGAGACAGCTTCTCAGCAGCAGGAAATAAATAGGAGAAGCCTTTATTAGACACCAAATTCTGATCTTTAACATGATGGAAAAAGTACGCAGGTAATCAGTTTTACAAAACTTGAAGTTTGAACAAATACCACAATATGAAGCATGCCGTTAATGATATAGCCCTCTTTTCTAATACAGGATTCCAAAATTTTGTTTTAATTAAATTGACTTCCATTTTTACATGTCAGTTCTTATCTCTTCTGTCCCATATAATGCGTACAAATCTATAAGCTCTAACTGCAGATGGAAAGGTTCAACAGACCACAGATGTTGGTTTTCAGATGAAAATCTATTTCTCAGTCCAACAAGTAAAAATTGCCTGGGTATTGTCTGCATAAATATGTCCAGACCAGGCCACTTGTAGTCTCAACATTGTGTCAGACTTTTTTGCATCATTCAGCATACTGAAAGGTTAGCATTCAACTTAAAATGAAAATGAATGTGATTTTTAACTATTTAAGTGCTAAAGTATATCATATTTTAAACTTTTTCTTTAAAATCAGAGGTCTGTAACTCTGAGAAGGGATTGTAGAACAACTTGTATAACATTTTTAAATCACTATGATGAATGACTGCCAATCAACTAGTTATAATCACATATTGTGCTTTTTAAAAAGAAACCCAAAATAGAAATCTGCACTCATTCATACTCTAAAGTATGTAATTTTTTAAAACCTGTAACTTCATGAATTTTTAATGGATGTACTGCCTTTTCTCATATCTTGAATATATAAGACGTGAGTTATGCAAAGCAAAATAGAAAGACATGACATAAAATATATATTCTATTAACAATACATATTGTGTGCATGTGGATTGCCTTCCATGGTTCTCTCTACAAATAACCCTTCAGTTCTCTTCAGGGCATACTTTCAGTTTAGGAAAGCTAAAATTTGCCTATTAAGATCAGGTAGTGAATATTTAAGTGTAAACAAATACCTTCAGAGGTTTTGCAAATTAACACAACAAACAGCCATCCCTTACTATATTTGGTTTTAAGCTATGGACTCTTTCTGCATATGAGAAAGGAAAAATTTAACTTTGAGGGGATAAATTCTCAACAGTATTAAAATCTCCAAAGAAAAGTATCTCCCAATGAGAAGAAAGTCAGAGAAAAAATAACCACTGTTATCTTCAGTTCAACAAAGTGAAAGGTACAAAATGTAATCCACAAATATTCATCCTTTTTGTCCATCCAAAGGAGTCTATTGCAATATATTAAAAACTAAGGAGCTAAACCTACTTTAAAGTATCACAACCTAAATGGAATACTGTTGGTGTTTTACAGTTTTAATTATCAGAAGATTATTAAGACGAGGCAAAAGGAACAAGTTTTTTAAATATGCCACTGAGCTACAGGACTATCACATGGAGAAAGAAATTGTCTTTAAACTGATCTTTACAATTTTTATTTTCAATACTTTCAGCAATTTCAATACAAAAAAAAAAACCAAAATAACCAACCCAACCAAAACCCCAAAGCAAAACAAACAAACAAACAAACAAAAATGAAATAAGAACTTTCTGCATAGCTCCTTAGCACTGAGTCAAGTTAGTTTTGCTGGGCAACGTATTCAGAGTCTGTGCAAATAATGTAAGCTTTTGGCTGAGGTGTAATTCATACTTTCTTAAAAATATTTTTTAAGACTTGATATGATTAAGTGCTCTTACTCCTTATAATGTGTAGCACCAAGGACATGAAAAGCATCTTTATGTGATATTTGTCACCCCTGCGTATGGAAGAGAATGAACTTCAATTAATATTACTGAAATCAAGATTTATTGCCAGCTTTGCCACTTTCTGACAGTCACCCTGCTTGTGGCAGTATCAACACAAGGAGTAACTTGAGATCAAATATGTACAAAGGACCTGATGTACAAATTCACGCTTCATGTCAGGATGACTTCACATCCACAGATTTTGCCAGGATGCTAGGAGGGAAAAAAGGATACACTAATGAGCAGAAATTTCAGGGATATGAGTGACATGTTCTGATAGAGTATCTGTAGTATCAAGAACAAGTCCTTAAATGAATGCCATCTATGACAATAAATGAAAGGTTAACACAAACTTCTGTTTGTTACTTATTTTAGTAAACCATATTTCAATAGAGCCCTTCCAGGCTCTATGGGTCAATCCTTTCTTCCTGTAGGACATCCCTCTCCAGTTCTTAATTTCTGCCTGACCATGCAGGAAATCAAACTAAGAATGTTATTCAATTTTGCAGGTCTCCAAGTCTGCAATTTTCATTTTATTGACATATTTACACCCTTTATATGCCTTTCTATGTTATGTTTCCTTTCAGCAAAGGAAAAAATTACATCCAGAAATAAAATCAAATATCTTGATTCTCCTTTTCCTTAGCTGTCTATTATTAGCTCATTACTATCCATCCATCAGCAGCCATTGCAGGTTATGTCTCCATACCTCTTTCATCTAACTATTTTAACACTTACCATAGGAATAGGTTTTGGCTCACCCACTGATATGTTGGCTTTAAACTGATGTGACTAGCATGGTATCTATACAGTCTGATATTCATTATTTGTATTTATGAACATCCCTACAGAACACCCATCAGGAAATAGTAAATTCATGATATTCACAAGATGCCATCTGCAATTATTGAACTCAGATTTTTTTTCCTAAGGTTTCGATGAAAAACATCAAGCTGATTTAGGAAGTTTCACAGTATTATAAAACTTGTTTTGCTAGTCTACAGAAACTAAGAATAAATACAGGAGCATTCATTCTATGCATATTGCAAACCAAGTTGGTCTAATTAATCTATGTTACTTCCAACCATCAACTACCAAACAAGGTACAAAGCTGTGGAAAATCACATCTCACTTTTCAAAGGATGTGTAACCATATAAACTAAAATTTTAATAACTATTGGTAAACTTTCTTAATGGGAAATAATATCATTGCTTTCTTGTTAAATTGGATACCTGCTTTTATGATATTTACTGTCTCCCATACTTATAAATCAATCACTCTAACCTAAAGATTAATTTTCCTAATTGTTTAGTTAATAGCTAATAGGAGAACTCCATAGGATTACTTTGTGTATAGAAGAAATTGAAGTGAATGCCGAATAGACACTGACATATTTTAGCAAGATCAATTACAAAATGTCAGTAACTTCTATATAGAAGACAAAACCATCATTCTGTGGAACAAAAGGCTCTTTAAAGGATTAAGTAAAATCCTCACAGTTCATATGACTTCAAAAGGCAATGAGACACTTTCCTTCTGAAGTCACTACCAAGAAATATTGGTTCCTTTGTCTTTGAGTGACACACATGGTATATTGTGATTTCTGTTGGATAGTTAACAGAAGTACACCACCACACTGTCAATTCCTCATTTTATATTTTACAGTGCCTACTGTACCTGTTTCTCACTTAAGTATGTAGAAATATGAAGGTGTTTCCTTTAATAGCTTTCATTCATTTTCTCATTAACTTAAATATACATATAGTACTTTTAATCAATACCTACATTTAGAACAGTAATCCTTACTCTTTACAATCACTAATATTATATTTAAAGCAAGCGAAAAATTCTGAAATGAAATTTTCCTGTAAAGTGGAATATATTTCAGCTATTTCATGTTAAGGAAAATCAGAAGAAAGTACATCTCCTTAAAGACAGTTTCAAAGTCCTGGTTATATTCTCATGCCAGATGCAAGGTAACACAAAATGAAGCAATAGGAAGAACAATATCTACTGAGTTTATACACCAGATGCTTTAGAAATCTCTTCCATAATAGAATCAAGTTTACAAATTAAAAGGAAGTTAAAGCACAGAGGAGGCCGGGGGAAGGAGGGAGGAAAGCTATAGAGTGCATTTTTAGGACCAAGTGTTTAATAAAATAAAAAGGAATATATGCTTTAATAACAAAACAGACAAGAGAAAAAGGAATCCACAGCTACTTAACTGATTACAGCACTGCAATGCCTGGCCAGGGCCACTGATGAATTTGTATCAAAAGCATTCAAGTGCTCACTGGTTTTTTTGGAGCAGGTTTACCAGCTATGTTACTTTTTCCCTTTTACATCCAAGCACAGTAATGTTGTAGCTATCCTCAAGTCAATTCATTGCACACAAGAAATTCATTGCAGTCCAAAATTTATTTTCATATGAGCAATATCAAGACTAGATTGTGTATTTGAAAATGGCTTTACCTGTTTAGCTTTTTAAATTTTGCTTAGTTTAGTAAGGGCTGATTCTTACCCAGGTGGTCCAAGTGATAGATTTTCCTTGATCCCTCTAAATTAAAATTAGGGCTTCCATTTCCCTAATGTGTGCTAAACCACAGACCTGTGAATGTCTTGAGTCATCTGGATTTACTGTTCATGGATAAACCATAGTTACATCATGCATGCAGCAGTTTGGAAGCATCCAAAGGGCCATTTGTCTGGCTATGTGGAAATCTATGACAGGTGTCCAAAGCCCTCAGATTCTGACAAGACAAGATTTCACATGGTGAAAAATGAACATATGTTGCACCTCAAAGAAAATAAGTAAATTCCAGGGAACTGATTGTGTTACTCCATACTGATGCACAAACTCTCATGATTTCAATGAAATAAAAACTAAATTTGATCAGCACTTTGTCTAGGTATACTATATACCTTCAGGATTGATTTCGTGATTTTTTTTTTAAATCCATTATATTTCATTTTATTGTAACTATTTGAGAGAAAATACAAGCTCTTTCAACTAGTTTATGAGACAAAGTTCAAGCCTGTAGCAAACACATTTTATTGATTACAACATAGAACCCAGAGACTGGGTTTAGCAGTGTACTGAAAGATTAATACCTGTAATTCAAAAAGCTGTGAAGATTCAGGCTTTGAATGGAATCCTCATGAAGGTATAACAAAATACATATATGTGACCTGAGGCTAAAAGTATCATCATTTCATATACAAAGCAGAGAGCAAGAGAACTCAAGTGCAAGGAAATAATGTAAATGTATCTACTGCAAATTCTCAAATTCTAGTCTTCCTTACACCTGAAATCAGTATTAAAAGAAATGTAATTACATGAAACATACCAATGGGCAGATTTGGCAAGGCAAGTTTTGTCTCATGTCAGGTTAGAGATTAGATATTTAAGGCAATTAAAAAAAAACCACTAAGCCCACTGAAATTTATATTTGCATGTCTAATTTCCCATATTACCATGAAGTTCTAGTGACTGATTTCATAAAACATAATATAAATGACAATATTTTGATTGACACATCTGAGAATCAGTTATTTCTCTTGGTCCATTAGAAGGGTTAGGAGCTTCTTTAAAAACTGAAATAATATCTCACATGTCAAATAGCAATACCAGAGACATGAACATCACTAGGAAGCTGTTTTCCACAGTGGATTTCAGACCCAAGATTCAAATCAGAATTCAACCTGCAGAAACTTCAACTCCAGATTGATACCTGTCATGATATTATACATAAATAAATAACAATTACTACAACTTGTACCATTTTAGCCAGAAAACCACACAGTACAGAATTGTACTAATAAAGTAATAAAAATATGATAAAGTAATAAAAATAATAAAGTAATAAAGTTATTGTTTGTTTTCTTTAGACTAAAAAGATTATGAAATAAATAGAATGTTGCCAACAACAAATACTGAAGAATCAGGAAACAGTGATAGCAACATTCTGGGGAAAAAAAAAAAAAAAAAAAAGAAGAAGAAGTGCTAGGACTAGACAGACATTAAAAAGTGGGTGCATATTAAGATATATACAGGAGGCACTGGATATTAGGCTAAAGTACTGAGAAATATAATTGACTGAGAAGTCAGTTTACTAAACTTGTGTCTACCTAATTTAAATAAATAGATTTTCTAATGGAGCAGTAATATATTTTTTTTTTAATAAAGTGAACTTAAAATACATTTTGTCTGCAGAATGGAGTCAGCTGGTTAGGCAGGAAACACCACCTAAGACTTACGGTGTATACTTGCCACTGTATCTTTGTTTAAAAATCTACATGACTAATAGTTAGGCCAGGTTGACTTCATCTTGTAACAGTTTCCTCTTAATTCATGAATAATTTATGTGAAAGTACTGTAGCTGTCTTAATTAAACAAGAAAAGACCCTGTGGAATGCCTAATTCAAAGCAAGAGAAATTCCTATTCCAGTATCTCACTACAACCAAGTTAAACATCTCTTTTTTATCTTGACATCACACTGTGCTTGTAAAGTGAGTATACCACATTAAGAACAGCCCTGAACATTTGGGGGGGGCATGTTTAAGGACGCAGACAACACAGGTTGCAGGCTGAAAAATTATTACAAATTACAGGACTAAATGCAGAAAACATTTCTTCCCCACCATACTCCTACAGAGATATTATATGACTGCAGAAAGCAGACCAGAGTGCTGGAAATTCCAGCAGACTCTTATAAGCTTTCAACAGCTCACTGCTGGTTTAAGGTGACATATAGAAGCATAAAGATACATTAAAAGAAATAGGAAATACAGCTGCATCTACACCAGTGTATTAAATTACTCTCTCTGTTCACTGAGGGGTCCAAGGCTGTAACACTCACTCCATTGAATCAATACAGCAAGGCTTCACAGCATTTAAGTCACATATATCTGATTTGTGACCAGCTTGAGGTACACTTGGCCTCCCTTGGTTTACCAGTCATACAATACTCAGCAAAGACTCTTGAGAATTTGACCTGCCCTCAGTGCATCTTGCATCATGAACACCTAATAAAGTCACTTTGTTGTCCTCTGCAAAGGACCAGCATAACCCTTTCTATCATTAACAATAATGGCTAGGAAAAAAAAAAATAGTTTACCAAGCACATGAAAGAGAGGCTGGGATTTAAACTAAGCCAAGACTATCAGTCTCCCTTGCTCTTCACAAGGCTTTTCAGCACTCTTTGCTCATTGTCCTGCTGCCTTCTGGGCCCAACTCAGCATATTGTGGGAAAGCTAGTCAAGAAACAATTTGAAGCTGCCAGGGGTCTCAAGCGGAAGTTCTACAAAAAAAAATGTCTTTGTCATACTAGAAAAGTCACTGGTTTATCCATGCCTGAGACGAATACCTTCTAGCCTTACACAGTTGCCACAAATCCACACTCTCCTTCCAGAACAGTTTTCAAATCAAGACGGAAAAGCTGTCTACTTGTAAGACTATGCAGCATGGATCACCTTGTGAACACACTAACAGATGAGATGCTTCACCCTCTGTGTAGTAGCAACAGATTTGGCAGATGTTTGTAGAACAATCCTCACCATTTTCCTCTAACAGGATAACAAAGATAACCCCACACAGGAGAAGAATAATACTGGACAAGCGATAACTGCTGTATTTTACCAGTACTCATATAACAAAGCTCACCTCAAGTTTTCAATTGCAATTATGAAGAACTTGAGATATATTTCACCTTCACATGCTGCCTTCTGTCTACCTCTACTTTCTACTTGCTTCTGCCTGCTAGTCTCCTAGGCTAATGCATCTGCCCTCCAGAAGACCACGCAAAAATAGAACACACCTTACAGCTACAACCTTCTCAGGAAATATTGCCTGCTCATTCACATTCTTATTTGTTTAACTTTGTTCTGCAGCAAAGGTAATGCTTCACATGTGATTGCTGTGTCAGAAGTTCCAAATGTGGTAAAATGTTGCAAATGCTGCAAAAATCAAAGGCTGTGTTCTGTCTCTTCCGAAGAGGAGTGAGGTGTTGCTGGTTTTTAGATGGTGGCTTTTACCAGTTCAATATACTCAAGCAGGAAAGACATTACTAAAGAAATTATTTTCCTGTTCTTTTTCCTTTTCTTTTAGGGACTACGGTAGCCTTCCACAACATTTGTGATCACCTTTTTTCATTACCATATAAAAAATATTTTATATGCATTGGATACGCATTCCTTGCGTTATTACCATGACAATCATCTTTCTCCTAAAATGTTCTCTTGCAAATGTAATGGAGGTCTGCCCTGATTTTGAGTGGGATAAAAATATTTAACTTCCTAAACAACTGTGCACTTGTTTGCTGCCCTGTCTCAACTGTTTTTCTTCTCAAAAACCAAAGTAAAAGAGAAAACTGAGAAGTCTGTCAACTATATAACAATTATATTTTAGTAAGGGACATCAATTAAGAAAGCCTTTTGAAGACTTAGCTGGCCCCAAGCAAGATTATGTTCTTATACATTCATTTTCCTTTAGGTACCCAGCAATTCTAACCAGCAGATTGAAGTTGACTTTCCTTGATTAGAATTAAGGATAGTCTATATTTTGGAAGGAAAAAAAAACAAACAAACCAACAAAACGCCACAAATCAGGTGCATTTTCTAGGAGAAAATAGGATTTTCTACTTGTTCTCAATATTTATGAGCAAAAATGGCAACAAATTAGAATAGAATTCTCAAAATAATGAAGAACTGTAGTACGAATTGTAATTTCCCCTTCTATTCTGGCTTTGGGATTCTTGGTTGTTTTTCTTTTTTCTAGATACTTCTTATTACAAAGATACAGGACATAGAATAATAGAATCAGAATAGTTAGGGGTGGAAAGGACCTTAAGATCATCTAGTTCCAACCCCCTACCATAAACCATGTCAACCAAGGCTCTGTCCAACCCACCTGTGAATACCACTAGGGATGAAGCATTCACAACTTCCCTGGGCAACCCATTCCAGTGCCTCACTACCCTCACAGTAAAAAACTTCCTTATATCTGATCTAAAATTCCCCTGTTTAAGTTTTAACCTGTTATCCCTTGTCCTATCACTACAGTCTCTGATGAAAAGTCCATCCCCAGCATTTCTATAACCCCCCTTCCGATACTGGAAGGCTGCTGTGAGGTCTCTACGCAGCTTTCTCTTCTCCAGGCTGAACAGCCCCAACTTTCTCAGCCTGTCCTCACACAGGAGGTGCTCCAGTCCCCTGATCATCCTCGTGGCCCTCCTCTGGACTTGTGCCAACAGTTCCATGTTCTTTTTTATGTTGAGGACACCAGAACTGCACACAATACTCCAAGTGATGTCTCACATGAGATCAAAGTAGAGGAGCAGGATCATCTCCTTTGACCTGCTGGTCATGCTCCTTTTGAAGCAGGCCAGGATACGATTGGTTTTCTCAGCTGTGAGCACACACTGCCAGCTCATGTTCATTTTCTCATTGACCAACACCCTCAAGTCTTCTCCACAAGGCTGCTCTGAATCCTTTCTCTGGACAACCCGTAACTGTGCCTGGAATTGCTCTGACCCAGGTGTAGGACCTTGCACTTGGCATGGTTAAACTTCATAAGGTTGGCATCAGCCCACCTCACAAGCATGTCAAGGTCCCTCTGGATGGCATTCTTTCCCTCCAGCGTATCAACCGAACCACACAGCTTGGTGTCACTGGCAAACTTGCTGAGGGTGCACTCAATCCCACTGTCCATGTCACTGACAAAGATGTTGAACAAACCCATCCCAACACTGATCTCTGAGGGACATCACTCGTTACTGGTCTCCAGCTGGACAGTGAGCCATTGACTAAAACTCTGAAAGACTTTTTACAGTTCTACCAAAAGTGTTTTGAGATTACTCAAAATATTCTACAGTTCAAAATCGATAAAGTGTTTAATTATTGTTTTTTAGAGATAATTTTAAAGTTATATAGCTTTTTAGCTCTCTGACACCTAAGTATGAAGTAGTCTTATAGTATCTATAATGACAAAACTATTAGTATAATTAAAATATATAACATATTAATATTCAAGCCACAGAAGAATTCTGATCTGTGAATATGTGATATGTTTCATTTATCACATTTCTAAAAATAAATATTTATGAATTAAACTTTGGTAATTAAAAATAAAAAATTCACTGAGTCTAAACTCTTATCATTCTCCTTATTGCTTTTTTCTTCACCACCTGTCTTCACAGGTCACAGAGCATCTGTATGGCAGATTTTCCCTGTTGCCTTGAAAACCTTAGGCAAGAAAGGGTAATCCCAGTCTGCCCAGCTCTTCTCTGTTCATTATGCATTGTGACTATTTGAATTTTGCATTGAAAATGTTTATACTGAAAATGTTTTTCCCTCTTAACTAGCTATTTTTAAAACCTTGCCCTCAAGGTGACTTTTTGACTGGAAAGCCCCTGATCAAGGTAAGTGCTACTTAGCAACAACTAAAACATCAGTGTGTTATCAGCATTATTCTCAGACTCAGGCCAAAAGAGCACTGTACAAGCTACTTGGAAGAAAAAACAATAAGTATTACAACTGAAACCAGGACACAATTGTGTCATCTTCCTGAGTGGAAGGATGTGTCATCAACAAATTGACATTTTTGTGGTATAGTTTGAAGGGCCATCCCAAACCATAGGCAACTACATGATGGTCAAAATCCTGTGGTCAATATTCACATCTCTCATTTCTTAACTGTATTTTTTCTTCAAGGTAAAAATACCTTGTCATCTAGAAAACTGATAACATTTTCAGAAATTGTATGAAAATTATCCAGAAATTCATCAGAAACTATATTTCTACTTTCAACAGAAATTTTCCATTTTAAATTGAAATATTAGTATTCTATATCACCCATTTTTTTCATACAAGTTAATAGAAAAGGGGGGTTCTGCATTATCTAAATGTATTAGCTAAATAGAGTTAAAATACAGTCAAAAATACAGTTTCATTGAACAATTTGAGCAGGCAAAGAAAATGAAAGAAAAATATTTTCTGTCTTGTCTTTTTCGATTTGTCTTGCGCTTTTTTTTTTTTTTAATTTGTGTCTTCCTGTTGCTTCAAATTGCATAATAATTATGTCAATATAGTTAATTCCAGATCCTTAAAAAAGGTAGCTCTGGCTTCCTTTTAAATCTCAGAGAACAAGAATTCTCCCAGTGATTTAAAATGGGATTATTTGCCTAGGTCCTGAGTCTCCACAGATTTGCACCTGCAAATTGTTAACCATATTCTCTGTTTTGCAATTGCTCTTCTTTTACCTGTTCCTACTTACCATACTGAAGAAAATGTGAATTTTGTGTGAATAAGAGCATGGGACTGGATTCTTAAACAGGAACTTTCCTCTTAAGTATGAGATACCAGTCAAATACATTTGCCAATAAGAAATGTCAATTTGTTTCATGCAAGTGGTATCCTTCAAATCAACATCTTTATAAGCTTACAATACTACTTCATACTAAGTAGTACAGTATATTTATATTCTTCTCCTGCTAGACTTCTCAAGAGAGATGCAGTACATACCTTTATTTACACATGGCTTGCTTTTCAGTGTATGATTATGGGGAAGTCTTGTGCTGGGTTCAGCAGTAGCAGCTGTTTTTCTCCTTCTTAGTAGCTGGTGCAGTGCTGTGGTTTTGACTTTCAGCCTGGGAACAGCGCTGATAACACCGATGATTTTTGTTGCTGCTCAGTAAAGTCTAGTCTAAGTTCTTTCTGGGTCTCATGCTCTGCCAGGGAGGAGGGGAAGCCAGGAAGAAGCAGAGACAGGACACCTGACCCAAACTAGCCAAAGAGGTATTCCATACCACAGGACATCATGAGCGGTATGTAACTGGAGGCAGTTACCTGAAAGGATTGGATCACTGCTCGGTCGGGCTGGGTATCAGTCAGCAGGTGGTGAGCGGTTTTATTCTCTTCCCTTGTTATTTCCCTTATCATTATTATTATTGGTGATAGCAGTAGTGGGTTTGTGTTATACCTTAGTTACTGGATTGTTCTTATCCCAACCTGTGGGAGTTACATTCTTTCAGTTCTCCTCCCCATCCCTCCAGGAGCAGGGGGAGGAAGAGGGGTGAGCAAACAGCTGCATAGTTTCTGAGTGACAGACTGGGCTTAAACCACGACAAGTCTATGAACATGGTCTCAGAAAGGCATAAAAGAACTCTGATTAAAAAAAAAAAAAAAATTAAAAAAATAAAAATGTCCCTATAGACAAACCCAAGTCCCCAAGTCATTATTTCAAGGGATCTATGCAACCACTGCTTATAATAGCTGCCTGCTAGAGGAAAAATACAGTGGTTTATACTTTTTCAATGTTTAGATTTTGCTCTAACATATAAATTAAACTAACCTAGAAAACATTTCATTCTGGTCAAAAAATTAAATAACAGAGAAAAATATACACTTTCTATATTTTGGATTATTACATATGTGTACACATAAACTAGAGTTCTACTGCAGATATCATTATATATTCAATTTTCTTTATTTTTAAGACCACATATTCACTTTGACAGCAGTTTCTCCTTATTCTTATAACAAGTGATACTTCACAATGTCAAGATCTATGAAGCTATTTATGTCATCAGTGGAATAGAGCTTTTGTCAACCTAGTCCCAGAACACCATGTATTCAGACACCATCTTATTTCCCAGAGTTTAAAGAGTGACATACTTATATCGAGCTAAAGAATCCATTATTAGTTCAATCTTCAGAAAACTTAGAAACCAAGAGTGAAAACTGAAGATTCACTGAAGGGGGATAACATGCTGCTGTTCACACATCAAATGCAAATTCAAAATACAGGTACTAATTATTATGTCACCAATTATAAAATGATCATTAGACATTTATTTAACATATTAATACAATAATCCAATAATAAGGGCAGAATGCAAAAATCCCCCTTTCAATGCTATTGTATGTTTTTTCAATGTTTATATTAATTCTGAAAATACCTGTTGCTATTGTTATACATGGTACCTTCCAGAGCTAGAATACCACATGAAATGCTATGGACTTTTGGGCTTTTTTCAGTTTCGATACCTGATAATAATTGATCTCCATAAAATTCATACATTGACAGATCTTGTAGCAAGTTATTTTCTGTTTTGATTTACAAATAATGTAAGTGGTTCAAAAATCAAAGCTACTGATTAACCACAAGTACCCAAAAAGGCTGTCAATTGAATATGTCAGATAATTGATCAGCCATTTACATTTATGCTGTTCAAATCCGCATAATTTCCATTTAACTTTCAAAGTGCCACTTAGGGCAGAGAAATTAGTTCTTTTACTGTTCGTGCTAGCTAGGCCTCATCTAGGAATAATAAATTCAGTCTCCACATCTGTTACTATGGTAACAGTAAATTTCCTTCAAATATAGAAAAACTACTGGAGTGGACCTCTTAAAACTTTTTTAGCAAACACAAGAAACTTCTAATAGAAATACTGTTTATTCTTATTTGACTCTCTTTTACATACAATTTCAAAGTTTGCAGCACTATCCACTCCCTGTACCTACTTCCTCCAAAGTCAATATTCACATTCAGCGACACTTTTGTTTTAGGAACAACTGCCTTATAATGCATGAATTATTACAGCACCAAAATTCTCATAAACTAAGAATATGTGAGTACATTTTTAACAAGTGTATTTCAGTTTGTAAAAAAACATCATAACAAGACAGATATGCAGGAAGTCCTAATCATTAGAGCAAGCATTCTCTTTAGAGCAAAGGTCATTCTTAAATCTTTTCATTCTAACAGTTTATATTCTATAAAAATAAACGCCATTTTCTATGTCCCTTATAAACATCAAATGTGATTTTGTTGGAATATCTATGATTTTTAAGGCAAAATCTCAAAAGAGGATTGATTGGCCTCACACAGGAATTTAATTTTGCTGATAGCAGATTCATACCTGACTTACGAATGTAAGTGAAGAAATTCATATTCCACTGTTTGTTGAGTGTTGAATTGATACAGCATATTATAAACTACATTTGCTATTATCGCACTAGTCACCTCAATGAAATAATTCAGTCTCACGTAGATCTATTATTTAACTAGTTATGAGAACCTTTCCCAGAAGACCTAACTCTGGGCTTTTGCTTGTTTTTTTTTCCAGAGAAACTTACTATCAGTACTTTTTAACTTACTGTCAGTATTCTTTTGTATTCATATTTTCTACATACCTGGAATGAAATACACGCTTTCTCAAAACAATCTTCAGAATATCAAATACATAGGCAATATGATAGCCTGGGTTCTGTCTAGACATACAATACAGAATTTCAGACAAACTGTCAAGTATTACACTCATTCCTATAATCTCAATTCAAACACTTATTCAAGCTGTGTCAAAATAATAGAAACTGATCTACTATTTTGACAATAGTGCAACAAAACCCTTAAATAACAATATAGGATCTTTAACATTACACAGAAAATTTTTTAGACCTTAACATGAAAAATAATCATGCCTTGATTGTTTTATACTTTTATGAGTGATTTGCTTCCTTATGAAATACCTCCTTATCAAAGGTAGTTAGAATTGTCACTTCTAACTTCAGTTTTGGGGATCTTTCCCTTCTGATTTTCCATTGCTAATTCTTAGATGGTTTATTTCAATAATACTTCCTTGCAAATCCAGCTCATCCTAGCAGCTGAAAACCTACTAGGAAACAACCAGAACTCCCAGTCACTCAAAAGGATGGGCAGAGATTCTGACTGAAAACCATTGGGTTTTGAGAGGGAGGGAAGGGGTGGGGAAGAGGGAGGGAGGAAGGGAGGGAGAGCAAATATATTAAAAATAAGTTTATTCATGTTTTCCATGGGGAAAAAAAAATTGTCTCCGTCCCAAAATAGCAAATAATCTCAGAAGTTGCCCTTTCTCTGGATGTTGAAAGCTAGCTAATATTCTGAATCTGCCTAAAGACTACTTCACATGCACTCTCAAATTATCAGTCTGTTATAGAGTAGTAAATTTATTGACCAAGAGCAATTTCCATTTAATAATATCATTTTGACATATATGTGTAAGTTCTATAACATTTTTCCTATCTAGTTGCAAATTATTTATGTGCATCATACAATCAGTCTTCTTGTAAGTAGCTTTCACCCATGCTTTGCTATTAGTAAATCTGTTCATGGAAGAAAGGGTGTACAGCTAGCAATTCTAGTATAGGAACAGCGCACTGCCTATGGTTCTTTTAACAGTCTTGGCAAGATTTACCTTGTCTGTAAACATGTGAACATTGCCTTTCTATTGTAATTGCATCTGTAGATATCTGAACAAAATGAAGAGGCTTAATACTGACCACAAAGTAAGTAAGAATGACTACCACAAAACTTTAACATATTGGGATTTATCAAAGTTTTTTTATACTCCATACTACATGTACATCCGCCACACTTTTTGGTAGACAGTATTTTCATGTATTTCAACATATACTGGTGGGTAGAACTGTTAATATTCAGATACTGAACACTTTGCAGAAACATTGTATATATAAAGCTTCATGGTTCTCGACTCTGATGATTACAGCAGTGTTGGTGCATATATCAACTTCATAAAGCAGCTTGAAAAAACTGCCAAACCATTGCTACTAAAACAAAGAAATTATAAAGTGTCTTACTGTAAAAGTACAAGACATTAACAAGACTTTTATGTTGCTTTCTTTAGTTAAATAAAAACAAAACCTTCACTTTTATTTCTCCTTTGAATATACAGATCTAGCAAATACCATTCTCCAAGTCCAAATGCCTAAACTCTAGTCGCTACCTGACTCATTTACCATCTAATGTTATCATCGAATTCTTTAACAACTAAAGCAATTCTAGCCTTTCCAACCTGCCAAAGGTTCTGCTGTTGTGTACGCCTGGAAGCACTTCAGGCTGCACAGCAGCGAGAGAGCTCAGTACTCAAGTCAGGCTTAGACCTGGATGGGGTGAATAAACAGATGAGCAATTCCTTCATCTATTTTGCCTGCAGTGCTTAATCTGATAGGTAGTGTTAGAGCATGCCTATTGGATTTGGCTTTACACAAAATACCACAACAGCCAGAGGAAGAGATGGCTTCCCTAACTTTTTGCAGTGCTTAATGCACCCAACTACCTCAGCCTTACAAAGATTTGAATCTGTGTTTTAACCATCAAATTATTGAAAATTCAAAAGTCATAGGACTGGGGAATGTCTTTAATCAGTTCTGTTAAAGCATTTCTATTTTACATAAGAGCACTCAACATTCAAAGGGCCAGCAGAGGAAGAAAAAACAGCATAAAACTTGACAGATTAGGAGGAGTCATGGGGCTCAGTTTTTTGCCTCAAGGATTATTATCCCTTTAACAGTCAAGGGATAAAAAAGTATTTTATGACCAGGACTCTTCCAAGCAAGTCTGTTAACTGCTAAGCTAGAAAGTCATTTAACTCTTACAGTCTCTGACTCAATAAATCATTAGTTATACATAGTACAAAAGCTAAGATCATCAGCAGTACGCAGCAGCAGATGTGGGTTTAAATCCTCCTCACACACAAGTGAAAGTTGACCTCATAACTACAATATCCTGTATGAATGCATTAACCACTAGACAATTATATAAAACCTGGACATCTTCTGTACCAGTCTTTCAACTAAAATGTTATTAAAATGTTTGTCTCTTGATTTGGTTTGGAGTTTTTTGAAGAAGTTTAGTAGACTACTGTAAAAACAGTTCTTGAGACATGAAGCCACTTCCTCATAACTATGAAAAATGCCTAATCCCAAGACATGAGCTATTCCCCACTTTTCTGTTTATTTTTGTCAATTTAACATATCTCATATTAATATAACCTGTCATGAAATCAGGACATACTGGAAAAAAATGGTCAGTATTTTCCTTATTTTCTCATAAATGTTTAAAATTAAAAAATTGTTATGATCTTTGATTTTTTGTATGCAAATTCAGGACCTTATATTTTCTCTTTAAAATATTCATCAGTTTCATTTGCATCTCACATCTACAGCATTGGTCAGAAAAACCTTTGCTTATGTTACTAAATGACAGAAAATTCTCTCCACACAGAACATGGCTCAGTTTCTTGTCATCACTTAAGCTGGAAAAAGATTACGAAGATTCAAGACAAACTTAAATAAAGTAATGGAAGGAAATTAGAAGGAAATAAGAAGCTCACCTTTTAAATACTGTTAGAAATATTCACAGGGCTATTTAAATACAAACAGAGCTCATGGAAGGTATTTAACTGAGAGGCATTACTGTCTTTGTAGTAGGTTTGTGTTTCAAACAATCTCCAGACAAGTTGCTTCTGAGAGTCAGTACTGGAAATGTTGCCAATTGTCTCAGCAGGCATCTTACAACCAAGTGAATTTTGACTTGTTTTTGCAAGTGTCATATGTTTATCCGGCTGCTCAAACTGATTATAGAAACTTAAGAGGCCCAGACCTGTGTGCAAAGACATGACTGAAACTACATATTAAATCTGAGCATGCTGTTGTGAAAGAATAAAAATGAACTACCAATAAAGACATAAGTGAAATATTTTCATTCACACCCTGTAAGTATATGGGCAGAAAACGATGAATCAATTTGGACTGAGATTTTCACACACTTCTTTGCTATATCTATCAGATTCAGGAAGCTTACATCTCAATTTTGCATTTGTTCTGGAAGCAGCAGCCTCTCAGTGTTGTGGAAAGCAGTCTCTCAGCCACCAAACCACTGAATTCAGCAGAATCTCTCCTTCTTCATGCAAAAGCAGAATTAATGAGAACTGAATAGTAGCTATTATGCAGTTCTGCTATATCTTATTTCAAATCTATTGAATTGAGCAGAAATTTTATAAGGACATTAACTTCCTTTTTTTATCTGATGTTTGCTGCAAAACTCTTTTTCTTTTTGGAAGAATTCTTCCTTTTCCTGGCAGAAAAATAAGAGCTGCCCTTTTCCTGGGAGAAAAATAAGAGATGCAGTGCAATGCAGAAATGACATGGGTTTATTCCAAGAAGAGAATTCTCTAGGAGGACTTTCTGGCTCCCTGTGTTCCACTGATTTATTTCTGAGAATGATGTTCTGAACACATATACCGAAAGCAGCATATCAACAGCACAATGGCTGCAAAAGGACTTAAGTAGTATGTATCCTATCATCCAAGAATATTTCTCCTTCACAAATAAAAGTAGTGGCTGTGCATGTCTGCACAGTGTACCTATTCCAGAAAGCCAGAGAGAACACTGTGAAAAGTGGATCCTTTTCACATTATCAGTGGATATGGTGTTTACTAGAAATGAGCTGAACAAGAAAGAAAGGGAAGGCTTTTGCATTAAATACATATATATACACAACTATACACATATATGCACACACAACATTTATTAGAAGTCGCTTTTAAAACCCTTTTTAGATGCCAGCAGTGCATGTTACTCCAGCCTCACACGCTATTTAGAATTTCTATGTAGTTACGCAGAGAGGAAATTAAAGATTATATCTGAAAAACAGTTTAAAAGATGAACATAATGTGAATGAAATGAAACGCTCATTAATGATGCTGGGCAAGTTTTACTCTGATTTACAGCCATGCTGCTGTCATGCCTGCAATGACATTACACTGGTATAAGGAAAGAAATATAACCCAATGAGGCAGTGCATTCATTTTTGAAGCAAGATACAGCTAAGGGTTAGATCTACACAGAGATTTCAGAGCCTAGCCTCAGGCTAAAGTCCACATTTAAAATCTGCATTTAAAAGGACCCCACTAGCTGATCAGGATTCATAACTTAATAATTCCTATCGGTTAGCTGATGGGATGACAAAGGATAAGGAGGACCATGTCTAAGTAATAGAACTGGTATATACCTGAAACTCTGCCTCTTCCTGAAGCACAGACACTTTCCCTCAGTTCTCAGTTTCAAAACCTAGGAGAAACTGGAATTCATAAAGCTGATCCATCTCCTGGATTTATTTGCATATTTTCCCGTCATGATCATGTCTTTTATTTCATAATCTTTCAGAGATATAATTTATCTGGGGAGGCAGACACACAGGTTCAATACCTTCTGTATAGTAAGCGGTTGAAAGCTTCAACTTCTAGCATATAACCACCAGCCTAATATAAAAACTAGTAATAATGCAATACTTAGATGCTGTATGAGCATAACAAAAGGATTTAGAATCAATTAAGCATGAAAACCAATATATGGGCATGGACAGATGATGAATAAAAAAAACACTAAAAAAAAAAAATCCAACCGTACATATAACAGCACGCTCTGAACACAAGAAGCCAACCACTGGAAAGAGTTATGTCACAGCAGAGTCTTAAGGAAGTCTCAAAGGAGTGCAGTAATAAAGAAATTTAGCTGAAAACAAAGGGCAGGAGAGAGTGAAATTGCAATGCTCCACAGCTGCATGGTGGAAGCTAGCATAAGGTGTTGACTCGAAACTGATGTTTGAATATACATATGCATGCCTGTGCACAACCATACACAGACAGAGCTGAAAGTACATCAAAAATCTAAAATAAGAGAATACCAAGAGGAAGAAAAGATTTTTTAAAAAAAGAAGTGTAATGCCTATATGTGTGTACACATGTTCCTGTTTGCGAATGTATATATTTCAACTTTATGCTCAAGATGTCTGTCATACCTCCTCCTTTCCCTAGACTGGACAATCTACCCTGAGATGGTTGTCACTTCAGATACATTCACAGAGTAATTCTGGAAATGGATGGGGACTGGGATTTAACCCTCTCCACTCCCACAAACCCCTGCCTCCTACTATTTACGTTAGCTTTTCAACTGTCTTTTTCTGTACAAGATGGACAGGTAGACTGGTAGACAGACAGCTACATAGGCACAATGTAGAATAAATCCAGAGTTTTATAACTCTCAAAATTAATTTGGTTTTTGTTGGATTCTGTAGCAACTTACTCCTTTAGACAGTAAGGAACTACGGTCTGTAATTGTTTTTGATGAGTAGTTGGAAGACAAACAATGTATTTTGTCTCCTAATTTCAGAGTCTAATAATCTAACAGTCCCTGCCTAACACTGTCCCCAGAAAGAGTCTTCCACCTACTCAGTTGCTCACATTATCTTATGATAAGCCTTAAGGAAAAATTTAGGAATTAATAGTCCGCAGTAACAAAATTTAGTTAACATTCCTTTAAACTACATAAATATTTGGGATTCAGTTTAGATTATAAATGATTTAGAAGGAAACTGAAAGTGTGAATCTGGATTATTACTTTTTAACTAACCTATGATTATATAAAAATACATTATTCCTCTTTGGATGGATAGCCCCTATAGTTTCTAGCCAATACCTTTGCCTTATTGATTAGCTAATAGTACATCATAATAAAAAATTAAAGAAAAAGTTAACCCTGTATTTAATATCTAGCTTTGCATTAACTCCTGCCATAGTAGAATGTTGCATATTCATTGCAGATCTTCCACTAAATTCAGCTGACCTTAATAACGTTATTATTCATGTCACTGTAGGCCAAAACTAAAGAAAAGCTAAGTTATCATAAGCCAGTTTGTTAGCAACCATGTTATTTTCTAGAGGAAAAACAAACAAAAAAACAATAAGTCACAAAGACAAATCAGCTTAAACAAGTTGTTTCAAAGCTTCCCCCATCAAAACCTTTTAAAATTCCTGGTATTTCTTCTCTTAGAGGATGTATTTATCTTCAGAATACAATATATTCTTGTAGATATTTCTCTTTTATTTTATTATTTAAAAATACATTGACTTTTGAAATAGTGTATTACTGAATTTGCTATTCAACATTCTCTGCAATGCATAAATGTGCAACGCATAAAAGAAATGTGTTTAACTTCAAAAGTGCATTTTCCCTGCATGCACTGTTTTATCTCTTCAGAATATTTGTTTTCCCAAAACTTGAGATTAAATCGTTTTTCTTTACCTCTATAAATGACATCATTGCATTATGCCACAGATTTCAAATGAATTAACCCCTGAATATATCATTGCTAATAAAACAATGAAACCATTCCCTGTTAATCAAAGTTAACAGGAACTATCAGTTTAGGCTATATGCCTGCCAGTTCAGATACATTTTTGGCCATAAAACAGGTTTGCAAGTCTTAAATTGTTTCACACTTCTCTAAAGTGTATTAAGAGCATAACATGAATATTTTAAGCAGCTTAGCTTTGATTTAAATATATTTACTCAGGATATGCTGGCAGCATCCCAAAATGCAGTGTAATACCCTTAAAGCTGGCAATCCCAAACTCAATTTAAGAGAGCAGATAATATAGACTAGCAGCATTAAAGCAAATAAAGTCAATTAACAGGGTTTTTTTTTCTTAATTTGTTTTCTCTAGCTTGAAATTGCAAAGGATGGATAAAGCTGTGGTATTAATGAGGAAAGAAATTAATGGAAATGGAATATAAAACAAAAAAGGGAACAGAGAAGTCCAGGAGCTATTATTCATTACCCAGCACTTAATGGTTGCAATTGCATAGTAATATTCATTTATTTAAAGTAGCCACAGTTCAGAAGGGAAACTCCACCACTGGAATATTGCAGACATTCACCAGCATATTATAAGGGAACCAATATGCTAATTTGAAAGTATTTACTTTACTAAAAGAAATAATGGAAAATATGTATCTATTTACGGAAAATAATGTATTTATTGTAAAAATTGCCAAATTGTCTGTTCCTGAGATTTCCCTCATACATAAAAACTAATTCAATTCATTGTTAAATGACTTATGCAGGCTGCCATATGTGCATATTGAAACATTGGCACTTAGGTGTTCCAAAAGCAAGATAAGAGGGGAAACATCTGAAAATAGTCACAGAATAGTAGCACATCTTGCAAATGAAAACAAATGCTTATATTATTTAATTGCTGGTTGAGATATTTCCTATTTTGCTGCCTACATTTCAGCCTGTTTAAAAGCAGAAAAAAAAAAGTTATTTCCATGTGATGTTCTCTACACATACACTGAAAACTTTCATTTAAAAGTACTGTTGAAAATCTTGCTAGTAAGTTCATAGCACTCACTGACCTTATGTTTTAAAAGTCATTTTAAAAAATCTATTCTATTTCCACAGATATGTAGGAAGTCAACAAAAATAACTCCACCAGCAGAGCATGTTGTGTTTCCCAACAATTATATATCAGGCTTCATAAGAGGTTCATTCTAAAGAATATTTTAGCATATGTATACCCATATGCTTTGTTTCTAAATCCATCTGTTTTGATTTATGTGCTTCAAAATAACAGCTATTTTATGAAACATACATAAGTGAAATAGGGTCCACAATACTTGCTTTGAACAACACTGGGATTTTTTGAAAACCAATCTTTTCATAAATTTGGCATGGAAATTTCAGAATCTTTTCTGAAGCTGGAAATTGCATTAAGCTTCTAATCAATAACTGTAAAGTTAAGATGGAAAGCATAATTTTAATAATACTAATGTTTAACTTTGATATTATTCAAGACATTCATTACTGTCTTTGAGTCATTGAATGCCATAATGCTAAGCAGATAGTTATTTAACAATTCTGAAGAAGCCAGTTTTAAGTCCCTTGCAGAACTGCTTTGTTTCACATTTCAGCTAGCCATGAAGGGCACATTTCCTAAGACAAGCTTGTAAACATATAGGATCATCCTATATTCCTGAAAGCTTTGAACTTGGGTAAAAATCAAATATATGATTTTCAGATTCTATTTCTCTTAAGAATCATGATATCATTCTGTTATAAAGCCATAATAGTTTTAGGAAAAACATGCGTCTATTCTGCACATACATTCCCAGAGAAGGTTTATGTATAAACATGACTGCAGGACTAAGTTGTGGAAACATAACAGTGGCCATTTGTATTAAAGTTTCATAACAAGGAATAGATCATTCAAAATCACCAAACATCTTTGCCCTAATAAGTTGAATAAAAAATTTTGAACTGGATATGCTGGGTTTTTTTTTACATAGCCTAGAACACCTTTGCAAGGTTTAACAGCAAAAGTGGTTTTTAAAACCCTGTGAAATCCTCCAGATATTACTGAGACCAGAGAAGCTTTCTATTAAAAGGCATTTTTCTAATTCAGCATATCTGGTCACATTAGCAGGAAGCAGAAATATGAATTACACTATATTTAAGAACTGTGAAATCTTCCTCTTCAAATTTGTTGTTGCACATACTTAGGAGCCATTGTCACTTCACATGGATTCCTAAGAATAATGAGTGCTCAATACCTTTAAAAAAATCTGGTCACATTATGCAACTTTTCTTGCTACTTGATCAGATACAAAACATTCCTATTGAAACCTCCAGAACCATGAAAAATATTAACTGGCCTATGGTGTGGCCCTTAGTGAGTCTTGATTTAAGTAGGGTAAATCTAGTCCAAATTTAGGATTCCACTAGAGAATTATACTGTATGAGAGGAGAATAACTCAAAGCCCCTTTATAAGATTACTAAAATATTCTTGGTCAAATTCTGAATCAAGATTATTGATCAAGTATACACTGGATATAAATTTTATCACTTTAATGAGTAGGTTTTAATCTCTGTATTTTAAACTTTACATAAAATACATATCCACAAATATGTGCAATATCCATACAAATTTTTAATACACTTGTTTTTTTTATTAGTTACAAAATAATCTGAGATAAAATATGCTGGTTGTTTATTTTCTCTTTAAAAATTTAAATACTCTACCACTGAAATAGAATAGCATAAATAGGAATAATACTGAAACTTCAGATTGCCTAGTATACCCATATTCCAACTTGGCATTAACATTGCCTGACTCTTTAATATAAGGTGAGCAATTAGTCCTTCAACACTTACATTCCTTAATAGACATAAGCTTTTCTGTTTACTGCTCTTAATCCAGTTATAAAGTCCCCTGTGAAAAGACTGTCTGCCTTTGAGGCTATTTCAGCAACAGAACTTGTGAAAATGAGGGCAAACTGATATCCTAGCAGTCAGAGGTTCAACATGCCAAATCTGACAGAATAAAAGTTTTCATAACAATGCAGTAGTAAAATAAACTACTGTCCTGTGTACTATTTTCCTCATCCAAATACATTATCATTGATAAAACAAGGAAGAAGTAATATCAAATGCAAAACTATACCCACAAGTACATGTTCAAGGACAATCAGTAGGTGTGGGAAGTACATTTTTGGATTATGCCATCAGGATCTGTTATGTCAAAACACCTTTGGATAATGCTCCCAGTTACAGTGAGGTATCATCTCTGCCTTGACCAATTAAAAACAAGGAATAAACTAATAAACCACACACGCAACAAAGGTGGTTGGGTGGAGTGGCCTTTGTACCAAATCCCTGCATGAAGTCAGAATGTTGTCCTATTCTTCTTACCTCTGCTCGATGGAAAATACTTCTTCCACTTTAGATTCACAACTTCCTCTTATTTCAACACAAATAGATGCTATGTTAGTTCAGTTCCCAATACTTTCATCTGGGACATGCTCTGATATGGAATTCAGTAGGGACAAAGTATTCATGAACTACATGTTAGCAACATGCACAGCTTGAAGCAAGGTAGTGCTGTACAAAAATTGGGTGATACTGGTTATAACACACATTTTTTCACTGATTCAAGGTCTTTGATGTTTTACACATAAAATGTTTATGCAAAAACATTGACTTGATTTACAGAAAACTCATTTTAATTCCATATTAAAAAAAGAAAAATACTAAAAAAAAAGGCCTATTTGTCTAAATACAAAATACACTTTAAATGCATTCAAAAATGACAAATTGTTATTTAAAGTTTTCATTTTTACTTTTAGGATGATGAATTTAAATACAGTCTTACAGATTTTTAAATAATCAAAGTCTAACAAAGTGATAACAAATGTGTCAGTGAAAAATACAGTGTTATCCCATTTTTCTGAAATAAATTATAAATTCATGGAGTTACTTTTTAAAACATTGTAAGTGTAACCTTTCATTGTGTTATAGATCATTAATTGGAAAGAAGCAGCAAAGAGAAAGAAAAAGTGGGTGGAAATAGAACCAAAACAGTTTATGACCACTTCAAGAGGGGAAAAAAAAAAAAAAAAAAAAGAGGGAAAAGAAGGTGATTTAATCTAGAAACAGCATTCCAGGTTATCTGTAGCTACATTTTTCTTACCAATCATCTTTCTACTAGATGTAAAGAATCCTATTAATATTATTCAATTACAAATAGGCTTCCTAAGAAACAAAACCATTTTTATCTTTTTACATTATTTTAAAATAAATCGACAAACTGCTAATAAGAAAATATTAGATTATATGATACTAATTTTCCATATATGTTTCACAGCAAGACCATATCTGAAGGGTTAATGGACAATTTTTTAGCGACTGATTTCTGCATTTTAACAGCTCATCTGTCACATCTCAAATGATGCAGAACTTCATCACCAGATTATACATTTTTTTGTTTTGCTAGAACTTTGTAACCTAGGTCTGTCTCAATTTTAAATTTACTGAAACACTATTGATATGGATTAGGTATACAAACTAGCCTATTGGGTTTACTGAAACCAGTGCTGAACACATTTGGACCTCACAAGTGATGTTCTTACACAACTCTGGAATAACTACTCTTAGAAAGCTTTAGCTATGCACAAAAGAATGCCTTATTCCACCTGCCTGTACCTTTCATGACATCGTTCTTTCGCAGCCACTACATTCCCATAAGAAGCCCTTTAGCTATAGATAGTAAGTTAATACTTTACCATAATACTTGACCTGAAGTACCTTCCAAATATTTCTTCAGAGACTAAGAAGAACTCTGCAAAAACATTTCTGAACATTTGGAATTATCAAAAATGAGGATCACAGTTTTAGATTTCCTTCATATTCAGAGGCAGTGTATTTTGTGGTTTCCTGATAATAACAAATTTCCATTCCTGTTCTACAACTAGTATTAAAGAATATTTCTGCAGACACTGAAAAAAAAGTTATTATAATGATCCTTCAGAATGCTGACTCAAAACCAAAGACTACACAGTCATCGTACAGATTTCATTTTATGAAAATGGTTTTATACATAGGCAAAAAAATTTCTTTGTTTGTCCTTTTGACTGGACCTAAAAATATGTATTGGGCCACTAACTGTGGAAGGGGACAAGGTTGCCAAACACACATTACTTACAACATGCCTCTACTAGTTTCATAAGTAAAAGCAGCACTTGGAATTTTTAAAAATTTTCTGTGTGGTTAGTTTTTTTTAATCCACCATTTCATATGGAATCCTATCATCTATCATGACCACATGTTTTTCAAAGTACATGGAGGAATTTTATATTAGTACTGTTAGAAGCTGGGGTTTTTTATTATTATTAAACAGGATTTACCAGCATTCTTTTCAAATAATAACAATAATAATTTAAAAAAAAATTCAGCAGTTATCAGCACCCTAAAAAACAACTGTACATAACTATCTGTAGATTCCTGAGAACCACTGTCTGTCATTCAGGTATGGTACTCACTTCAGTCTATGGTCTTTTTAAATTAATGCTTTAACATAACTGCAATTTCTCCCTTGAAAGCTGGAGGGGACTTTTTACAAGGGCATGTGGTGGCAGGACAAGGGGGAATATCTTTAAGCTGGAAGATGGTAGATTTAAATTAGATGTTAGAAAAAGAGTGGTGAAACACTGGCACAGGTTGCCCGGAAAAGTTGTGGATGCCCCACAAAGTGTTCAATGCCAGATTAGATTGGGGCTTTGAGTAATCTGGTCTAATGGAATGTATTTCTGCCACTGGCAGGCAGGGTGGGACTGGATCCCACCAACTCAAACCATTCTAAGATTTGCCTGATTATTGCCAATATTTGTCTGTTTTTTTGAATTAGCATCCAGTCAAACAAGCAAGCTCACTGGACATCCGCTTCAAGAATGGCTAAATCAGACAGATAACACAAGATTCTTGAGCAGGGCTTCTTGAGGTTTATTTTATGAATTATTATGAATCATTTCATAGTTGTGCCACTAGCCTCATATACAGATATACTTGTAGTCCTTTTTATTTTGTCCAAATGAAATATTTCTAGAAAACTGGCACATGAGGAATCTTGGCACACGTATGAAAACTCTTTAACTTCCCACATGTAATTCCTGAGATACACAAACACAGTGTCCTTAGTAAGGCATCAACAACTTCATTACTTTTTCCATGAAGATACTGAGAGCTAAAATCATACTGCTTTATTTTGTGGAACTAGTGAGTCAGTTGACTTTCTGGTTTTGGGACTCTCAACAGCCAGTGGGCAGCTGTAGGATTATTTTGAATAGCCTTTCTCCCATAGAGGTAATGGTGCAAGCGATCTATTGATCTAACAATGGCCAATAGTTCTTTTCTTGTGACACAGTAACGTTTCTCATCAGCAGAGTCTTATTATAGCATAAAACCATGATCTCCAGTTTCTGTGCTTTTAAAATAGTATTCCAGTCTCTAAATCAGTAATATCATTGACCAGAATGAAAGAAATAACTTTTTTTCTTTAATATATAATGTAAAATTACTTTTATCTCCAAGTTTCCTAGAAACTTCTTCACATTTTTACCCTAGCTGAACAGGTTTTTCTGAGAGAAGTAAGGCAAGAAACTGGCAAGTTGGATACAAGCTTCTGCAATTAGAAATACCATCGTCCACATCTCTCCATTTCAATAAGCCATACACTCAAGTGCTAGCACCAGAAAACTTGTTCAGACACTGTTTAGTACTTTACCTGGGAATCTCCAACAATAATTTAATATTCCTCCTTGCCACATATCATTTGTTATTTACATAGTATTTAACTGTTATTTTAAATTTCTCTTCTACAGTATCTAAGGGTTTTTCATTACTTCATTCACATATGAAGGCTGCATTATTTGTTTCTTAACCTTTGTTATCTTAACAGCACAGTAGCTCACTGACATCACTTTCTATATTCTCTGACTATGCATGTTATAGAGATCATAAGAATGATCATAAAGTAGCATGGAAAATAACCATTTTTCCAACATACACTACCCTGTATCCAAAAAGTGCAACAGTCAAAATTTAAGGGAAAGGAAAAGAAAACAAGGGAAACATGGGATAATTCTTACTATGATTTCTCCTTCTTTTAATTTTTACTTACTTACTTAGCTCACAAAACCAGAACTAGTGATAATGCTAGTAGAAACCTTTCTTCCTTAAATGTATGCAATTGCTGAGGGGGTGAGAATCAGAACACTCTCTGGCAATTAATTGTATAATTTTCTTCTTTATTATTCACACTTCCTTTCATTGTTCAAAACAACCTACCTGAAAACCTATGAATTATAATATTATTTTATTTTTAAAAAGTTAATAACTTAGTCTACTTTCGCTGTTTTCAAGATTTTCTACATTTCTAGAAAAAGTATCTTCAA
This sequence comes from Neopsephotus bourkii, assembly GCF_033783945.1. Lineage (NCBI taxonomy): Eukaryota > Metazoa > Chordata > Aves > Psittaciformes > Psittacidae > Neopsephotus > Neopsephotus bourkii. The sequence continues at coordinate 7,006,854 of NW_026901987.1, read as the reverse complement.
ATAATATGCTCATATTTTTGTCAGTTCCTTTCCTCAGAATGTGTTGTATTAAAAGAACATGATGCTTAAACTAGCTCTAAAAGACTCTTATCAACTGTCTTTTGGATGTTGAAATTCTTAAAAAAAATTCTTGTTATGAAAGATGGGATTACACCTACATTAATTCTGATACAGAAAATGGTAAAATGCATGTCTTGAATCCCATAAGCCCAGTTCAAGGAAAAAGACACTGATACTGTCTTGTGAACTTATAGTTATGCTTGAAGCCCATTACTTCAGACATTTGCAGCATATTAATTTAAGGCACCTTTTTTAAATGGAACTTAAGTCCATGTGAAAAGTTTTGTCACACTGTTTGTATGAATGACTGCAGTGTTTGCATAAGACAAAAAAAGGATGTTGGAGAGGGACTCTTCATCAGGGATTGTAGTGAGAAGACAAGAGGTAATGGGTTCAAACTTAGACAGGGAAGGTTGCCCAAAGAAGTGGTAAATGCTCAATCCCTGGCAGTGTTCAGGTTGGCCAGAGCCTTAGGTAACATGGTCTAGAGTGCGATGTCCCTGCTCATAGCAGGGAGGTTGGAACTAGGTAATCTGAAGGTCTTTTTCAACCAGAAAATCATATTTAAAAATAAAATAAGCCACTACTTTTTATAGAAGTGGTTTAAATATTAGTCCTAGTTCTGCAATATTTGTGTTCAAAAACTCTTGCTGTGATGTAAATCAACCTAAATGAATTTCTTAAAACTCTGAAATTCTGCTGAAAGTTAACTAATTTCAAAAGAATTATTAAAAAAAAATTTTAAAAATTATAAAACGTGAGCTAAAGATACTTTTTAAAGGAAAAGTACTATAATCCTTAACACTTCCAGCTATCACTGCAAGTATCAAATATTGTACTTAAGGCACTTCAGAACTTATAAGACATCTGAAAGTCTCTGTATACTCATATCTTTTGCCAGCCACAGTAGAAAATCTTTTTGTATAACAGCACAGTAAACTCCATCAACTGCAAAATATTTCATTAACACCTACACTGACCCCTTTACATATTTTCCCTGAATTTGCTTAGCATGAACAGCTCAACTATCTTTAGTGTGACACCAAAGCAAACGTTCTGGTTTTCAGAAGTTTTACTTTCTGCCAAAATAGACAAAATAAGCTTCCATGGATTATTTCAGCGTCAGAGCTAAATGAACTTTAAAACATAAGCTAATATTTAGTCACTTCCTTCAGCTTGTTGGGTTTTTTAAATTATGGTTCAACAAGATGATTCATGGATATAAAATCCCTTGTGGCTTTGTACCTATTGACCATATTTTGTGAAATTATCCATGTGGGTAAGCTTTCATGGAAATTGTGCCTAATCAAATATGGAAGTAATAAAGACTCTTATGTCTCCTCAGGAGTTCCCTTAATTCCTCAGCAAACAGCTACTACACTGCTCCTTAGCATACCAACAGCACCTTACAATGAAGGCCCAGAAATTTAACCTACAGGTTTGATGTGGTGCTGTCGTTTTAGGCTACCCAGCTAAGAAGGAATTAAATTGCAGCAGAAATTAACTTTAATAAGATCTACTGATTTATGTGACTGCTAGTTGCACCCAGTAATACTGGCATAATTACCTCCTTTTAAAATAGTAATGAAAGTAAGCTGCTACGGGTCTCACAGAGAGGCAATCTACTCTCTAAATGAAGATTTCCCTTACACTAAGAATATTGCTCCATGGCAAATCGAGTTGACATGTTAACAAGTACCATTTCCACATTCTTAGCAGTAGGGGGTGAGGAGTGTGTTGAATGCATAAGAGCACATATATATCCATAGCTTCATTCACATAATTTAGGGTTTTTTTTTTCCTTAAGATAGAAAATTCTGAAGTGTTCCCTTTTTTTCCCCATCACGAATATGCTTGACTTTGTGTGGGTTTTGCTGAATTTCATAACATCTTTCTTGAAAATCTTTTGTGTTCATGACCACTTTGAAAATATTCATGAAGACCACACCATGTGAGAACAGATTCTTCAGAGCTCTTTGCTATCAAAGGCTCACATTACTTGTCAGGAAGCAGATGGATAGTCCTTATGAGTCCTACCATCAAAGACCCCAATGTACCCTCAGGCAATTCTCCTGGTTTATATTAAAGACAACTTCAGCAAAGGGTAGGGCTAAGTATCAGTCAGCGAGTGGTGAGAACTGTACCCTCTTCCCTTGTTATTTCCCTTATCATTATTATTATTGGTGGTAGCAGTAGTGGTTTTGTGTTATACCTTAGTTACTGGACTGTTCTTATCTCAACCCATGGGAGTTACATTCTTTCCGTTCTCCTCCCCATCCCTCTGGGAGTGGCGGAAGGAAGAAGGAGCGAAGAAGGGGAGTCAGTAAGAAAGTAAAGGAAATTGATGTGAACAGCTCCTGTACCCATAGGACAGCTAGACACAAGAGTTTTACCCAACTCAAACATCTTCCCATGAATAAAGAGAGTGAAAAATGCTCTGAAAAGCAACCCATGCTGTTTACAAGAATATGGCATAGTCTTACCTCAAGTTCCAACAAACACAATGTTTAATGAACTTTAACAATCACAGAAGGATACAAATGCATAGCTAAATTTGAAGTCTCCAATATCTAGACACAAAAGATCACAAATGAGTAATACTGAAGATTTTGTGACTAGCTAATGTTGATTTGATGTTTAAATCTGATTTTTCATTGTTTAGGGAGGCTTGCAAGAACATTAGGAAGTCTGATTTAATGCTTTTTGAACACATTTTTCTTAGCTGTATCACAGCCACACAGTAAGTTTCTGCAGACATATTAAATGCCATGAATGATAGAGTCTGTCGAGATCTGAAGAGATAATCCTTAATAATAGTCATATTTTATAGTCTTTCCTTCTCAAGGACATTCATACAAATACATATAGCAGTACAAAAAGGAAGTCACATGTATCTTCCACAAATTTCTATATTCTTTCATCAGATGCTTACAGATGAAGCATTCACAGGGCTTACCACTCCTCCTGAGCTGACCCTGTGTATGTTTTCCTCAAGGCTAAGAAAAGGTGAAATCTGGGCACAAATTCTTTAGCTATATTTTTCTGTAAAAATTATAATTGCTATCCCATAACAAGCAAAGGGATTTAACTGGGCAAATTCTTAGTTGACAAAGCTAAAGCTATACCTTCTTTTTGGTATTATTAGATCATTTTGCCAAGTACGATCTTTGTGTTTGGAAAAAATATCCTACTATTTGCACAGCTGTATATGGCCTTTTTAGGTAAACATTGCTTTTTGCCTTTTTTGAGTTAACGCTTCTCAATTTCTTTCTGCACTATTTGTTCATCACTGATGGTGATTCATCTGCATTATTATTCTCAAACCACCTCCATACTAACTATAAGCTTTTTCTTTTTTGTTTTAGTGCAGTCAGGGTTATCTGTGAGAATGTTTAAGTAGTTCAGTGTTTAAAATAGGCCAGCATCTCAGGTCACCAAGGAACTGTTAGCCAGAAAAAAAAAACACACACAAAAAAAAAAAAAAAAAAAAAAAGAAAAACACTCCTCAGAAAATTGACTGATTCTAAAACAGTTGTAAAAATTAGCAAAATATACTCCCTCTGTACTTAATATGCATTCCGTTAAAACTAAAACCTCCACATTTGTCATCCAATTACTTACAACCAGTCACTGGCCTTACATTTCTATTTTGCACAGTAATCTTTTCAAACACCAGCTTCAGAGAGTGAAATATCAAAAGCTTATTGCTACATGTACTAGAGAGAAGCATATATAGGTTCAATGTAACACTTGAAACACTAGATTTTTCCAAACAAGAATATAGAAATATTTTTCCAGTTAATAATTCTGCATTCAAAAGAATAGTAGATGGCTTAGGGTACTTTTTCAATTTGAATTAAAAAAAAATTAAATGGAAGTATAGTAAGCCATGAAAACTGTAACAATCAAAAAAGCAATAGTGTTGGAAAACAGATTCCCTAAGGCTCAGTCCTTATATTTGTCCTTGTTAAATGGTAAAATATGAAGCAGGAATACTGAATTTTAATACTCAAATGCAGGCTGATATTTTTTTAATTGTTCTGCATGATTTTTTGAATGAATTTCAGTTATTGAAATGCATAAAATGTGAACATACGTATTCCTGCTAATAAATACAAACCCTAAAATTACAATGATGAAGCATTTTAAAAGAAAATTATTTCTCCTGAATTAGGGTATTCTGTATGATTTTAATTTCTCTAATATGCCTTTTTACCTAATTCTTTAACACATAACACGGATTTTCTTTTAAAGATTTTCTGCTTTGTAAGATAAATGTTGCAAAATGTATTGCTTTACAAAATACCTTTCGCTTATGGAAAATGTGTAACATACATTTTCTTTACTATTATTTACATATACTTTTGCATAGCACAATGTTGCAGAGTTTGACCAGCAAAACAAGTGTGCTGGTCATTTCTACTGAACAGCAGTATCTTTAACCAAGAAGTATACTTTTTCTAGCAAAAAAAAAAAAATACACACACACACAAAAAAAAAAAAACAAAAAAACCAAAACTAATTGAAATTATTTCGTCATGTTGGATTTGTTTTATAGTACACTGCTAGATATTGTTAACATCAATAACTGAATGTCAAATTTACGTGTAAAAAATAAAAAAATGTGCTGAAATTTTAAAAGGTAATTAGGGGAGGGGAAAAGAAAATAATCAAGGAAAGACAGATTCTAGAATGAACTCCTTAGCTAATGTAAACCAGCACAGATGGCTTGACTGGAAGAGCACTATGTCATTCAGCATCATTATGGACCTAATCATACATATTAGGAAGAATAGTCTATCACCAACTCATCCAGGCAATGACTATACCTAGGATAGACAGATTTTCATAGGCATTAACATAATGACTTAATTTTAGCATTAGAAAGGTCTATAACCAGAGGAGAACCATGAGTATGAGAAAGGGGTTAGAGCGTCTCCCATACAAAGACAGGCTAAGAAAGCTGGGACCGTTCAGCCTGGAGAAGAGAAGGCTAAGTAGAGATCTCATAACAGCCTTCCAGTATGTGAAGGGGGACTCTGAGATTGCTAGAGAGGGACTCTTCATCAGGGACTGTAGTGATAGGACAAGGGTTCAAACTTAAAAAGGGGAGATTTAGGTTAGATATAAGGAAGAAATTTTTTACTGTGAGAGTGGTGAGGCACTGGAACACGTTGATCAAGGAAGCTGCAAATGCTCCATCCCTGGCAGTGTTCAAGGCCATGTTGGACAGGGTCTTGGTCAATCCAGCCTAGTGTGAGGTGTCCTTGCCCATGGCAGGGGGGTTTGAACTAGAGGATATTCAGGTCCTTTCCAACACTAGTTATTCTGTGATTCTAAGATTCTTTTTCTAAACAGTCCTCCAATTCCCAGCTCTGATTCTTATTTTGTACTAACAGAAGCCATCAACCTGAACAGAAAGTTATAGGAGGATCAGACGTAAAGTGTGCTACGATTTTTCTTATTTCAATATTTGATTCTTAAATTATAGTTGTAAATAGATCCATAAGTTATAGTTGTGAACAACTGCATATAAGAAACTTTGCAAAGTACACACAGATTTCATATCATCAAATAAAAAAAACAAACCACTAACATAACTTAGCATTAAACTACTAAGGACTCTACTTCTCTGACAACCTAGGGAGTTGATATTGACTTATAATCAAGCACCAACTCTGATAATGTAGATGAGAACAGAAGATTTAATTGGTTTACAGGAAGAACAACTGCTTTCTTCAAGGTTTTACAATGTGAAATGTTGAGGTAGGACTTAAAAATATTTGCTTACATGCTTAAAAAAAAAAAAGGAAAAAAGAAGTGAAAGTTATAAATTTGACCACTGTGAGCTATGAGACTCAGATTTTCTTGTAAATGTTTCATGTTTACTAGCACAATTATTTTTACTAGGGACTGTTTGGAAAGTCATGCCGTAATTGTGCAACTTTTATATAATAGCATAAACATTAGCTGATTGATACAGCTGATATATGTTTAGATCCTGAGCTGTCTGAAGTAGCTGGTATACATTTAGATCCTGGAGGAGTAAAGCCCAAATGCATGGCAAGTTCAAGTATAAAATAAACCTTAATAAATTTACCCTGATTCTTACTTGCTAAGTGTGCATATGCACATGAAGAAGAATTTGAATAGAAGTGCTTTAAATTCAGTATCAGTTACCTTATGACAAAAGCCATTTTAAAGTAATAGCTATTTTTATATTCAGAGAAATATGACACCTGAAAACATTTTACTGGAGAAACAGAAAGAGCTAAATGTGAAGATAGTATTCTCTTCCAAAGACAAAGTAGTTCTGCATTATTTGAAGCAAGCTTGATAAACTTTACTCAATAAACTTCTGTAAAGAAACTAATCAGTTTGTTCAAAAACAAGTCCTTATTTACAGAGTTGATTATCTATTGTGATAGCAAGGAGCACTTATTTGCTAGCAGAGCAAGTGAGCAGCTTCTGTTTCAGCTTTTCTTGTTTGTTTGTTTTTTAAATATCAGAAAGAAACTCTTCATCCATTAACACATTTTATCTTCCCCTTTTAAATTCCTATCTAAACATTAAAGCCTGGGAAAAAAACAAAGATCCGTATTCAATCCACTTTCACTCTTTCTATATTGCTGATGACATGAAAGCCATGGTACCACTAGCCTAACTTTTGCCATGTTTAAGTTACCCAGCCCAAGCCAACCTTGTCTAAATCTTCTACCTCCTTCAGTCTTCAAATACAGCAGGGGAGGCCTAAGGTATGGCAAGGACTAGAAGTTTAGATATTAGACAGATATGAGGCCATTCAGGATTTTTAATTTTCTCATTTAGTTTCCCAGAAAGTTAGGAAAGCAAAGACTTCCCCAAAAGGACCAGAAAAATAACATTCAAACATACATTCCTCTTTTGAATATATAGGTAACTAATCATTTCTATTTCAGCTATTAAAAAGGAAAAAGAGGAAGTGAGAGAAAGGAGAAAATGATCCAAGGTGCAAAAGTTGGTGGTTTATTGTTTGGGTTTTGGGGAGGGTTTTAAAGGTGCATTGGTCTTTCAAAATTACTTTGCTCACCCAGAAGGCAACATTATGTTTTCCATTCATCTGTAAAAAATACAGCATGGATCATTTAGTACTTTTGAGATTTAGCTACACACACTGAAATCAGATAGAGTGTTTATATAATTAGGAAATATTAGAGACAGAGAAAATTATTAAAAGAGAAGGAAAAAAGAGAAAAAAGCCATTATACATTGAATTAAAAACCTTGTCAAGTATCCTGAACAACAGTTTCTGACAGCATAGTAAGCTCTCCCTGGACTGTTTTTCTGTCAGAGTGTTACTGAGCCTAATATAAGAATTAGTGACTCTAACAGCCTGGGAACTCATGCTGAAATATTGACAGACATTTTCAACATTCCTAGTTCAACTGACTTTCAATTCCAGTCACCATTTTCTTGAGGGGTGTTTAAAGGGTTTGGGAATGGAAATACAAATATAATAAAATAGACATCCAGCTGATATAAATCAATGTAATTCTCCAGATACACAGATGAAATTCTATAAGACCCATACATGAATTAACCTTCTGACGCTTCATAACAAAACACTGTTGTCTAAGGAATAACATTGTTATCTAAGGACCACATTGTAGCTATGCTTTAAACTAGCGCTACTGTAGACACCAGTTACCATACTATCAAGTAACATGTTTTTCTATAACCCACAGAAATTGAAACAGACATTTTTACAGAACATATTTATGAAGTGTTTCATTTGAAAGACATATAAAACAAAAATACAAACACTTTCCTAGATGAGATACTGTATTTGAATAGCATTTTGAAAAGACTGCACAGGAAAAAATTTCAAGGAAATCTGAATCCAGGCTGACCCAAAACACTCAAGATTTTGATCCAAGCATATCTTTGCAGGAAATATAAAAAGAGAAGTCTTGAACCCTGCACTTATAGGTTGCTTCTAATTTTTGCCCAAATAAAAAGAGTTTTTTAGCTTTAATTTGTTAAGAATTATTTTTTCATGAAATTAAGAATATATTTTAGGGCTTTTGTTTAGTGTTCTACATAGTACTACAATACCATCTAATTTATCCAGGAGCTGGCTGACCTCCAGTAATCAGAATAATGTCAACATGTTTGTTCTGTACTCTGCATTACTGAAAGCTTTGGTTGTTAAAATTGAAGGCACTATATAAACCTAAGGCAATTATTACTTTATAATAAAGGAGCCAAAAGACTCAGGGGGGAAGGTTGGGGACGAGGTGGCACAAAATTATAAGTATTAATATGGTGGTGGTCTTTGATTCTCCATATTCCAACTCAGATGTGACAGCGTAATGACATTATGTTATCATATTGCTTAATCTAATCTTCCAATATGCATTACAGCATAACATTATAAAAAGCTTATTCGGGAAACATTAATTTGCCTTGCAGATCAAGGAGTATGGAAATAAGGCACCTTCTGGTTTCTCTTTTGCATTATTGACAGAACATCTAGTAATTGTTCCTCTGAAAGAGGTTAAAGAGGATGAAAGTTAAATCTCAGAAAGTGACAAGCTAAATATATCTAAGTAGGAGAAAAAGACCTGCTATTATTTGTAATAACTACAACATATTTGGGTGTGTTTTGTTGGTTGATTTTCTGTAGGGCTTTTTATATCAAGAGCATTTTATGTTGGGCAAAATAATAATAATATATATAGAAAAAATAAAAACACTCTACTGTTTGAGTTTAGGAAGATCTTTTTTCTTCTCTGGTTCCTTATCTGCAGTGATAGAAACCATTTCGTTCATCAACTACGTGTAAATGGGAGGTATTACTCGAACTTTGCATCACTTCAAAAGACAACGAGCAGTCAGTAAGAAGCGGGTTATGCTCCTCAGCATCCAACCTATCAGACAGTTGTATGAAAAGCATTTTACAAGGCTACTGGTGTTCCAAACACGGGGTGAAAGGATCTGAGGATATTGCAGAAAGCCCACATGGATGAAAACTTTTTTAACCTACATTAAATCTTGATAATGCAATAATGAGTCTTTTAAGAAGGATAATTCTAATTCCCCTATCCAGTGCAATAAAGACTGTATACAGATAATCTGCTTTGCCCTTTCAAATAAACTCATCCGCGACATTCTATGTAGTCAGCACCCTGAATGAGTCATTAAAATTCTTGTTCTGTAAGAGTTGTGTGCAGCGCACCGTTGTTTCTAAATTCCATTAAATCCAAATGGTCTTTATCACCCCACGACCACTTTGACTTCAATCAGCCAATTTAATTACCTTACAAAATTGTCAGCAGAAGCAGAAAAGAAAAACTGGAAGGCTGTGACATTATCAAATTGAAATCTTCCTTTGTGCTGTTTAATCTAGGCCAGTCAATAACAATGCTTCGCACCTCCTTGTTGCCTTCCCGAGGCTCTTAACCTTACTCTTCTTTCAAAGATTTTTGTTGTTGTTTATAACACTGATTTTGATCTCCTTTCCGTGAGGATGTTAACATGTACTGAAAGCTTCTTGTCCTTGGCAGTAAAATTTTCACTGGTTATAAATGCTCGAATTACCAAAACACAGACCGCTCAGGGTTGCCACAAGTGTTTGGTTTGCAGATTTTCATCACTCTTGATCTGAAGGCAGACTGCCTTCCCCACTAAAGCTAGATATGTACATTTTCTCATTTCTCTCTTAAATACAGGCAGAAAGGTTACCTCCTTCCACTAACAGGGTACTAGTGCAAAATCCAAAGAAAGTACACATTCAGGAGACCTAATGCAGATTCAGCCTAGGAAAACCCTACATGATTACCCAGCAGGTATTTTTCACTTGAACTTTTCTCATACCCTTTAGCACACAGATAGCTCTCACTGCTTTTCCATGATTTTGCTGAATTTAAAGGCTACTATGTAAAAATGGTCGGCCAAAACCCAGAAAGACGTGTTTTGAAAGCAGCTGGTAGCTGCAGGAGCAGTGGACACCATCAACTGGCCTCTTCTCTGGTTTTGCCATGCTCGACCTCATAAAAAACATATGGGGATAAAATCAATCTGCTTGAGACAAAGAAACTTAGCTAAGAACTGTGCCAGGTGAAACCCATGCTACATATTTACGGAGGAAAAATCCAGTGTGTAGCAATTCCCCTCTTCAGGTTCCCAAGATAGACTTGAGAAAAAAAGATTTTTTTTTTTTTTTTTATTTCAAAGATTACATGGTCATATAGATTTTTGTTTTGCTATTATTATTATTATTACTACTATCTTATGGAGGGCAGCAGGAAAGTGATAGGCTTTGTAAGAGTTTGGGGAAACTGTTTTTGATTGTTTTTTTGTTTGAGTGTTTTGGGTTTTGCTTTTTTCTTAGTGGTAAAATAAGTCAGTAGTAGAAAGCGTTTCTGATAAGAAGTCAAAATTCTCTATTTGTTCCTTGAAAAGTGCTCCCATCTCTTTTTTTGTTTTCTTTGCTTTATGAGCTGGAAGAAGAAACACACACGCTTTCCGTTATAGTTCATTGTAATCCACAACATTCAGCTTCCTTTTTCACCTGTTTAAAGTCAGGCAACTACGAAGCAACAAAAAGTCGAAATTACAGACATGAGCTTTTGCTTTTCTTCACCCTTCTTTATGAATGTGCTGAAGAAAACAAAGTACCTCACAGAGTGAGTTAACACTTACGAGGCCGGTGAGCCCCCTGCAGTGGAGGTCTTCAGTCTTTCACACTTCCACTAATAATGAGCTGCCTGATAGAGAATAAGGAAACGCAATGGCCGAACCACTTTCAAGGATCCTTCCTCACACCTTGGCTGAAGGAGTGATGAATTGCTCACAGCAGAAGAGACAAGACCCGAAACGGGCGATTTAAATAAAGGACTGTACTTCAGAATGCTCTAGATTTCAACAAACATTGATTTCAACAATCACACCCCGTGTAAGAACAACTAAGAAGGGTGTTTAAGCACCCAGGGCTCTTTCTGCCTTGGGCAAGGGAAGGGAAAGGGAGGATTTCTCAAAACACAGGTGAGCAGTTACTGATGGTTAACAGCTCTTAATGACTTGTTAATTCAGCTTTACTTTTAAAGTGCCGGGGTGCTCCCACGAAGGTAAAGGCAGAAGCGAGAGCCTTGATCTCGCTTCTGTACGAGGTCAGGCAGCCCGCCGTGTCCAGCGCTGCCGGGAGATGGGGGGGCTGGGCAGAGCTGGGCTGTGGATTTGCCAAGCTACTGTCTGTTTGTGAGGAGCCGGGGCCCCTAACCCGTTCTTACACTGGACTGACTGAAAGTGATCCCTGATAACGGAACGGATCTGCCCCGCGGTCACGTATTCTGACTTTTGTACGATCCCAAGAGATATGGAAAAGGTTTCCATCAAACTTAACACAGCGGAGAGACAAATACTAGGCTGCTGCTTTTCTCCCTTGTCACGATGGGACCTGTCCTTTTATCCGCAACCTTTTCTGGACTTGTTTATGGGAAGCTCTGAAGAAAGAGCAAAGGAGAGAACTTGGCCTCACACCCCATGGAGGGCGCCGGGTGTGATGCCCAAATTCCATGTTGCCCAAATACCCTACTCCAGCAGCAGTAGGCGGAGGTCCAGGTGCCTGAGTGAGTGCCGCTGTGGAAGGATTGTGCCTCTCCCCATGTTTGCTCTATGCGAAACAGGCAAAAATAATCTCCCGCATTTGTCAGATAACCCAGGCTGCTCGCGTTGCCTGTACAGTTTCGAAAAGGTAGCTTGAGAGCGAGAAAGAGGGAGCGAAAGGACATGCTGGCTAGTCCCAACACTGAAAGGAGCCGTGGGAAGGACAATGCGAATGTAGTTAATTTGCACAGGAGGAATGAGGGGGCTGGAGCTCTGGCAAGATTCAAGCTCTCCCCTGTTGCCATAGCACTGCTGGCTGAGGAAGAAGAGCGGGAGCTGGCAAGCTGCCTTCTGCAAGGGATCTCCTCACCTACCGCTTCTCCTCTGGAAGGACTCCGCGGGATGGCACCGGCATCCCGATGGGACAGATAGCACGGGAACCCAGAGGGGGCGACGAGGAATTTCCCCCTCGGAAATAACCAAAGCTTTTCCACTGCTCACTCCCTGCCCCTTTCCTCCTTCCCGCAGTGCCCCACTCAAAGGCGGAGATGTCAGTCCCTGGCAAAGGACCAAGAGTTCTCTCGCGGTCAGAGTCACGCTAGGCTAAATCCAGACTACTTAAACCAAAGATGTGCAACAGGCTCATCTGAGCAGGGCAAAAGTCTTCCTTGTGCTCTCTCATGTCTACCATTTTCCATATTAAAGTCTCCAACTGTTCCCTACTTGCTTCCAGGTCTCAGAGATGGGTTGGTGACAGTTCTTTTGGAAGACACAACAAAGTATGAGGAGATTCAGGAACTGACTCGTGTTTCGCTGCTACAAGTAATGTAGTGGGCACCACCCGTTAACCGAGCATGTCACCAGGAAGACACCGGGAAGGGACGTTAATCCTCGGGAAATACCTGCGGGCGAGTCGCCGGATCCCGCTGCGCCAGTTCCTCAGCCATGAGTTATTTGTCAAGTCTGATCATCACCAAAGCGCTGCTCTCCAGGGTTCTCTGGATAGGTACAAGGGACTAGCAATTTGGGGAGAATGCTAAAGGAGGAAAACCCAACTCTTTCTGACGGTGTGGACAGGAAGACGTTTGTTTACACAGCTACCCTTGAAAGTAATTCAGATTCAGAGCCCTACCCTCGGCACCAGTTAGAAACCCCAGTTCGTGGAAAGACAGCCGGACAGTGCCAACTACAGACAGTCCATCTCTAATTGCACGGACATGATTACGGATTAGACTGAATGCAAAATAAAGCCAGCGATGATATATGGAATCGCTTAGCTATGTCCAAAGAAACCAGCATTCCTGAAGACGGTTGCTAAGAGCAACGTACCTTAAGCACCACCTTTAGACCAGATGGAAGCAGAAAAGAAGTGCTGCCAGGAATTCAGCACACGAGATCGGTAACAGCCTGGTGACGTTTTCACCATGACCCACCTCACTCTCCACATAATAGTGGGGGGAAGTGGACTGGCGGGGGTGTGTTAAACACAGCTACAAACCAAGGCACTACTCCCAGGTGAATAGAAGACCTTTCAGTGCGCTGCAGAAATGGATGTAGCAACTGTTACAGTTTATCACGGCCAGCGCGAATGCGGGAGATCCGTTCTTTCCGGGTCCCGCCGTGCTGTCGGTAGGTATGGAGGATGCCGCTTGTCTGGGGAAGCACCTTTCGGCCGGTCCCCTACCCCCCCGCGCCGCTCACCGCGGAACGCGGGGCTCCGCCCGCCGTGCCTGGGAGTCGCGAAGGCGGGCGCAGAGCTCCCGCCGTGGCTCTCCTCGGAGGGCTTTCCCTGGCCGCACAGCCCTCTCGGACCCGCGTTTAACTTTCATCTCTGTTCTGTTCTTCCTCACTGCGAGACTTTTATAAGGGATAGAGCGGCTGAGATCTCTCCCTCGCTTTCTCCCTTACACAGACGTACACGCGGGCGCGTAAACAGGCAGAGCTATCAGGCAAGTTTCATAGTCCAGCTAGGATAGTCTTTAAATAGTAAAACCGCTCTACTTTCCTTGATTTTTCCTAGATCTTCTGATCTATGAATATTCCTTTTCTTATATTTTTTTTTCCCCTGGGAAGAAACTTCTATAACTTTCCTCTCATAGAAAAGAGGTGGGTTTCAAACGTATCGCAAAGGCTGTTTCACCGTTCAAGATGTAAATCGGTTCTTTCCTGACCCTAAGCGCCACTGTAAGTGGCAAGCAGGTAGGCAGGCGTTTCGAGGGGAATCAGCCCCAGAGTCTGAAATCCCAGCTTCGCGCCCACGCCGGATTGGCTCAGGTGGACCGGGGACGAGAGACCGAAATTTAACAACTAGTTGACAGGTTTTTAACTGATCAAGCACTGTATTAGCCACGCTTTCCACTACTATGGGAACAAAAAAGGCACATTAGGAGAAAGCCAGGCAAACCGCGCAGAGCCTCAGGCGAACGTGTTTCCCAGTCATTTTTCTCTCTATTGTTATTCTAATTATCATCATCGTGCCGTTACTACGGCTACAATGAGCTGCAGCGACAGAAAAGAAACACACAGCAATTCATCCCTCCGGATGCAAAATAAAGACGGACTTTGGTGCCTGACTCCGGCGGCAGGTCCCAGCGCTCTCTCCCCCAGCACTCCCTTCCGAGGCAATCGCTACGTAAATCACATTCAGGTTTAAACGCACAATAAAAAAAAGTGTCGGGAAATCTTACCAAATCTTAATACATGTGTGGTTCCTTGAGAATATCCAATCCACAGTAAGCAAAAAAGGAGCCTAATGGTGCATCTGAAGACTGAATTACATAAAATAGGGGAAATAATCTTCATGATGTTTCTATGCACACACGCGCTGCCTTACTTCCCCCTTCTAAGCCGCCAGGTTTCCCGTTAGGGTGAGAATGAGGATACGTAAACTGATGGCCCTCAGACACAATCACGGCATGGTCACAGAGACAGGAGAGAGTCTACGCTTCCCAAACCCATTAGCAATCCCTTCATGCTCTTCATTCACTGCGCCAAGGAGCAACCTTCAACTGTAAGGAATGGTGGGACATCCATGTTAGTCGGGGGAGAATCCTTGAGAAATCCAAACACACACAATGTCCAGCTGAGTAAACCTGGGAGGCAAGAAAGGAGGAAAATCAATAGGTAATCCAGCTCGAGAAATCGCTGAGTTATCGCCACATAGTGAACACCAGCCGTTTCAGTGGCAAAGCTTTTGCTGTGCTCCCATTCTACTGCACTGCTGCACAGCTTCTGACGCGAAGCCAAGATTAAGTGAGAGAAATTGAGATAGCTCTTCTCTTCTTAAGGCTGCCTGTCAGACAGCCTTCCCAATTTTATTATGCAACCGATCTAATCGCCTAGACTTGTCGGGGGGGGGGGGGCCCCCCGGACGACAGCCCGGTTTTCTTTATATGCTTCTACTTGCTATTAGGATTTCTGTTGTTCTGAACAATAGCTATAAGGGTCTGTAGCGGCGGGAAGGGGGGGGGGGGCACGAGTCTGCTTTTGCGAGGTAAACAGGAATCAGCAGCACTAGGACAGACTTGCTGAAGTGAAGTGAAACTGTTTCACTCAACTTGCTTGAAACTGCAATGTTGCTTAAAAATGCAGTAATTTGGAGATTTAGTAGTTGATGTTTTGGACTTTATTCTGCCACTCTCTTGTTTTGCACTCTGTTTTCCTTTCACCCCAGTATTATGGAAATGTTGCTGTTCCTCCCTGTCTGAGAGGTCTGTGTAGTTTGTCATTTTTCAGTCCTCTGTGAAAACAATAGCACTTCCCAGTTTGATAATGGAATACTGAGTTTCTATCTGCAAATACAGCCACAGACTTCAGTCTTTTGTCCAGGTGTTACAAAGAAGATAAACTCTGTGGACTACTTCAGATTTTCCTTGGAAATATGGTCAGTTGTGTGCCTGATCCATTAAAATACATTGAACCAGGACTGTCAGACTTTGTGATCTAAGTGAAGCTTTTGCTGAACCCACTTAAGCTTTATTACAAACATTAGAAGATAATTCCTAGATGCCCCACCAGGAAAATGAATTAATTTTATTCTACATTCTGCCTACAGACATCTTTTGTCTCCTTTATCTCTCTCCCTGCCTTTTATTACTAAAGAAAATATCACGGAGAGACTTCCCCCATAGATACATGCAGATGAACACAGAATAAACCTGACTTTACAGAAACAAATACAGATAATGCCAAGCTAATGAGAACACTGTGGAACCTATCAGGAGTAGAGCATGGCAGAGATGAGTTGCAGCTTATTCTTAAATAACATCTATATATTGTATACATGCAAATAAGTAACAGCAGCATTTAAGTTATAACCTGTAATATTGGTGCTATGTATCACTAAAAGTGTTAGCAATTCACGGCAACTTTTTATCATTATGGCTTACTGATTTCCTCTGCATGCATTTACTTAAAACACTGTAAAACGCTGATGAAAAGAAATGTATACTCTGCCAGGGGATTATTAGACACCATTGATTTTTTTTTTTTTTCCTAAGATGGAGGCATAACTGCAGTGTCAAAAATAAGTACCACGAATGGCTAGTTCTGCAGTCTAGCAGGGAATTCAATCAGACGATTTGACTATTGGAGCACATTAAAAAGAGCACGTAGTGTTAAAAGCAAAGATATCTAGCGACTCCTTCAGTTCACATTTAGAATATCTCCCGGTAAAAATACAGAGAGATTATTTTTCTTGTATTTTCTATTTTATTTATTCTCTTTTATTCTTTCGCATTTTATCTTAGTCCAAGGAGAAATAAAACCAACACACGTGAATACTGTGAACATTCATTGCTTCCCTCCTCTTTCCCCTGGTCTTGCTGAAATAAAGGACTCTAGGCATCTTTAGATACTTTTTAAATTGTGAGTGCTGAGATGTAGCTTCCTGTATAAACAATTTATTTTTTTTTAATTTAGTTTTGGTGAGAATTTAAAAAATGTAATATTCAAAATACTCTATTAATGGTCAGCTTTAGAACATTAGGCAAGACAAACTTTGGGCAAAGTAAATCCTGTTATCAGGCTGATTTTCTAAGGTGTCTTAAAAAAAATAAATAATACAGCTACCTGTAATCTAAGCCCAACTCAGTGAGCACCTAACTCACTGAGGCATTTATAACTGGGATCATAAGACAACTTAATTCCTTTTACTATTAAACATGCAGCAGCCCACACTGCAAACCCTGGTTGCCTTGCTCAGGTCTCAGACCGAGTTTCGCTACCCACTCATCTCGCTTCCGCATCCCGCCTGCGGCTGCGGCCTCAGTACTGCGGAGAGCGCCCTGCACGGACCTTTCAGTACCGCGGAGAGCGCCCCCAAACCCGCCACAGGGCTCCCGCCGCCGGCCCCTGTAGGTGTGGAAATGCTTGTCTGCCTCCCTTCCAGTCACTTCACAGCACGGAAAGGAAATTGAAATCTGTTATCGGCTTTTTTTAAAGGCACATATTATACCGTCGATTATGTTAGCTGGCTATTTCATGGCATTCCACTCTCCTTATCTGCTGTAACGCATCGCTTCCTGCTCTGTATTAACATCCCTCGCCCTTTCTTTCAAAGCCTACCTCCCACCTTGAAGGAAAATTGTAGTTAAACCAGAATTATTTTCTCAAGAATATCAGTTCCTTATCAAAAAGTAAATCTTGCAAGGCTCCAGATGTTTATAAATATTTGGTGACTAAATATTTGGTGACTGAAGATCACTTATAGACTATACAATTAAGTAAAGCCACAGACTTTACCACCCTAGATTCTTTTTCTGTTGATTGGACTTTAGCTTAATTTCTCCTTCGGGGGAGGGAGGGAAAAGGAAGTGTAACCTTTGAAGAGAAACTTTTGTCCACCCTTCAGAATGATTTCAATATGAAAGCAGGTAAAGGTTTTTAATGCCTTGAATATTTTCTTCCCTCTGAGACATACAGTTCAAAGTTTGGAAATCTGTAATAAAATGTTGCACTGGAGAAGCTGGTCTTGTGTTCTGGGGGCTTGTCACCACTGTTACGCAGTTCTTTCCAGATTAAAGTCTTTATGAAACTGCTCTCCACACTTCAGTGACCAGCAACTGGGATATCTACAATTCCTTGAATAAATGTTTTTATCTGTTTTACATTTTGGTCATCTATCATAAACATGGTGGTAACACATCTTTAATATTCAAGGACCATGATCAAATGGTACGAAAACCAGTATTTCCCAGCTATAGACCAGGAAAGAAGAACAGATAATCTGAGGCCTTTAAATCTTTTCTGGGTAATAAAAGCCCACTAAATCTTAAGGTATGTGTCAGGTATAAACAGTGATCTTATGTATATAGTTTCATTTGGAAAGGAGAGATACATGATTCCAATTACCTCATTATATCAACTGTTTTTTTCTTCAGACCTTATTCTTATGTGTTGTTATCACAGTAAAAGTTAGCCCAGTTCCAGCTAGCTGCCACCTACTGGGATGTACAGTTTTACCATATTACTTTAAAAAGGAAACGGCTTTCATTTTCAGGTCATAGCTGTGTCTGTAAGAATCTATGATAAGATTTTTACATCAGTTAATCTAGTGTTTTGTTCTCTCCCAACAACAACTGATATAAATTTACTATGTGTATAACATGCAGCCCCAAAAGCTTTGGTTCCTGGACATTCTCCAGCAAATGCTTGCAAACACTTCTGATTCACATGCCACCACAGTTGTCTTGCTGTTGCAGTCTGGTGTGAGGAGAGCCATAGCTTACCACAACACCTGACCAGCATTTCCAGATCTTCAGAAACAAGTATTGCAGCTTTGCTGACAAAGCACCAACACAGTCCTCCCTTTTTAAACGTTTGCCAAAGTATTCGAATTAATGTTGATATTATAATTTAAAAACATACTGTCGTCCACTTGTACTTCACTATAAAAACCATAGGTTCTCCTCTGTCTGTTATTAGGTCAGTTCAAATTTGCAACCAAGTTTCTGCTGCACTCATAATTAATGACATTTTAAGATGGTAATTAATTTTTAGCTAGTGGAAAGATGTGTATTCTAATTAACAAACCGAGTATTCAATAGGCTTACTTGTTCAGGCACTTTGGAGTATCACAGCAATACACTTTCCTAGCAGGTTTTAAGCTGCAAGAACAAACATTAATGACATCTACAGATCAGCTTTTCCTCCCCTCAGTCTGCTTTGGGATTGGGGAAGCTGTGAGAGATTTGGGGAGGAGAAGTAGGATGTTTAATGTTTTCCATGCTTTACTCTCCAAAAAGTTTCTAAGAAAAACGTGAAGATGGGATTTCATTAGTGTATGCATTCCTTTTCAGTGCACACACGGGTCTTGCAATCATGCCTCCGCTCCGTAGGCAGGAATGTCTCTTGTTTTACATAGAGAACGTCAGCGCCCAGGCTGGGTTAGCGATGGATGCTTAACCGAAGAATGTTGAATTTGTTAAGAAATAAATGACAGGATTGCTGACAAGCGCAAACAGGGGCTAGTTGTCCCTTTGGGGGAGATAAAAGGGGAGGCCGGGGAGAGGAGAGTGTAGGGGTAGGGGGAAACCTCAAGGAGGTAGAGACGGTTATCCACCCACAACTCTAGCAAAGTTAGAGCCCGTTTCTCACCTCCGCTCCTCCAGGAGAGCGGGGGAAACATCCTTAAGGCTTCCGGCTCGGTCCTCCTGGGCCTGGCCCTGGAGCAGCGCTCCGGCTGTGGGAGTAGTTCCGAGCTCCGGCAGGAGCCCGGCTGGGTCATCGTAAGCTGCGCTGCCTTGTCCCCTCGGCTCCGCTCCCCACCTCCAGCGTCGGCGGTGCAGAGCAAAGGAGGGAGGAAGAAGGAGAGAAGTCTTCCTGCTCCACAGGAGGGGCACACCAGGGCGGCAGTAGTCGGCCAGCCCAGCAGCGCTTGGGTCAGCCAGCTCAGCGCCCGCCTTTGCCCGGAGACACCTGGCCGAGGGACACCGCGGTGTGCGGCTCTACAGTGTATCTCCCGCCGCTTCCATCCCCCGACTCCCCCCCGCATCCCCTCACTTGCATGCAACCAGTCTGGCCGTGGCGGCCAGCCGGAGACCCCGGGACATCCTCCTACCTTGAGCTGCGGGCGGAAAAGCGGGGAGGGAGAGGAAGACGGGGGAAGGAAGGGCGGTGGCAGGACGCCAAGGAACGGCTCGGGTTGCGGTGCAGCTGGCGTCCGGGCACCACTGACGGCGGCAGCAAGCGGCGGCCGAGCGATGGAGGGAGGGAGGGAACGTGAAAGGGAGGGAGGGAACGAGAAAGGGAGGGAGAGAGGAGGGAGAAAGGGAGGGGAGAAGGATGGAAAGAAGGACGGAGATCCGCCTCCCGTCGGGAGCGCTGCACAGCGCCCTTTAAAGGAGCAGAAAGCCGCTTTACCCGTGTCTGCCGCTGCTGGCTCCCCGCAACGCCGAGACTCGCCGCCGCCCGCCCGCCAACTCAGCCGGCCACCGCGCGGTTGGCAGCACCGCACAGCCACCGCATCGCGGGCGGGCGGCAAAGCAGAAGCGCTCCCACCCTGATCACTCTCCGACCCCACCCTCGTCCGAGGAGCCCAGCTCGTTCGGGGTCGAGTTTCCAGGGCGTTAAAAGGCTGAGCTCCTAATCGGGGTCCCCCGATCCTGTTCTGTAAACATGGGGGGTGGGGGTGTGGATGTTGGATCCTGCGGCCTTGCGAATCGGCGCTCTGAGACCCCTGCGCGCCTTCATTTTGCCCCGTGGGTGATAGAGGGGGAGGAGGTGGCAGAGCGCGGAAAGCCCCTACCGCAGCCTTCAGGGGGGACAGGAGGAAGGGGGCTGAGAAAAGTGCCTCTCCTTCATGCTGAAGCTCGCCTGTTCCTTCTCCTTCCCTGGACGAGCGGGGACTGAGCTCGGGTACATTTTCCCCCACCCCACCCAGGCTAGAAGGAGGTACGGGACGGGAGGGAGAAACCTCGTGCGAGCAAGGAGGGCGAGCTCGTCCTGTGGGAGCCGCCACCGGCTATGCCCTTTCCCACCCCAAACCACCCCCCACCCCAACCCCTCCCCCGACTAGCTCCTAAGCGGCAATGCTGCGGAAAAGGGGCTTTGACAGTAGGGCCCAGACCTCCCTAATGAGCCGGGGTGTGAAATGGCCCCCTTTTTTTGCGGGATTGACAGTGCTTCCCAGTAGCGCTTGTCCTGCAGCGCCCCAGGCGTCTGCTTCTCCCCTTTTCCCGATTCCGTTTGGCGGCTAGGACATGCCTTGAAGTGCGGCAGGACTTCACTTGCGTCTCCCTTTCACCCCTCAACCTTCCCGAGGGCTAATCTCCAGGCAGACATGCTGTGCAGTTTGGCAGGAAAATCTCCGTTCCTTCGCCTTTCCATCACGGAAAATTCCCGTTCCCAGATCCTCGAGGGAGTGCTCCCTGCACTCTATAAAGGATGCTCGGGGGTTGCCCCGCTTCATCTACTCAAGTGATCAGCTAGGGAGCCCTGGTTATCGGGGGCTGGAGAGAGTGGAAGACAACGAAGAACGTAGGAGAGATGGGGCTGAAGTGGGTGGGGCCTGGTGACTGAAAAGCTCCTGTAATTAAGTAAACAGCAGAGTTGTTGTGCGAAGTAAATAAATAGTCAATGATCCCATTGTAGAGCCGAGCGCAGGCGGTGCAGACCTCTATAGACTCGCCGCGCTTGTGCTCTAGTCATTGTGACTTGCAGCTTAATCGGCCCCGCAGCACATCCCTTAATTACTTGCAACGCACTTCCATGGCCGACAGAAAATTCATTAATCAGTTCATTTGCCTGAAGCTGTAATGGAGATAACTCTTGTAAAAAAAACCCCAAACGCTCAGCTGGAGCAAAGCGCCTCACGCCGCCCTGGGAGGCTAAGGGAACCGGAAGGAGGTGCCACGCCGAGAGCTGCGGTTGCTTCTGGGGCAGCTAAGCGGGACGACGTGGTGGAAAGCGACCAAGAAGAGGGAAAGAGATCGCTACCTGGGTGACCAAGTAATTGATCTTCACGATCTTTGGGAAGGCGAGGAGGGTTGACGCTGCTGGCAGGCAAAGTGTGGGAAGCTTGTGAGGTGGGATGAGCAGACATTTGTGCAAGCAGCAGATCGGAGGTTCCGTTCCTCTTCTATCGCTGACTGCATTTGTGCTGTCAGTTCCAGAGTTTTCCGACCAGACCTCAGAGAACAAGGCAAACTAAAAAATATGTGACCTAAAGGTGTCTTTCTAAGATGAAAGAAAGGAAGGCAGGTGAAGAAAAGGGATGTGGCATTTCAGTCCTCAGAATGGTTTTAATATTGCAGATAGATTGTGTAATCATGTAATCATTTCACCTCAACTACACCAATGCAGTCTTTTCCCTTGTTGCCTGGGTTACATTTCTGTCCAGACATGGAAGCCTCAATGCTTTCCTTAGCCAGCAACAGTTTACATAGACTCAGGTCCTCCCTCAAACAGGTAAGAAGGTCTCAGTGTCACCAGTCCTGTTATCAACATGTAGCACTTGGGATATTTAGGGAGTTATTACTCAAATGAAGAAAGTTGTAGCAGGGGAGTTGGAACAGCAAGCCTAAGATCACACTGCAAGTCAGTGACGTAATGGTAAAACACTCTGGAATTCTCTTTTCTCAGGCTTTGACTACTGCAAAACCCCATAATTTCAATACCGACAAAGTCTACTGTTATGTTTCTTCCTAGTTACACTGTGCGAACTTTGAATTTTATCAGTGTTGACCACCAGAAAAAAAACATATAGGAAAACACAGGCCCAGTTTGTCAGTATTTGAAATAAGGTGTGCCAGAATATTTGTCGTAAAAGGTCTTGGACTCTTACAAGAGAAAACCACACACCTCCTCCCAAAAGATCAAACAAAACCTAAAGCAGAATATTATATGGGTTCACTTGGTTTTCCCAGCATTGTTTCTAAATATGTAGAATGAAATATTCTGGGTTTATCACGTTTCCATCTCATTAGATGCATTTACACCTCAGAGTTAGAAGTAATGACACCTGTAGCCTGTTTCCTTTAAGATTGTCCAAATTAAATTTCCTAAGGATGACAGATAAATTCTTTTTCCACAGAATTTTATCTCTAGTACTCAGTACATCTGAATATTTAATACTATTTTTCTTTCCTGCTTTATCTTTCAGTTTGGGTCAGCTATGATAATGTAAACACTGACAGAATTTAAAACCTTTCAAAAGTTTCCATAGATTTATTTTATTTTGTTTTATTTATTTTATTATTTTATTTATTTTAAATGCCAGAGCTACAAAGACTCCAAACAAACCAAAATAATCTCCTAGGGATTCCGGATGCTGAGGCTGAACAGCTCCAAGCAAATTCTGTCCAAATTAATGACCTAAAATTGAGTACTATCACTTGTTCAAGATGAATGGTTCAGAGTTTGTGCCTGCCACAGAAAACACTGAAGAAAGTTTTTGGGGTTTCAGTTTATAGACAACTGAATATTTTGCTCTTCCTGCCTTGGCCTGTTTGGCCAAAGAAAGTCCTCCCAAGTTTTGGCTCTTCACAACTGGTTGCAGCTTTTAATGATGACCTTGTATAGTCATATTCCTGGTCAAACTGGCTGCATGTATCAAATCTGGTCCCTTCAAACAGAAGAATGAGCCAAAGCAGGATGGAAGAACAAAAAAAAAAGTCTGTCTATAAGAAATAAAACTCTGTTCTTGCTTTATCCACTTGAGGGAGACAATGAGCCATAGGTTACATCACTAAATTGGATCAAAAAATTGAACTTTCAAGTCATGAGGGATTTGTACCCATTGAGTGTTATTATAATTGTAAAAGTACTTGCCTGTGTAACACTGCAGGCACAAGGTTTCCCATAGCATTCATCAATCTGTACATCTGACAGTTTTCTTCTCTCTCATTACTGTCTAGCAAGATGGGATTATCTAATGACTTTCACTGATAGGTTCTAGGCAAGAATGTTTAGAGCCATTCCAGATGATATCCAATAACTCTAGAATTAATATCTCATGTTAGAAAAACCTGGCCTAATCCAAGGTTTACATGTTGATTCACTTTATGTTTCAGAGATACACTGAAGTCTATTAAATTACTAACAGGCTTAAAATATAACACTACTAAGAGCCATAAACTAGTAAAAACTTTCTCTGAGTCTGAATAACTTTGACTATAGAGGCATGGCTTGGACATTTTATTTTATTTATTTTATTTTTATTTATGCCAGCCACAATACAGTGCACAATATTCTCCAATGGACTGCCATATTTTGCAGTCTTCCAATGAAGGCTTTCACGAATTAGCAATCCTCATAGTTACAAAATTCTGATGTTTTCCTTTCACAGATTTATGCAATTGACACTCATCACTCTTCCTCTTACCTGCAGTGGACATAAGGTTGTGTTTATTCCTCTCTCTAAAAAACATCTTCTGAACATCTAAAGAAATATTATGCAGGAAGCTAAATGTTGCTCCTATCTTCAAAAAGGGCAAGAAGGGCACAGGGAGCTTCTGTACAGTCAGCCCCACCTCAATTCCTAGCTAACCCTAAAAAACATTTCCAGGAACACAGAGGATAAGAAAATCATTATGACTAGTCAGTATGGATTCACCAAGGGGAAGCCAAATTTGACCAGCTTGATAAACATTTAAAATTGTCTGGCTTGGTGCCTGAGGGGAAAGCATTGGATATTGCCTACCTCAGCTTCAGTAAGGATTTCAACACTGTTTCCCACAAGATCCTCATAAAGAAGCTGTTGATGTATGGGCTGGATGAGCAGACAGTGAGGTAGAAAACTGACTGAATGTGAAGCAGCTTGGCAGAAAAAGACCTTGGTGTCCTGGTAGGCACAAAGTTGAACATGAGTCAGAAATGTGCCATTGTGGCAAAGAAGACTGATGGTATCTTGCACTGCATTAGAAGAAGTGCTGCCAGCAGGTTGACAGAAGTGAGCTTTTGCCTCTACTTAGTACTGGTGAGACCACACCTGAAGTACTGATAGTACTGTATTCAGTTCTGGACTCTCCAGTACAAGAAACACATGGACAAACTAGAAAGAGTCCAACAAAGTGACATGGTCAAGGGACTGAAATATCTGCCAGATGAGCAAAGGCTGAAAAAGCTGGAATTGGTTAGCCTGGAGAAAAGATGTCACAGGGAGGATCTTATCAATGTGTATAAATACCCGAAAGGAGGGTGTCGTGGTTTAACCCAACCAAACAGCTTGTTACCCACTCCCCCCCCGTTTCTTGCCCTCCCCTTACTCCTGGAGGAACAGAGAGGAGAATCAGAAAGAATGCAACTCCCACGGGTTGAGATAAGAACAGTTTAGTAACTAAGGTATAACACAAATCACTACTGCTACCACCAATAATAGTAATGATAAAGGAAATAACAAGGGAAGAGAATACAGCACCTCACCACCAGGCGACCGATAACTCGCCCCCCCCAGCCCGACCAAGCACCGACCTATACCTCCTCCAACCCTGCAGTCCCCTCCGCCCTTCCGGGTAACTCCCAGTTACATCCTGGGCATGTGCTGTGGTATGGAATACCTCTTTGGTCAGTTTGGGTCAGGTGTCCTGTCTCTGCTTCCTCCCGGCTCCCCTCCTCCCTGGCAGAGCATGAGGCCCACAAAGTCCTTGGCCAAACCAAAACATCATTGTTTTTCAGCTCTGTTCCCAGCTGAAAGTCAAAACACAGCACTGCACCAGCTACCAAGAAAGAGAAAAATGACTGCCACTGCTAAACCCAGGACATTATCCACCCCTTATTCCATACCATTCACGTCATGCTCAGATCCCACAGTTTCAATATACCATCACTCTTATCTAACTGCACTCTCATCGTAGTGCATGGACCAGTCCCCATAAAGCTGCTGAGTCCATCTGGTCCATGATGCCAGGCTCCATCTCTTGTAACAGTCTTTCAGAGCAGGAGAGGCTGTGTGCGGTGTTCACACACATGAATAATCTGGGCAGTAGTGTCCATTGTTAGGTCCACCCCTCGATCATGAGTCCATCTCGATGTTGCACCTCTGCTCTGTTGGCCTTAAGGGTCATGGGCCCACCAGGCTCAAAATAATTCATTGTCCTTCCATCTCCAATGTTTCCAAAGCACTGGAGGGGCCCAGTGGACTAGATACTTGCCCATACTGTCCCACACCCCCTGCCACTCATGGCTGTCGAGCCTTGGGGGAAACCTCTTGGTCCTCCCATATTGTTGTCTAACCCCAGACAAGACCCAAACCTGACTCTGCTTAACTTTTGAGATCAGACAAAATGGTGGTGGGTAAAACACACTCTGTGTGTGTGCCAACATGCTGATCCCCATCACAATCAGCAGGCAGGTCCCAAGGGTACCCAAAAGCCATCCAAAACCTTCAGAACTCTCAAACGATGCTGCTGTACTTGTCACTGGGGCTGGTGTAGCTGCTGTGCTTGCCGGCTCTCCCACCACCAGCTTCTCTTTTCCTGAGTCCAGATCTTCCTCCTCTGCCTTGCTGGGAAATGCTGCGGGGTCTCCTGCGTCCTCCTGGGGCTCGGCGGGCAGCTTCCGGGGAATGCTCTCGGCCGCCGCGGGGCTGGGCTTGGCCGCGGGGCTCGGCTCCTCCGCTGCCTTCTCCCGCTCCTCGACCGAAGGAGGGTGCAAAGAAGATGGGGCCAAGCTCTTTTCAGTAGAACGCAGTCACAGGATAAGGGGCAATGAGCAAGTACTGAAACACAGAAGGCTCCCTCTGAACATCAGCAAACACTTTTTAACTGACAGGGTAACCAAGCACCGACACAGGCTGTCCAGAGAGTATATGGAGTCTCTCACCTTGGTGATATCAAAAAACTATCTGGACATGTTTCTGGGCAAACAGCTGTAAGTGACCCTGCCTGATTAGGAGGATTAGGCAAAATAACATCCAGAGACCCCTCCCAGTCTCAACCATTCTGTTATTCATAGAATCAGAATCATAGAATAGTTAGGGTTGGAAAGGACCTTAAGATCATCAAGTTCCAACCCCCCTGCCATGGGCAGGGACACCTTGCTCTAAACCATATTACCCAAGGCCTCGTCCAACCTAGCCTTGAACACTGCCAGGGATGAAGCATTCACAACCTCCCTGGGCAACCTATTCCAGTACCTCACTACCCTAACAGGAATGAATTTCCTCCTTATATCCAATCTAAACTTCCCCTGTTTAAATTTTAACCCATTACCCCTCTCCTACCATTACAGTCCCTAATGAAGAGTCCCTCCCCAGCATCCTTATATGCCCCCTTCAGATACTGGAAGGCTGCTATGAGGTCTCCACGCGTTATTCTTTGATTATCTCGTGTTCTCCCAAGTCTAATCTTCTCTATACTATTGCCAAGCATCTCATAGTTATATCTGCTTTGCCAGAGTGTTTCTAATTGATCCATATCACTGCATTACAGTGTGCTAAGCTGTATATAGTACAGAAAAGACCACAACAGAAGCAGTGAGTGGAATGAAAGAGTCTTACTGCAATTTTCAGGTTCCCATCTTATTCAGAAATCCCAATATGATGTTTAAGTTTTTTTGAAGCAGCATGGTATTGTAGATTTATATTTGCCTTGTCACAATAATGTCTAGGTGCTTTTCTGCTTAACTAGCCCTGATTAGCTGTTTCTTCACTTGCATTTGCTGAGCTCCTTGTTCTCTCCCAAGTGTAGAATTTTCTGCTTGTCTCTGTCAAATAAGGAATTTGTATTTTTACAGAAAACTTTTTCAGTTTGTTGAGATACATTCTAAATTCTGGGCCTAACCACCATTCATGCAGTTTCTCCTATACTATCATCATCAAACATTTAAATGACCCAGCCTAATCATTAATATTTGGAGTAGCAATTGCACAATAGAAGCATATCAGGACATAAACATTTCTAGAGAAGTCTGTGGTTTAGGGGGGGGGTGTTGTTTGTTGTTGGCTTTTGGTGTGTTTTTTTTCTTTCTCCTTACAGTTCAACAGTATACCAATAAAATTGTTTTGCTTCAACTTTCATATTCTATTTTGCTTATGCAAATGTCATGTCTTGTTCAGGCTTATTCTTAGAAACTCTATGGTCTTGTTTATGAATACCAGTGTATTTTATCTAATGTCTTACCCTTGTGCTTTGCTCTTTAGCCCAACAGAATTTTCCCTCCCCCCCTTTTTAAAAAAGAAAAAGAAAGGAATATGTATTCTATGGATTTAATGAACTTGTACATGTCTAGCTTTCTACAAAATCAGTGTTAATTTAGATGCATGGAAAAAAGACATTAATCGCCAGACCATGAAAGCCATATGGCAATAAATGAAGTATTGAAAAAACGTAAAGATGTAACCTAAGTGGAGCCAATTACATGATTATGACCTAGTTTTCATCTGGACTCAGAAGTAACTGTAATGGGTACAAAATTAAATAACTAAAAAACCCCCAAACCCAAACAAACAGTTAATTCTTACAATCACAATGCTGAAATAGCTATGAACAAAATTGCTGGGTTATATCTTAAGCAATAACTGCATACACTACTTTATAATACAGCCTTAAACAGCACTCCAACTGATAATAAAAATAAGGCTTTAGTTTAATTAGTGTGCAGTGGAGCTTTGTCTAGTATGAGATAATACCCAACAGATAGGTAACTTTTTGAATTGTAAATATGGCAGAGGACATTCTAATAACGGGAAGAAACTTCAATTTTACTCTGTAGCTGAGTTATTATTCCAATATTTAAACTTCAGTAATAATATAAGAATGAAATGGGTCTTTGATCACTGTGTTTTTTTCATGTCTCTATTAGAATACACGATAAAAAAAATTAACACTAATCACACGTCAATGAGCTGCAACAGTTTTTATACAGCTCTATAGTTAAATTGCCAGCATACTGGCAATATACCCAACTCTCCATACATGGGGAACTTTGTTTGTTGATTTCATTTACAATATTAAGAGACAAATTTTTTCAAGTGCCTGAGTCATTTATTCACTGTGCATTTATACAAGTAGTTTTGGGGGGGGGGGGGGGGGGGGAAGAACATAGGAGAATTTATGTATTGTTCCAAATGCCTACTCTTGAAATAATAATATAAATAGGATTCATGGGTAATATTTTTGTGTTTAATATAGGGCTGAGAGTAGGCCTTCATCCTCAGGTATGCTACCATTTAAACGAAATAATTTATTGTATGGTCTGATGAATTATAATTAATCTCATTTTCTTTCCCAGGATTTAGAAATTGACATGAATCTATTGTCGGGATTTAGATACATGGCACTATATATCACACATTAGTTGTGGTGACAGCCACACAGTAGCTTAGTCCTTAGTACTAGCTACTCATTAGGACAGCTGTTAAAGGGTGCTCCATTGACTTCAAATTTGCAGAACAGAAGAATTAAAGTTTACTAGTGTGTAGAGAATTACAAGATCTGTGAAGTGTTTAAATCTCTTTGAGGTTTTGGAAAGTGAATTTCACCTAAAGCGAGCCTATGCTTCTAATCTACCTTGAAATTATTTTAGCTAGACTATGCAAAGTGTATTTGGTCCATTTGAGGGGAAGAAAGAAAACTGCTCCACTGTTCAAACATAAGCAGTTTATCAGATATGGAAAGCCATTTCTAGAACATGAAAAAACTCCCTGGGGCATATTACTCTACAATATGCATTTTAAGTAGATAGGAAGTCCCATACCCTGGCATTATATTAAAAAACATAATAATTACCTAGTTTAACAATGATAACCATTAAGTACTGGGGCTACAGATTATATGTAAAAATAAACACCTTAATTAAGTAATTTGAACTCTTATTTGCCCAATACGCTTCATATTTTAAGCATTTATAAGCACATTTAATCCTTGATTTTTTTGCCACCTCATTCTTTTGCTTGGAAGAAATAGCAAGTTTCACTTCAGCCTGAGTTTTCAGTAGAACAAAAGTCTTAGCTTCTGGGAGAACAGCTTAATCACTGCAGTTAACACAATTTGAATATTTACTTAAATACCATGTCAAATTGCATCTGACATAGAGAAAACATTTAAGGCTGTGCTAGGACCTTCTTTCTCTGGAGAATATGCTACTACCCACATGCAGGCTGAGAAATGATGATCATATTTCAGTGATGAAGACTGCTTAATGTCCCAGTTTTGGACAGCCCTGAAAATTATCTTGATAGCTTAATTTCAATATATTGTTGAGATGCATTGCCCAAGAAAATTTTCTGAAAGTGAAAGGAAGAAATAGGGCTTATTTTTCATTATTTCAGGTTGCTGAAACTGGAATTTTAAAATTCTTGAGAGAAAAAAGAATGTTGGACACACTATTCTGAGAGAAAGGGCAGGACAAGCAAGAGATGATGAAACCAGTGCTGTGAAGAGCAGAACCTGAACATGGAACTCAAAGAGAAACTGAAAATCAGGAAGGATAAGAGAAACCAAAAAGTGTTCCTGAATTGATAGGCCCCTTGCTGAGAAGAAGGAAGGAACTGAAGACAAGTATCAGAAAGGAAGTAAAATATTTTAAACTTACTGAAATTGCTTGAAAGCTGATAGAAGACGTTATATTGGGACAACTGCCAGAAGTAGTAAAGTATTTCTGAAGATTAAAAGAACCACAGAAGCTATTCTTGAATAACTGTGAGAGTCTGATTCTCCTTAACACCATGCATAATGCAAAACATCTTTATAAAAGCATTTTAAACTCACAACCTGCAATCATTCTTATTAGTTATAATTTTACTGCTAATTTGGCATGTTTCCATGTCTATAAATGATTGACATTGAGGTGTAGAGAACACAGAAGATCAGACAGTCCTTCTTTGTTAAAACTAATGTCCAGTCTAGAGAGAAGCTGAGAAACTTTCGAAGAAAAGAAGAAAAGAAAACGAAAAGAAGAAAAGAAAAAGAAAGAAGAAAAGAAAAGAAAAAAAAGAGAAGAGAAGAGAAGAGAAGAGAAGAGAAGAGAAAAAAGAAAAAAGAAAAAAGAAAAAAGAAAAAAGAAAAAAGAAAAAAGAAAAAAGAAAAAAGAAAAAAGAAAAAAGAAAAAAGAAAAAAGAAAAAAGAAGAAAGAAGAAAGAAGAAAGAAGAAAGAAGAAAGGAAAAAGGAAAAAGGAAAAAGGAAAAAGGAAAAAGGAAAGGAAAGGAAAGGAAAGGAAAGGAAAGGAAAGGAAAGGAAAGGAAAGGAAAGGAAAGGAAAGGAAAGGAAAGGAAAGGGAAACGGAAAAGGAAACGGGAAAGGGAAAGGGAAAGGGAAAGGGAAAGGGAAAGGGAAAGGGAAAGGGAAAGGGAAAGGGAAAGGGAAAGGGAAAGGGAAAGGGAAAGGGAAAGGGAAAGGGAAAGGGAAAGGGAAAGGGAAAGGAAAAGAAAAGAAAAGAAAAGAAAAGAAAAGAAAAGAAAAGAAAAGAAAAGAAAAGAAAAGAAAAGAAAAGAAAAGAAAAGAAAAGAAAAGAAAAGAAAAGAAAAGAAAAGAAAAGAAAAGGAAGGGAAGAGGAAAGGAAGGGAAGAGGAAAGAAAAGAAAGGGAAGGGAAGAGGAAAGAAAAGAAAGGGAAGGGAAGAGGAAAGAAAAGAAAGGGAAGGGAAGAGGAAAGAAAAAAAGAAAAGGAAGGGAAGGGAAGGGGAAGGGAAGAGGAAAGAAAAGGAAAGAAAAGAAAAAAAGAAAGAAGAAGAGAAGAGAAAAGAGAAGAGAAGAGAAGAGAAGAGAAGAGAAGAGAAGAGAAGAGAAGAGAAGAGAAGAGAAGAGAAGAGAAGAGAAGAGAAGAGAAGAGAAGAGAAGAGAAGAGAAGAGAAGAGAAGAGAAGAGAAGAGAAGAGAAGAGAAGAGAAGAGAAGAGAAGAGAAGAGAGAAGAGAAAACAGAAAAGAAGGGAAGGGAAAAGAAAAATTAAAAAAAAAAAAAAAGGAGAGTCCCTACATTTCCAGTGTGTCTTTTTTTTTTTCTCCTAAGAGATAAGAGGCACTAGTCTGGTATCACTTGATAACTTGATACAAAAGAGAAGAGATACATCTCCTTTTCCAAACTCAGCATTCCCTTTTAGAAGTCCTTCAGGAAGAATATGTAAATCAAATGAAAATCCTTATCTCAACAGGATGAATTTATAATGACCAGTCAGAAGGAGGACACAAGCACATCACATCAAGATTTAATTTGAAGTCAAATGCTTTGCTGTTTTTGTTTCTTATTTCAGACTTGGCAGAATCCAAAAAAGGAAAACTAGAATTAATGACATTCTCATCATTCATGTTTGGTTTTTTTAAATAAGTCTTTTACAACTGGAAAACAGCAGCAAGAAAGGACAGGGACAATTCTAAAAACTACTGAAGAGGGAACTGAGACAAAACACACACAAAAAAAATCAAATGAAAGCTAGCTCTTACAATAATTTCCTGTACATGTGACTGCAACTGGAACACATCTGAACAAAGGCAGTAACTCCTAGTTTTCCATTTTTAACCAGAGATGTGAACATTTCCACAAATGATAAGAACATTTTCATGTAACTTCCTACATATTGCAGTAGATAGCACTGTGACTCAGATGATTAAATAGAGTTCAGAATTTTGAGCAACATATTTTTCCCCCAGTCTTAGAGGTGAAAGAATGGAGGCAATAATTTCATTTAGACTTCTCTGTGGCGGGTAAAATGTGTCTTGCAACAGTCTAACCCATTGGTCTACAAGAAACAAAAGGAGCCAAGCAAACTTGGATTCAACCACTTAGATAATATCTGAAATTGGAGGCATGCACATATCTGTAACTAATATGAGGACATGCCCAGTCAATTATTTAAAGAACCAATTGGGGTTGGTGTTATTTTCTTGTTTGTGCATAGACCTTGTAGGCAGTATTATTTGCTATTTCATAACTGCAGGTCTGGAAAACATGTATTTCAAAATTGAGTTATATTTTGCTCAGGAAAACTATACATAATCCTCTACAAGGAAATAAGAATTTGAGTAGCTACAATTGTAGCCATTCAGAACAAAAACAAC
Source organism: Neopsephotus bourkii (assembly GCF_033783945.1). NCBI lineage: Eukaryota > Metazoa > Chordata > Aves > Psittaciformes > Psittacidae > Neopsephotus > Neopsephotus bourkii. The sequence continues at coordinate 6,974,279 of NW_026901987.1, read as the reverse complement.
AACAACAAAATTAAGAATTTCTTCACATTCTAAATCACCTCTTTTGATATCACAGCTCTAAAATGTTTTGCCATTACATTGTAAAAGATCAGTGCTGACTCTTATTTGCTATGACTTGGTCTTACTGCAAAATGTACAACATTGGTAAAGCTGGCTAAATCAGTGAGAGTTTTTTTCTAAACCGTACCATTTCTAACCTTGCACTTTGAGCTCAAATTCTTTATCTAGAGTCCTGCAAAATGGAAATCTCTTTTTAGAATCTATTTATAATTCATGTCAATGTAGCTCAAAACCATTTTTTGCCTGCCATTTTCCCTACAGTGTTCATCCTGCTTGTGCTTATTCATGAAATAAAGAATCATCTATTTATAAATTACTTTGGACATTAATAAATTAAGTTGGAATTTCTCAACTCTTTAGAGCTTAAGTGGGTAGACCTATGCAATTTAACAAACAGAAAAATAATGGCAACAATACAGCAGAAGCTGCAGTCTTCCCAAAGTAAAAAAACTATAACAAAAGTCTTGACTGTTGTTATTCATAAACCCTCATTGGGCTCTACATCTTTCTCAAAATACTTACCTAGCTATTAAAGAAAGCAGTGTTTAATCATTATACTTCTAAAAGAATTTGTTCTTGCTTTGTATTTGCTCTTGATTTGTACTTCTGTCAGAGGATTATAGCCCAGCATTTACCAACAGCTGATTTTAAGCACTGTAACCTAACTGCTTTACTTTGGCATAGAGACAGGGTGTTATTTCCACTTCACTGGCAAAAATATTAACTCCAGTAGCTAAAGCTATTTTTTTTCCCAAAATTTTTCTTATTTGCAGATTATTTTTGGCTTACGTTTTCTGTCACACAATTGATTGTTCAGGTGTGTCACCCTTTCTGTAAGTGTGTATTTGGCATTTAATATCTCATTCCTTGGCTTTTAAATGCTAAAGATGCTGATAGTGAATACATATTCCTAAGGTAACAGAAATAAATCCACATTGAACTAATTCTATATCTCCTTCCAAATTCATCCCTAAATCTCAGGAGATAACTAATATATTAGTCCATGAACAGTTTTATTAAAGGAAGGTTTCCTCTTGTTTTGTGAGATAGTAATGAGGAAGTAATAAGAAATAAGCAATACATTTTTTTAATGTACCTGAGGCTGGGTCATCATCAAAGATAGATGAATAAAAGTTACTTGTTTTCCATTAAGAGCTGTTAAACTTATTTGATATGTGTGCTTGAAAATAAATGCCATCTGGAACTGCAGAGATTTCACTGACACTGACAGCCCCAATTCACATAAGAGATTAGAAGGAAACACTTTTCATTATACTTATTAATATTTCAAAAGTGTGCTTATCCACCTATATTCTGATTTGCATTTCTGTTGAGGTTCTAATATTTAGTACACTTCAGGAATTTTCAGCCATTTTGAGATTGCAAGGAAAGAATAAATGCCAGGAGTTTGAATGAAAGAAAAATGCCTTACACCAATGATCATAGGCTCATAGAATCAGAATCATTTGGGTTGGTAAAGACCTTTAAGGTCATCAAGTCCAAGCATAAACCTAACATTGCCAAGTCCACCACTAAACCATGTCCCCGAGCACCACATCAACATGTCTTTTGGCATAAGTACCAGTAATCCATCTCTTCTGGTCTCTATGACTAGCTAAAAGCTTCACTTTCCCTTTGAGGAATCTTTCTTCTATCCATCATATCAATTACATTTCTGGGGAAAAAAAAAAAATAAAAATCAATCTTGATCTACTGAGTTGACCACATCACTCTGCTTGATCAGTAGCCTTATATAATGATGTCTGTTACATGGGCAGAAAATATAGTGATAATTGTACAGCTTAATTTAAAAGACTGAAATGTAGCTCCTTATAATAATGATTTTATAAAGTTCTTAGTTTTATTTTTTCCTGCTGGCATACAAACACAGTAAGGCAGCAAGATGCAATCCATATAACATTAAGTACTTTTTCTTGTTATTATTGAATTCGTCTTATTACTTCTTATTGTTGAAGTTTTCTTATTACCCCTGAAGTCTCTTCTCAGAAAAGGTCTTACAGCTGAAAAAAGTGTTTTTGTAAAGTTAGATAAGAGAAGACTCCAGAAGTATACTTTTTTCATAGAAAAACAGAGTCTTAATACATTTGCAAAGTACAGGAGATTACTGTTAATTCACCCTTCTATTTAAATTGGAGATGAGTTTCTTAAATGGCTATGAATCTAGGTTTAGTTCAGAGGAGAGAATGTCTGGTTTGATGACCAGATCAAAGGTTTGCTGAAAGCAAGAGGAAGGCTTGAGATGTAAGCATGAAAATAAAAACTTTGCAAGACAGGGAGGAACGTGCAAGGAAGGGATTAAGATGTAGTATCAATTTAGGGATGAATTATTAGTCAGGTTCTATAAAAAAATTTAGTTACTGTTGGCTCTGTATTCACCCTGAAATAAGGAGGCTGGCTTCTGACATAAAGTTTACTAACTTTGTAAGCAAAAATATGATGCAGTTAGGAGGTATTTCATAGATTCATTCATGGGTTTAGATACATAACATTTTTTTTTTAATCATTAGATTTCTCAAACTCTGCTTTTAGTTATAAAACGTGAGATCAGAATTCTCTGAAGTAAACTAAAAAGATTGAAGACACTAAAATCTTAAAAACTGTTGCCTCCTGGAGATATTTTAGTTTTTATTTTTAATTTTAATTTTCATTTTAATTTTCATTTTCATTTTTATTTTCATTTTTATTTTTATTTTCCTTTTTAGTTTTCTTTTTCCTTTTTAATTTTCTTTTTCTTTTCTGTCTTTCTGAATAGTTAAGTTCTATATGCAGGCTGAGAAAGTTGGGGCTGTTCAGACTGGAGAAAAGAAGGCTGCATGGAGACCTCATAGCAGCCTTCCAGTATCTGGAGGGGGCCTATAGGGATGCTGAGGAGGGACTATTCATTAGGGACTGTAGTGATAGGACAAGGGGTAATGGGTTAAAACTTAAACAGGGGAAGTTTAGTTTGGATATAAGGAGGAAATTCTTTACTGTTAAGGTGGTGAGGCACTGGAATAGGTTGCCCAGGGAGGCTGTGAATGCTCCATCCCTGGCAGTGTTCAAGACCAGGTTGGACGAGGCCTTGGGTGATATGGTTTAGAGCGAGGTGTCCTTGCCCATAGCAGGGGGGTTGGAACTTGATGATCTTAAGGTCCTTTCCAACCCTAACTATTCTATGATTCTATGATACTATGACTTAAAGGTTGAAAATTTTAAAGCAGTGACATTTTCGCAGAATTTTGATTGGGTGAATGGGATAAGATCTAACAACAACAAAAAAAAGCATGTAAAACCTAAGCAGGTCAACCAATCTCTTTTTTGGTCAGTGGAACACAAAAGCCACTTTCAAGGTACCCAGCTGAATAACACTCGATCAGAGCATAGAATCATAGAATGGTTAGGATTGGAAAGGGCCCTGTCATTGGCAGGAACACCTCACACTAGAGCATGTCACCCAAGGCTCTGTCCAACCTGGCCTTGAACACTGCCAGGGGTGGAGCATTTACCACTTCTTTGGGCAATCCATTCCAGTGCCTCACCATACTCACAGTAAAGAACTCTCTTTTATATCTAACCTGAACTTCCCCTGTTTTAGTTTAAAGCTATTACACCTTGTCCTATTGTTATAGTCCCTGACAAAGAATCCCTATCTAGCATCCTTGTAGTCTCCCCTTCAGATATTGGAAGGCTCCTATGAGGTGTCTACGCAGTCTTCTCTTCTCCAGGCTGAACAACCCCAACTTTCTTAGCCTGTCTTCGTACAGGAGATGCTCCAGCCCCCTGATCATCCTCATGGCCCTCTTCTGGACTTGCTCTAGCAGCTCCATGTGCTTTTTATGTTGAGGACACCAGAACTGTGTACAATAGCAATGTCTCACAAGAGCAGAATAGAGGGGCAGGATCACCACCTTCAACCTGCTGGTCACGCTCCTTTTGATGCAGCCCAGGATACTATCGGCTTTCCGGGCTGCATAAAACAACAAACACAAATATAAGTTTTAAGCATACAAAATCAAGTGGTATGAGTCCCATTTACATAGCCTAATCTCTCTTAAAAGGCTTGTTAGTGCACCAGTCTTTAGGTATTTTAGCTGTCATTGTCTAAATATTGCATTAAAATGCAAGCATATGACTGTATTTCAGATTTATAATTTGGTCATAGTTCAGTGATTTTCACAGTGACTATAACAGGTACATCACCTGTACATTGACCATTACAGCCATGTTTTCAAAGGAAAAATAGTCTTATTCTTTCACAGCACTTAAGTTTTTGTAAATCACTTTGAATTAAACTTCTGGAATAGGACTTCTCTGTTCAAACTTAGACATCAGCATCCAAAATAGTTCTCTAGATTCCTTTATTGTCAGTCACAAAGACTAGGTTTTCTTACAGGGAGATGGATCTGACCCATTTACTTAACTAATGTAGGACGAGGGAACTGAAAATAAGTTTTCAAGTAAAGACTGGCTGCAATAAATATTTCTGCTTTTTTTAATTGCTAAATACTGGGAGATTTTAATTTTAAATTAAAATTTAAGTCATTGAAAGAGAGATACGGTTTTTTGTTTTCTAATTCTACATCTGAAATTTCTGTGTGTGCAATGTATGCGTATGTATGTGTGTGTGTGTATAAGTGTATAATATAAGATATCTTTATTTCCTTCATATCTTTAAAAGAGCAGTGTAATATTGGAATTATATTCCAAATTGTATCCTGGAACAGGGTCTGGAAAATACTTTTCATATGAGTGTCACCAGAATAATTCACTTCTATACTGTAGGTCTTTATCTATTTCTTATTTTCTTTATAGAGATTTACAATGTTCTTTAGCTTTATTTTGTAAGCACTTATTCCAAGTTGTGTTTTGCAAAACAGAAAAATATGCAACCCTGAAACTTATCAATCTAGCATATGAATTTACCCAGACTCTTCCAGTTTGCTTCATCTCTCTGTTTAACTACCATTTAACTACACACACAATCCAGTCATCATAGAAGAATGTTCCCAAACTTACTATTGCATCCAATTCCAAAATGTTTGAGGAAAAAAAAAACCCACTGGCCTTCTAGAATGTCCCCAAACTCCAAATTACTGACAGTGTTAGGTCAAGGAAAAGGAGTGAGCACCCGTGCCAGGAATGTTGTGCATGTAGTACTATGATCCTTAGAAACTCACAGGCTGTGAATTGTGGTATTCTTAACTTTGATAATAGGATTATATTTATCGGTGAAAAGGATTTACTGGCGAAGAAAATCCTAAACTATTTAAACTTTCATGTTGACTTTACACTGCAAAACAGGGCTACCTATCCCAAGGTGGAATTCAAGGCTGAATTCACTGCCTATTTGCTGGCAAGGGTGCCCACTTGGTGCTGTGATAAACATGTTGGGTATCTGAATATGGTGTTTAATTAAATTCAGTATAAAACCTCATTTTGATTGACTTAGAATATAATTGAGATCTGAAAGAGGGTATAGATTGTAGAGAACAAAGCAAATGGACTTCACATGAAGAACACCCTATCTTGGTTTTGTAGTGCAAATGTCACTCTATTACCTAGATTAATTTGTGGCACATGATGAACTGTGAAATAACCACAATATGAAGAAAATACACTTACTGCCTTAAGTTCTTCTGAGTAAAATTTTTCACAAATTAAAGTTATGGTCAAGAAGACCTAGAAAAGACTTACAGAAGTTTAGGTCTGAAGTCAATGAACTACTATGCAGCCTCCTACAAAACTTGCAGAATGATACATTCTTGCTGAATTTAAAGTGCCTCAGGAAGAAAAGGGTTCTCTTTTCCCAAGGCTGGGACTTTAAGAGGTAAACCTGAACCAATTGACTGTTAACTGAAAATTGCAACTTTACTCCCTGGAATAGCTGACTTTTATTTTTCTTTGAATTTTGAATACATAGTCCTCCCCTCAGTTAAAAGACTCTTGAAAGACTATTATACCTGCAGTGTAAATGCATTAATTTGCTCAAATAAGAGCATTTTGTTTAACTTTCATTTTATTTGATTTAAGTCTTGGGACCAAATATTTATCTCATGCAGTTGCATAGATCTTGCTGACAGAGTAATAGTGAAGTAATATCTGTTAGAGAACTAACCTTAAGCCTGTCAAAGGAACAATGAAATTAGTGTTTCTCTAATACTATCAGAACAGATTTTCAGATTGGTACCAAAGAGCTATAAAAATACAGATTGAAAACCAAGATCTTTTATTTTTAAGTGTATGCATTCATCCATAAAATGAGCAAGCTGGATAGCCAATTCAGGTCACTGATAAAGTGTTAAAAATACGATTTAAACCAGAGCAATTTTGCTTTCAGAACAGGTCTACTGTTAGATCACCACACTGAGACGCTACATCTGTGCTGTACTACATAAGAAGCACAAACTATCCAGAAGAACCTCAGCAGTGAAACTGCTTCTTGTTAAGATTACAGTGGCAATTTAACCAAAGAGGATATTTATAGGTCACAGGGATGGAATTTATTGTCATCCAGCTTTCTACCAATATAAGTTTACTTATTTTATATTTGCTAACAAGTAGTTACAAAAGAAGAGTATCACATCATCTCAGCTCATTGACAAGCTCTTTAGTCTGTTAATGCAGGCGTTTAATGAGTAATTACTCAGCAGGCCCTGTAGGGAGAAGGGGGGCATCACTCTGTTTTACAGAGTTCAAGGTTCTGCTTTCTTTAGAATTTAGTTTGTTGCTTGCAAGGGTGTTTGTTTTTTTTTATGATATTTTATTGATTGATTAATTACAGAAATAACAGCTACAATAGCTGAATCCAGTGTTTTGGGGTTTTTTTTTGTTGTTTTTTTTTCCCTTTTTTTGCTGTTGTTGTATTTGTTTGAGGTGGGGGGTTTGTTTTGTTTTGGGTGTTTGTTTCTGTCAGAGGTGAAATCAGTTTCAGGGAATCTGATTTCTTGTTGTTTCACCTGTAACAGAAATGGTCACATGTAACTCACAGTTTGTATCTGCAGAAGCTATCTATATGTGATACAAAGGGAATCTGCTTGACTGAAGTAGCCATCTTGCTGGAGCTCTTTCCCTGTAAGTGTTTTAGAGCCATAAAAAGGAGGCTCACATCAGTTATTTGTTTTTGCACTATTGCTCAGGATTGCTTTGGTGATTCTTTAGAACTTAGACTTTTTGAGTGTGGATTCTCATGTTCAATGAATAAGTGACAAGATCATGCTCAGGCTGAAACAATTGCTTTTCTATTTCATAGCACCTTTTTTTTTTTTTTTTTCTTTTAAATGAGCCTTAGAACTTTGGAGATATCAGGGTAGCTAGTCTGTGGCAATGCCACTCATAATCCAGACTAATTTTTGGATTGAATTACTACAGTATCCATCCTGCTGTAGAATCTCAGCACTAGATGATTTATTATTTTTAATAATTTTAAAAATATTTTGTTGTGGAAATTTCCCAAGAAACCCAGAATCTATTTTGTATAATCAGGTAAACGATCCAGGAACCTACAAGGACCTGGTAGGAAATTAACAGAATAATGAGGAATTGTGCTATAAGAAAATGCTAATGGATGATATAAACAGCGGAACCTCACTATGTCTCTGCCCACAGCTACTGCTTTTATTTTTCTTATGCTTTTAACTAAACCCAAGTTCTTGAATAACATCTGCAAGCATGTTATGAATTTACACACGTATAGAAATGTTTCATTGTTGTGGTATATAAGGTTGGCTAAGGATTGTTGCAATTCCTTTACAATCACGGTAAATAAAACCTGAAGAAGCTGGAGAATCCCTAATAAACATACATATAAAAGACTTTTCCAGTGAGCTTCAGGGGGACTTCGAGACTAAAACTGGAAGTCAAATCATTGGCAAATTAAAATCTCAGGAATTGTACTTCTAAAGATTGCCATAAAGTAATTTAGAGATTGAAATACGATGTTGAACAAGAGACATTGGTATAAAACCAGGTGCTGATCAACTTTCATATTCTATCCTCAAATCATATAAGTGAACATAGAAAAGATGAGAATACAGAAAAGGTCAACAAAGTCTTCAATAATGCCAATGAAGCATGGAAAAATGCAAATACCATATGAATATGAGACAAGAAATAGAGAACTGAAACAAAGACAACATAAAAAGAAAGCAAGCTAAAATTGCTGTTCAGTAGAAAGATATGAATTCAGTTTACCAAATTACAACGCAGCTTAAATAAAATTAAAAAAAAAAAACAAGACAGAGGAAAATAAAGAAGAATTATGATCAACAAACCAGATGTATTCATATATATTGACATTTCACATGAAAATGCTCTTTCATCAAAAGAATGACAAATTCTCTTGGTAATACTCCAGAAATCAATGTCAAAGCCTTGAGTAAGGCTCTCAGGTTTAATGTAGCTCCCAAGCAAAGGACAAGAAGCCCCTGAAGGGCATTTTCACAGCTCTTCTCACAGCAGTCAGGTCTGAGACCACACTGCTCTGCCATGTCAGAGTTGACTAAATACAGAGAGTTAAACTCTAAGGAAGAGGGGGAAAGGGTTGCAGCCTTTCTCCACCTCACTCAGGACACTGAATATCAGATATTAAACTTGACACACAAAAGCAAATTGAAAATGAACTAAGAAAATTTCAGACATTGATTCTTTATTTTTAAAGTTTCCACAAAAAAAAGGAAATGTTGGTACAGATAAAAAAAGCAAGCATCTAAGATTACTGAGGCCATGAATGAATTTTTAGTGTGGGAAGAACACGAATATAAGAAGACTTCTCAAGATTTTTTTTTTTTTTTTGTAGTCATAGAGCCAGAGATGGATCATTTTGCTCACTACCCCAAATAATAAATAAAAAGTCAAATCGTTACAACCTCTGTAGTGCTTTGAATGAAAGGTCATAAAGATATTCAAGGTATCTTCTGATCCTTGCTATCTGTTCTACTTATTGACTGGATATTTTTTAAACATAACTGAAAATAAAATGAGAGAAAATAGATAATGGATATTGACTCAACAATTATAGTCCAGTTTGTATCCAGAAATAGGGAACAGAAATTAAGATAATAAATCGAAAGGAAATATGGAAGGCAGGCTGTCCTTACGAGGAATATATCGTGAGCTGTGGAAAGGACAGCAGGGTGCAAATGGCTAGTCAAAGAGAGGACTGAAAACTTGTGCTTTTCATTGACTTAAGAGCATGTATACAGGACTATAAGAGAAAGTCTCAGCTATGCATAGCTATCTTTCTACTCTTCCATTGCTACTGGAAAATAGAATTGAGAGGACAAGAAAGCATACAGTAAAAGCTGATTAAAAACTTTGACTTTAAATGACTTTGAATCAAACACTACTTAAGTACAGTGAATGTCTACTACCATTCTGAATGTGTGTGGTTAGCTTAAGATGTGGTTTTTGCCTTACAGTCCTGTGAGAACAAATTAATACATGGCCCACATTCTGGACAACTCTGATAGGTCTTGAATTTATCCTTGCCATATCTATTAAAATTGTAATGTTAGTCAGTATTTTAACTTCTGTAGGCATAGTCTACCTGTAGGTGAGAATCAGTTCTTGCAAAAATAAATTGCATAGAATCTTTAGTATGGTTAGAGTAATCCAGCTGATTAAACTTCCCACTTAAAAAAAAAAAAAAAAAGTAAACATGAAATAGAAGTATTATGTACATTTGGTGCAATTATGAACTATTCTCTTTTCATAATGGGCTCCAGCTGTGATTTTACATAAACTAGGAAGAGAGGCAGCTAGTTTAAGAGCACTGTATGCATAGGTCAGTATGGGTTTGTTATTCAATGTTCAGTGCTAACAAGCATACAGAAGGCACAGTGGAAAATCTGACTAACTGGACAGTATTCAAGATATATTGTGAATGGATAGGCATAGTTATTATGTAAGTTCAATTGATAAATATTTAAAATTAATAGAAAAGAACAAGTAGTAGGTCTCTTTGGACCTCCTATGTAAAAAAGAAGATTTTGAGAAGCACATTGGGTTCATTAGAACAAAGAAAGCAACAGTATGAGAACCATACACACAGTGACAAGATATTAATTCTGCAATGATAATTACATTCAAAGTCAGTAGATCAAGAGAGAGCTGTGTAAACAAATCTGGTACGGTTCCCCTCTTTATAATAGCTCTGTCAAGATTAGTTATTGGCAAAATTCAAAGGTTTTAAAGTTCAGCAGTAATATGTATTCTAAATTTTAGAGGCTTACTTGAATCTGAGTTTAAAGCTTTAATACAAAAATAAGGTAAAAATACCAGTAAATTATTATTTTTATTTCCTATCTCACACACAAGAGCCCAAGTTACAGTAATATTTTACATCCATCACATGGCAAGTGGTTACTTTTTAAAGAAACCTATTTTTCTCTTTACTTATTCTTCATATAGCTTTCACCTAACTTCCTGTGGCCATTGCTCCCATCAACCTAAAACATCCTTTTTACCAATTTTTCCACCTTCTTGTCTTTCAGAAATTTAAGAAAAATATTTGATATTCTTTATGAAATGCTGTTGGACATAAACTTAAGTCTCAGCTATGTGACTCATAGAATATTTTGGTAATCCAGGAAATAAGTTTTTCCCATTTCTGGAAGAAAGTTGCCTTTGCAACTAACAAGAAATACAGTGAAATCAGATGGGTATTGAGGCTTTGTTAAAAAATAAATTAATATACTGAACAAGTTCCTGACTAAATTCATATTGATCTGAATTAGTGACATTAGTGGAACTGTAACTTCATTCCAAAATTTAACACCAACTAATCTTCTAGTGTGTCATCAGTGGATCCATCCCTAATTACTCTTTTCAGATTATTATAAATATTGGTGAGAATAGGATGGCCATAACTTCTGGTTTATATGGTCTGATATCAACATTTTATGACCAAAAGCTGTAAAACACTTCCCAGAGGCCTGAGGTGAGAGGGCTTTCCAGGAGTAGTTCATAGACACTCTTGACCACACTACTACAAAACAGAAGAGGATAACAAAGCAAGGTATCTGGATTACTTTGAAATTTCATTCTCAGCAGGACTTTGTCCTTTCAAAAACTCATATTAGGATTATTAGCTTCACTGACATGGAATATCTCCAGAGCAGAACATGATGCAGTTATGCCCTGCCTTCCTATATTTCAAGTGTATCCCAATAGCCATAAACTAACCATCCCTGAACTAGCTGTGGTGAGGAAACAGCTGTTGAGATGTAGTACTTTGTACCAATTTTGAGTAAATCATGAGGTTTTAGTGAGAGATTAAATAACAGTAGGTGATTTGAATCCGAAACTTCACAGCAAGATTCCAAACTTAGTCAATTTTGCTTCACTATTTATAATAAAAACCATGTCCTTTAAAAAAAAAACAGTAAAAGAGACTTCTGGAAGAAAAAAATGGCAAAGTGAATGTTTTAAGGTGTGGTTGACATTGTACATGAGCAGCAAAATGCTTGGTGCTTGGGGCCAGCTAAAAATATTCAAGTTAAGTCTGCTCAACTGCAAAAACTACACTGAAGTAGAAAATGAATGGTAGGAAGTAAGTATTTCACTTCTAAAAATTAACTGTCTTCCAGGCATACACATACTTTACTTTCACACTGATGCACTGCACCAGTAGCTTCCAGCAGCAAATGACAGAGTACATCTGATACAAAAGAACTCTACACTTCAGCTATTTCTTTGAAAGAAGAGCCTGTATAAATATTACTCCATTGTAAATTCAACAGTTATCAAGACAGCAGAAGCTGCAGATTTATCCTGGAGGATTTTATGTGTTTTGCAGCAGCATGTCTCATAAAAACTGCAATAAATATGCAAATTTTTAATGTCTTTATACTTTAGTTTCATATTTTATCAACTTATAAAACAAAGATTAAATGTGTATTGATATTATACTCTTGGATATTGCTTTCATAAGTGTAATAATAATAATATCAAGATTAATATTTTAATAAAAGAAAAATTATTTTTTATTTGTTATTTGGAATGGCTAAGTCTTTGGTCACTAGATGCTGTTATCAAGGAACATTAGTGGAATTAGTTTGATGTGATGGTTTCACCTTCACTTTAATCTTTTGGCAGTAGTTGTTCTGGATCTTCTATAGATAAGTTTACATGAAAGCATTTGGCTTCATTTTTAATGCTAAGAAGTCCTGATTCAGGGGCAGAGGGCTAAAAAGTGACAGAATATTTAACAGAGGTGGAAGGGTGATGAGCAGAGGTATTCTATTTATCTTTCTAATTATCAGCTATCTAAGGAGATGAAGAGAACTTTGATTTTTCAGGTGAACTGAAATGCAAAGTATGAGGATCGTAATTTAGAATCATAGAATACTTAGGGTTGGAAAGGACCTTAAAATCATCAAATTCCAGCCTCCCTGCCATGGGAAGGGACACCTCACACTAGAGCATGTCACCCAAGGCTTTGTCCAACCTGGTCTTGAACACCATGAGGGACGGAGCACTCACAACATCCTTGGGCAACCACCCTTACAGTAAAGAACTTCTTCCTTATACCCAATTTAAAATTCCCCTGTTTAAGTTTTAACCTGTTATCCCTTGTCCTGTCACTACACTCCCTAATGAAGAGTCCATCCCCAGCATCCTTATAGGCTCCCTTCAGATACTGGAAGGCTGCCATGAGGTCTCCACGCAGCCTTCTCTTCTCCAGGCTGAACAGTCCCAACTTTCTCAGCCGATCTTCATATGGGAGGTGCTCCAGTCCCCTGATCATCCTCGTGGCCCTCCTCTGGACTTGTTCCAACAGATCCATGTCCTTTTTACGTTGAGGACACCAGAACTGCACACAATACTCCAAGTGAGGTCTCACAAGAGCAGAGTAGAGGGGCAGGATCACCTCCTTTGACCTGCTGGTCATGCTCCTTTTGATGCAGCCCAGGATACGGTTGGCTTTCTGGGCTGCGAGCACACACTTCTGGCTCATGTTCAATTTTTCATCAGCCAACACCCCCAAGTCCTTCTCCACAGGGCTGCTCTAAACCTCTTCTCTGCCCAACCTGTAGCTGTGCCTGGGATTGCTCTGACCCAGGTGTAGGACCTTGCACTTGGCATGGTTAAACTGCATAAGGTTGGCATCTGCCCATCTTACAAGCATGTCAAGGTCCCTCTGGATGACGTCCCTTCCCTCCAGCATATCAACCAAACCACACAACTTGGTGTCATCGGCAAACTTGCTGAGGGTGCACTCAATCTTACTGTCCATGTCAGCGACAAAGATGTTGAACAAGACCGGTCCCAGCACCAATCCCTGAGGGATACCACTCGTTACTGGTCTCCAGCTGGACATTTAGCCATTGACCACAACTCTTTGCATGCAGCCATCCAGCCAGTTCTTTATCCACCGAGTGGTCCACCTATCAAATTGATGTCTCTCCAATTTAGAGACAAGGATGTCGTGTGGGACAGTGTCGAACACTTTACACAAGTCCAGGTAGATGACATCAGCTGCTCTGCCCCTGTCCACCAGTTCCGTAGCCCCATCACAGAAGGCCACCAAATTGGTCAGGCAGGATTTCCCCTTAGTGAAGCCATGCTGTCTGTTACCAACCACCTTGCTCTTTTTCATGTGCCTTAGCATGCCTTCCAGGAGAATCTGCTCCAAGATTTTGCCAGGCACAGATGTGAGACTGACTGGTCTGTAGTTCCCTGGGCCATCCATTTTCCCTTTCTTGAAAATGGGGTAATGGGGAAAGTCTATAGATGGAAGATACAGCTACTGCCCACAGGAGCACTCCAGAAAGACAAGTAGGAGAATGACCTTGACTTGCAGCATATTCTCCGTCTGCTGAAGAGTTAATAACAGAAGGTCGCCTACATTGAGCCAAGCACGTGGTTTGAAGCACACCTGAGTATAATTTAGCAGCCAGCTCTTCTGAACTTTTAGCCACAGAAAGATGGAAATGAAGGAACATCCTGGGTTCAGCTGTAACGGTTATTTTTCTCTCTCTTAGTAGCTAGTGCAGTGCTGTGTTTCAGCTTTAGTCAGAACAATGCTGATAACACACTGATGTTTTAGTTGCTGCTAAGTAATGTTTACTCTGATCAATGACTTTTCATTCTCTCATGCTCAGCCAGTGAGGAGGGGCAGAAGAAGCTGGGAGGAAGCACAGACAGGACACCTGACCTGAACTAGCCAAAGGGGTATTCTATACCATAGCATGTTGTGCCCAGTACATAAACTTGGGGGAGTCACCTATAAGGCCAAGATTGCTGCTGGGGTCAGGCTGGGTATCAGCCAGCGGTTGGTGACCAATTGTATTGTGCATCACTTGTGTTTATTGGGTTTTTTTTTCCCTTCCCTTTTTAGTTTTATGTTCTCTCCCCTTGTTACTTCCCTTATTATTAGTAGTGGTAGTTGTTTAGAATTATACTTTAGTTATTGGACTGTTCTTGTCTCAAAGTGTGGGGTTTGCATTCTTTTGATTCTCCTCCCCATCCCACCCAGAGGGGGAGAGGAAGTAAGCGGGGAATGATCAAGAGACTGTGTGGTTCTGAGTTACTGGCTGGGCTTAAACCATGGCAAGGAATAAATCTCTCCTGAGAGAGATCATAGCTACATTCAGGAAAAATGTGCAAGCTTCGGCTGAAGCAAGAGGTGACCAGCTCAAACAGTGACTGGTGCAGCAAACATTTTTACCATGCACAGGACTGCAACCTCATAAAGCTGCTGAATTTGAGTCACAACTAAACAGTCAGATTAAGCAGCTCACAGTGAGGACAAAGTGATCAAAAAAGCTTACACTAACTGTACTAAATCTCCATGAATAACACTGGGGAGAATGTGTTTACATGATTATATGTATACATACATTTCACTTTCCAGATAATTCAGACTTTCAGAGAGGGCAGTATGAAGCATGTGTTAACATTTACTAGAGATGAGGAAATTTAAATTTCTGGTCCTTTACTAATCATTCAACTCCACTTGAAAAATAAAAAGTAACAGCTACACTTGAACAGTAATATTACATGCTGGGAAGTGCTTTATTGTAGCTTGTAAAATTACCTTTGAGAGTGCAGAGTTTAAACGCAGACAATGAGAGTCATATATTTAAAGCATTCTTTTATTTTTGGAAGTAGCTGTAAAAATGGCACCTTGTGGAGGTTCTCTGTTCATTATCCCAACCATTCCAACTTATCTTTGCTTAAGTGTCATGTAAAAAATATGTTTTCCTCCCAGCTCCAAGCTTTGTAAACTCACCCTTATGACTGCTTTGAAGGCAAGTCAACCTGTGTTGCTTCCTGCTAGCATATCAGTGACAGTTCCACTGACCCACTGGGATAGCTGAACTCTACATAAGTGTAAATAGGCACAGAAATTTATGAAGCATCTTTTGTTTTTAACTCTGTCACTGGGCTGTGTCCAAAATCAATCTGGAACCTAGATAAGAGAATAAGAGAAGTGACAGAGAAGAGGCTGTCATCACTAGTCAACACAAAGAAGTCATCAGAAGTGCTCAGTGAAAGACGCCAAAGTAGGGAGGGGATGTACAGAAACCAGGAGTGAGGCAGGCCCACATCTGAGCATGACAATGTCAGGATGAATCTGCAGTCAGAAGATTGCTGCTGACTGGGCAAAGACATGCTGAAGAAGACACAGCAATATCACAAGGGAGACGACAGAAGATGAGAGGCAAGAATATCTTGGCAACTGGTAAAGAGCTGCCCTCAACAGCTGAATTAGATACTTTTGTTTCTCAGTATAGATGATAGATATGAATGTTAATCCACAGTATAAAAGAGGTGTTTGTGTGATCCCAAATAACTAGAGTATTGATAGATTATAATCAGTCATTCAGTTATCATGATAACATATTTCATTTACTCTCACTGTGACATGGTCTCTAGGACTGCCATGAATGCAAAAGGAAAGAAAATCAAAAGACCTCATAGCCAATTCCAGAAGCATTCCAGAGGCAGTTTGGGACTAACTGGAGATTGTTAGTAATTTATGGGATAGTTCACCTGAGCTATTTAAATATGCCTTCATTTGGCTAAAAGCAAGTCTAGCGTGATCACCCCAATGTGTGTATCTATATTGTAGAAGCATATGCAACTTACACATGCCCTTACTATGTGTAATGCCAAGGTTGAAAATTCCAGTTTGAAGCCCTAAGTCAGCTTCCATTTAGACTCTTAGGGGCTACTCCTACATCAGTAAACATACAGTTAACTTAAGGACATTAGTTAACTTAAGGACAACTGGCACAAGGCAGCCTGTATCCACACAATTAAACTCTCTTACCTTCGAAACATGATTGTCCATCCAAGTAGTTTTTGGCATATGCTAACTTCCAGGCCAGGTTTAGAAATTGTTCAGAAGGACAGTAATTAACCCAGGCCACATTCAAGTCAAGAATCATCCTAAAAACTTGACACTATGGACATTTCAGTGTTCATTCCAGTTCTCTGTCACTGTTTACTTTATTAGTATATGTGTGCTTTGGTAGTCTGGAACCAAGTTCATAGTTATTTTGAAACCCTGCCTTCTGAGATCCTGTGTCCCTTTCTCCCTTAGGCTCTATCCTCCCTCCCATTTCCCCCTATTACCCCCAGGACAAAATTGTGGCAGGTCACTTGGAGCAGGATTGTATTTGGCTCCAATACTATTAGAATGGGGCACCCTGGGGCTCATTACTTTAAGTACAGCACATCATGACCAGCTGTTTTAGCTACAAGTTTCCTTGAATTCCCTGCCAAGTGCATTTGCTCTTGGACAACACCTATTCTTCAGTCTTGCCAGTACTCACCTGCCACTTTATGAGTTGTCAAATAACTAACCAAACACTAAAAAATAAAATCTATCCAGACTTTAAATTTAAGTGTTACAAGTTACCTTATAATTAACAATAAAAAATGCTTATCTGTGGCTAGGCAAAAGACAGAGAAAACCACTTTTCTGATCAGCAGAATAGACTCCCTCATAAGTTTCCTAATTTTTCTTCACAGACTTCTAAACTTGATGAGGAGTCTGTTCGCACTCCCAAGAGAGTGAAGCTGGAGACTAAAGAGCAAGGTTGGAAGGATACCAAAAACATTTAGCAAGGTCTTGAGGAGATTACTATGTCTGAAGATACTTCTGTCATAAGTGGTTTAAGATGACTTCTGTATCACCTTCCAGTCTTTCACCACAGTTCATGGCTGTAAGATGTAAAACCAAAAAAAACAGTCCAATAAGCAAACAAACAAAAAAGACAAAGCCCTTTGCCAGCACCCCTGGGGAAAAAAAAAAACCAAACAAAAAACAAGAAACACCCCCCCACCAAAAACAAAAACCCAAAAAAACAAAGCTAAAAATCCCCCAAAACTCCAAGAAACCAAAAAAAAAAAAATGACACAGAAAAGCAAAACACTTGAAAAAAAATACAAAATCAAATTTATAAATTCTCAACTCTCCAGACAATGTATATGTTTATTGGCTGTTATGTACTATTTTGCAAGCCACCTTGTTCGAAAATGTATTGTTTATATTTTCATTTCTCTTTGTAAATCATTAAAAGCACCATTGAGGTTATAAGAAAATATTTCTGTATTTCTGACATTCATGGGGTTTACTTAATAATCACACCAACAGTTAGAACAATTTTCAAGGCAAGTGGCAAAAAAACGAATGAAAATGTGTTGTTCTGTTGTCTTTATTTTTTTCTATTTAAATCAAGTGATAACTGAGTTTGATAAACTGAACAACATCACTTATCAGCATGCACTATGAGAAGCTAAAAGCTTTTAATTAGGCTGTTACTCAGTAAGGGTGAAAATATAATTTGCAATACTCAGGGCAAAAACCGATTTGTTAGTTTTATATTTTAGCATAACAAAGCTACAATTAGACTAAGTTAGTTGCAGGCTTATTCATTAGCCTTCAATAGAAAATCTGATGCATTTTGACTTCATGTTATTGTTTACAGCGAAATATACATCTAGTTCAACATAGAAACATACAGCAGTTTAAACAGTAGATGTAGAGGTTACTTGCAGAGGTGAATGTGTCAGGAAGTCAAGGATTCCTGTATTCAATCAATGACCCAATCACCAGGTCAGAATAGAAATTAGTTTACATATTCTTAAAGACATCACATTAACAATGCTACATTTCTTAGACTAGTAATAGAGAACCACTCACTTTCTGTAGAAGGAATACAAGATATAATAAACTAACATGCAGAATTTCTAGTTTTTCAGTGTTCTTTTTATTTTGTAATTAACACCTAAAATGGAACCCTTTTAATAGTAAAATTATCATCAAGAAAGAACAAATACCTATGTGAGGGAACACCAACTGTTATCCTTCACTGCAGCAGTACATAAGAAAATTCCCACTCTTGGCAAAGTTAAGGTAAAGTTAACACAGTATTATAGCTATTTGTATTCTAGAGAAAAAAAAATCTTGGCATAACTAAAGTCAGAGGCAAAACCCCCTTTGATTTTACTGGTTATAATCTCAGTAAATGAGAAATAAATATTAGCTCCTGGAATGTATCTTTCAATGGTCCACTTGCTTTTTAGACTTCCCCATGCATGAAAAGAAAAGTCCGATACTATTGTGCTGCATGTCAGACTTCAGAACTATGGAAAATAACTGATCAGGCATCACCGTGGCCTTCCAATATTGCTAGCAAACGGTAGCTCTCATTCTTATTGCAATTGGTGTTTGATATGTATAAAGAGTATAGCTTTAGACTAAGAGTGTTTCCTGTGATAAAAACAAATAATAGAGAAAAAAAAATAGTGCCAAGATATTTTGGAGAAAAAAAGAGAGACGCAAAACCAGGTCATTGTGTTCAGCTATTTATACTGGTAATGGCTTGGAGGAAAGTTAAGAAGCATTTTTCTTAAATCTGACTTGGAGAAAATGACCCCTAGGAGTGTGGCGAGGACTGCAGGATCTCACCTTCTGATAGTGCTAAGTTTTAACCTTTATTTTATGTAACTTCTCACTTCAAATTCAATTATATAAGCTTTTTTTTTTCTTGTAAGCATAAAGCTAAAAAAGCTATAAGCATTTCAGAAATTACATTATAAAAGTACCAAAATGGATTCAAGTAATGAATCCTGAAGACCATGAGTCATGCCATGTTACCCTGTTATTTACACTGGAGTGTTAACTTGTAGAAAAGAGCATGTATTTTGTTTAAAAACATAACAAGTTGAATTCTCTTTCATTCATTCTGGAAGTGTCAAATTGCTGCAGAGGGGCAATCTTAGTCATAAAAGCACACCATGTAGCATGGAATATATCAAATAATATATTAACAGCTCTTATTAGTTCTCTTGCCAGCAGAACAAATTAAGATAATTGAGCTCAAAGTATCCATGCAGTCCAAAAGATATCGTTGTCCTCTGGCCAGGCAACAAACTCCACTACAATTCAATGTCAGTATAGATAGAAGTTTTGGGTCTGATCCAATAAGCACAATAAGAGTCAGTGGAGAAAGTGGACAATGCAATGTCCTTCAACACAGTCAGCAATACCTAGCAAATGACAATACCTACCAAATAGTAACAAGTTTGCCCAAAAATGCAGGTGGTGTTCACTCAGTAAACTCAAAGGCTATCTTTAAAATTTTCTTCTAACTGATTTATGAAGTAACTTTTACCTTCCTTATCCTCTTCAGGCTGCAGCAAGCATGGAACATCTATTTCTACAAATGTTGATTCAGATTAAAAAAATGAACTCCTTTCTGCTACTCTTGCATCATGTTTATAATTTTCTGCACACACTCAAGCAATTGAATTACACTTGCATAAGTGCCAGTGGAATCTAATCAATTCCCATTAAAGTCAGTGATAGACTTGCAGCTGCCAGTCCCACACAACACAAATTGAAATATACAAGCTCAAGTATTTGCACTAAAAGTGATATGTAGAAAAGAACTGTTGAGTTAACAAAGGAGACAAGATTCTTCTAAAACTTTCAAGAGTTATGTTGAGGAAATTAAAATTAAACACCGATATATAAAAATCTTGTTTTCAGCTATGTCTATATTTGTGCCTTTCATTGTCTTGAAGACATAAAGCTACTTATATAAAAGATAATTTGTCAGATGTATGAGTTCATCATGGTTCAGAGAAAATATTTCCAAAAGTCATATGAGAGAAAAGAATCAAGCTGGACATTTCACAACTTGGACAGAAAAGTTGATTTAAACTAAACGGAAACACTGCAATGGCAACACCACTTCCATACAAAAGCGAATACTGTAAATACTGCTCAGTAGAGTCAAGAGACATATTTTAAAACATCTGCTCAAAAGAAATGGTGAATAACTTCTTACCAAAGCTGGGTGAAGATCTCTGTGAACCAGGAAGGTACTTGAAGCTGTTGGAAACTCCACTACCTTTTTTTTTTTAGATCTGCTTTCTGAGAATATTTACATTGGGAGAGTATTTTAATAGCTTTCCCCAGGTATCTGCAGAGTAATTGCCTCTATTGTCTTGATTCTAGGTTCAGAAAAGAAAAACTGAGATCTCCAAAATTGTACCATCTTGTTATTATGTATTGACATCTGTGAGTGTTGCTGGCATGTGAATTCACTTGCCGCTACATACTGGCAAAAATGAACAGTAGATCTTGTACTAAAAAATAGAGAAAACCTGAAATATTAGTTTATAAGTATTGTGATTTTTTTTTTTTTCCATTGAGAGACTAATACTAATTCTCCACTATCAGTCAACAGATATTAAGATGACAGGTTGAACTGACCTTTTTTTTTTTTTTTCCACTCAAATCATAGAGTCATAAAATGGTTAGGATTGGAAAGGACCTTAAGATATCTAGTTCCAACCACCCCTGCCATGGAAAGGGACGCCTCACACTAGATCATGTCACCCACGGCTTTGTCCAACCTGGCCTTGAATACTGCCAGGGGTGGAGCATTTACCACTTCTTTGGGCAGCCTCTTCCTGTGTCTTACCACCCTTACAGTAAAGAATTGCTTCCTTATATCTACTGAACTTCCCTTGCTTTAAAGCCATTACCCCTTGCCTTATTGCTACAGATCCCTTCAGATATTTGAAGGTTCCTATGAGGTCTCCACGAAGCCTTCTCTTCTCCAGGCTGAACAACCCCAACTTTCTTAGCCTGTCTTCATACAGGAGGTGCTCCAGCCCCCTGATCATACTCATGGCTCTTCTCTGGACTTGCTCCAACAGCTCCATGCCTTTTTTATATTGAGAACACCAGAACCGCACACAATTCTCCAAGCGAGGTCTCACATGAGCAGAGTAGAGGAGCAGGATCACCTCCTTCAACCTCCTGGTCATGCTCCTTTTGATGCAGCCCAGGATATGGTTGGCTTTCTGGGCTGCAAGCGCACACTGCTGGCTCATGTTCAATTTCTCATCAACCAACACCCCCAAGTCCTTCTCCACAGGGCTGCTCTGAATCCCTTAAAGGGCAGAATCAAAGGAAAGGAAGGGAGCAAGACATGGTAAAGGAGGCTGACTGCCAGAATGCAATGGCACGTAGAACCTTATTGAAGATTGTTAGGGGTTTTCTTGGAGATGCTGTTCTCCTCATCACACTGGGTAGTGCTATTCATTTCTGAAGTGGTCTTAATTGAATTTAGCACAATAAAATCCTTTACTATGCCTGTGGTTAATTTCATCCTTATTTTAATTTGTAAGGTCTTAATCCGTTGAAGTTACCATTATTCATGTTCCGGGCTGTCTTGAGGTTCTTGCAACACCCTCAATAGATCAGGTATAATATTATTTTTTAATATTGCCTTTTTCACAAAGAAATACAACTGACAAGCAATTTGACAGAATATGGAATTACTGCATTCTGCAGCTGTTAGCCAAAGAAAGTTCTGAAAAATGATAAAAGGAATTGAAGTGAAATTAAAAAAATATATATATTATCCCTTGACACCTTCTTTGAAAGGATAGCTAAAATAACAACACAAAAAGCCAGCAGCTGAGTTCTCATGCTATTTTTATTGCACTGTATGTATACCCACTTAAATGAGATTCACCAGTTTACAGAGAAGCGAATGAACCAAAATCAAGTCAAAGTTCCACGAACATTGTGAAACCTTAAGAAAGATAGAGAATAAGGTCAAATGCTACCTTTTGCTTTGGGTAAATCAAACTTTACATTGACTCAACATTGTCATTACTACAAAACAGGTACAGAATGGGGAATAGAGGACCTTTTGAATGAATGTCAATATATGCTAACCTCAGTCATGAACATAGGGACACACCCTGAAGGAAGAAGAACAAAATCTCAGATCTAAATGGTTATTTGAAATGTTAGGTGTATCAAAATGCTGTTCTAAGAACAAGATCAAAACAGTGATGAATACCTGAGTACTTAGAAATGACCTACTGGAGAGAAGTTCATCTGAGAAGAACCTGGGTGTGTTGGTAGATGTTGACTATAAGCTGGCAGTGTGCCCTTTCTGTCAGGAGGGCCAACAGTATCCTGAGGTGTACTGGGAGGAGTGTGGCCAGCAGGTCAAGGGAGGTGATCCTCTCCTCTATTTGACCCTGGTGAGGCCACATCTGGAGTACTGCATCCAGTGCTGGGCTCCTCAGCACAAGAAAGACAAGGAACTACCCAAGAGGGTCCAGGAGAGGGCCACAAAGATGACTGGAGGTCTGGAGCATCTGTCTTATGAGGAGAGATCATGGGAGCTGGACCTGTCTACCCTGGAGAAGAGACTGAGAGGGGATCTAATTAATGTGTACAAATACCTCAAAGGCAGTGCCAGGAGGATGACGCCAGACTGTTTTCAGTGGTGCCCAAGGACAGGACAAGGAGCAATGGTCATAAACTGAAACACAAGATGTTTCACCTCAACATGAGGAAGTACTTCTTTACATTGAGGGTGGCAGAGGACTGGAACGGGCTGATCAGGGAGGTTGTGGATTCTCCCTCTCTGGAGACATTCAAAACCTACCTTGACATATTCCTGTGTAACTTTCTCTGGGTGACCCTGCCTTGGCAGGGGCTGGACTAGGTGATCTCCAGAAGTCTCTTCCAACCCTAATGATTCTGCGATTCTGTGAAATTCTGAAAATGTTCTCAGTTATATTACGATCCAGTTTCAGCCATAATTAATGGATGACAAAGAAACTATAAAGCTGAGTGAAACTTGATGATGAGAGAAACCATGGTCTGCATTCAACCTATCTACATCTTACCTTTTTTTTTGTTGTTGTTAATAATTTATCTCCATAATGAGAAGATGGACAGGTTGTGAGGACTGTCATAAAAAAAAAAAATTACTTAGCACAAAGGAAGAACTTTTGCAGTCAGTATTTCCACAGTCTTGCAAACCATAGAATCATAGAACAGTTTGGGTTGGAAGCAACCTTAAAGACCATATAGTTCCACCCGGGGTATGCCACGGGCACGGACACTTCCCACCAGACTAGGCTGCTCAAAGCCCCATCCATCCTGTCCTTGAATACTTCCAGGGATGGGGCAGCCAGAATTTCTCTGGGCAACCTGTTCCAGTGCCACTCCATCCACACACTGAAGAACTTCCTTATAACTAATACAAATAAAAAATCTGAACAAATAACCAAAAAAAAAACCCAAAGCACTTGCTCCTGATGAATTTTTGTCACTACTTTGTCTCCTGAAAACGAGTGTGGGCTCAAAACTTCTCTGTTTATATTTAACATGTTTATGTTAGAAGGTTAAGTATAGTTTTGCTATATCCTGCAAAATGAAAGTGTGTGAAAGTTTAATTATAGCATTAATGCTAGTCCCCTAAAAGGAAGCACCATGCGCTTGCAGAAGAATGATCTGTAGAATTATCAGACTAGTTAATGGTTGATATCTGGACATTTACTCTTCAGAACCCAATAGTTCAGTGATCCTCTTTTTAGAGGGAAAGTGGAAATATAGTGTGTAGAAGGGTAGCTGTCTATAGAGTTAATTTTTCAGCAGTGACAAAAGAGCAAGAGATGGGAGAATAAAGGTGAGCAGTGAGAGGTGGGAACAGAGCTGTTTTTCTATAAATTTATTATGTAATCATACCACAATTTGATATAAAGTAGCATATGGCATGAAAGCATGTGCTACAGATGGAGTCCACAGCTATACAGACATCTGTCATCCAGGTATTCAATTTTGTGTCTGCCAAGAGGCAGGGGTTTTTCAGAGTTTATTCACCCACTAATGCTTCACAGCAATGTCAGTATTCTGTTTGCACTTTTCTTCTGCACGCTAATACAGTATTTTTCTTTTGTACTATTTTATGCATACTTCTTGTGGTGGGCTGGCCCAGGTGGCAGCTGAACTTCCACTTCTCATTCTCTCCCCTGCCTCAGTAAGACGGGGGACAGTACAGGAAGATTAGGAATGAGAAAGCTCATATGGAGAAATAAAGGCAAGGTGTTTGCTTATGAATTACCATTGCAGGGAAAACAGATTGGATTTGGGGAAAACTAATTTAATTTACTGCCAGTTAATATATATATATTTAATTACTGTTTCAGATATTGGTAAACAAAAAAACAACCCCAAAACAAAACAGAAAAAGCAGAAACATTTATACACTCAGGGAACACCCCTTTTCTCTTTCTTTTTTTAAAGTAAGCTTCACTGCAAACCCTTCTCCTCCCCTTCATTATTGCCATAGTTTACACTCAGTCCGCTCAGTGATGGAAGGTCTGGGGCAGGGGGGCTGTAGCGTTGTGATTCCTTCTTTCTGTCTCCTTTCCTCTTCTCTTCCTCCAGCCTTGGTGTTCTCTTTGAGGGTTCTCACACTTTTCCTCTATCTCCCTGTGTTTTGTTGTTTGATTGGGTTTTTTTCCCCTGTCTTTTCTTAAATACACTTTCCCAGAAGTGCCACCATCTCAGCTGAAAGGCTCAGCTGTGTCCTGAAGTGGGTCCATTGGAGCCAGCTGGAACCAGATGGATTTGGCTATGTCTGGCACAAGTTAACCCCATGCCTCTTCCCACAAAGGCCACCCCTGCTGCCTACTTTAGCTGAACAGGTCACTTTATTGTAGAAGGTTATCAGGTTTTGTCAAGCATGATTTGCCCATAATGAATCCATGCTGGCTTTTCCCAGTCACATGCTTCATTGGACTTGTGATAGTCCTCAGGAGGATTCATTCCATAACTTTCTCAGGGCCTGGAGTAAGACTGATGAGTCTATAATTTCCTGGATCCTCCTTTAAGCCCTTGTAGATGGGGGTGACATTTGCTTTCTTCCAGTCTTCTGGGAAGTCTTCTGATCTGTAAAACTTCTCAAAGATTATGAAAAGCAACCTCACAACAATATCAGCCAGCTCTCTTAACACCTTCAAGATGCAGAGTGCTAAATGGGTTTGAATGTTGTTGACATGTGAGGCATCATTTACCATATATTTGTGGCATCTCATAGGGCTGTTATGAAACACTGAAGTCAGGTCTAACTTATTCCTCGTCTGCATAAATGTGCAGAGCTGTACAGAGCTGTATAGATCCTGCTGGGTGACCTAAGACAACAGAAAGCATTACTCAGTGCGCTGGTTTGGATAGAATTATATTTCTTCATAGTAGCTCGTATGGGGCTATGTTTTGGATTTTAATGAAAACAGTGTTGATAACATAGGGATGTTTTAATTATTGCTGAGCAGTGCTTACACAGAGTAAAGACCTTTTCTGCTTCTCACACCACCCCACCCACGAGTAGGCTGAGGGTGCACAAGGAGTTGGGATGGGACACAGCCAGGACAACTGACCACAACTGACCACAGGGATACTCCAGACAATACAGCATCACACTCAACTATAAAAAGCTAGGGTAACAGGGTGGGAAGGGGGACATTCAGAGTTATAGTGTTTGTCCTCCCAAGTAACCATTACATGTGGCAGAACCCTTCTTTCCTGGAGATGGCTGAATACATGCCTGCTGATGGGAAGTGGTGAATTAATTCCTTATGCATGCAAATTTTGCTTTATCTATTAAACTGATTTTATCTGAATTAATGAGTTTTCTCACTTTTAGTCTTCTGATTCATGCTCCCATTGCATGGCGGAGGGGGTGGGGGAGTGAGTGAGTGGCTGTGTGGGACTGAGCTGCCAGCCGTGGTAAAACCATAACACCTAGTGAAAAAATTAAGGAGAATTATGAACTAAACAGAACAACAGAGATGTTTTCTTTTGGATGAAATATCTACAGAAAAGCTATAATGTCTGCAAAGATATTTGACTTTGCCCAGAGCATACTTTTTGCCTTGCCCAGGTTCATGTTTTGCCAAAATATCCATCATCCATATACTGATTACATTTATCCTTGGGCTTGCTTTTTCACTGGCATTGGAGTCAGTGGTCTAGGTCTGGCAACATAGGTGGTGCATTCAGAAAATAGAGCAGAGTGTTTGGTCCTGGTGTGCAAAGCATGGGACAGGAAAGCAGTGCCAGAGCAGGAACGATGTGCCCTGTCTCCAGAAGTCCAATTTGCCTGTTGTCTCACATAATAGTGGGAGTTCCTCTTCTGGAGCACTGTCTGATTCCATAATATTTCAAGAGCATTTGTTTTTCACAATTATATTTCATGAGTCAGAAAAGACACTTTTATTGTTGATTACGTCCTTGATTATGTACAAGGCAAGATATCAGCTGTCATGTGAGGACAGTTTTATCAGAAAAATCAAAGGCAATCTGTCAGGCATGTGAAAAAATAATTGAAGAAATATTTTTCTTCAGACAATATACTTTTTGCCACTTCTTTAAATACAATCAATTTTGCATTGACATTTTTCAGGATGATAAGCCAAAAATAGTTATATTTTCAGAGGGTTGGGTGGTGTTTTTTGTCTTTGGTTGGGTTTTTTTTTGTTTGGTTTTGGTTTTGGTTTTGGTTTTTGTTTCAGTTTGTAAGTCATTGTATATAGTAGTTTAGTTATTGGTGGATTTTCTCGGATGAACTCATTTGAATTTGTTTATTTGATGTGATTCCTTTGAATATTATATTTTGTAAGAAAACAGATGTGGATTTGATACTCTTTCTTGCAGGAAGAAAGTTGCATTTTTTGCAGTAAGATTATTACTGTTAATTCAGATGTTATCCCTTACAATTTATTTAAATTTTGCCCCCTGACTAACATATGCAGCATAACCATAAATAAAAAGAATAACTGAAGGTTTCATAAATGACATTTATTGTTTTACTACAAATTTCTAAATATTCAGATGGCCATCTAACCTCTACCTAATTCTAGAGATTACTTAATAGGTTTTTCATAAGATCTTGCATGCATTTGGCTACAGCTTCACTAGGCATGGGGATGACGTTTTCCATATCATGGGTATATGTGATTATGTTGGGTTTATAAATAAAATTTCAGGAAAACTAGTTCATGCATTTTAAGCAGAATGAAGACTTCGGGGGTTTTGACCATATAAATAGTGCTTCTATTAAGCACTGAATAAGTGCAGGCTTTTATAAAATAAAATATAATTTGTGACAATGGAATCAGAGATTATATCTTGATTTGTTTTCATCTGCAGAGAAAAACTGAGAATTAGAAATCTGGCACTTGCTAGGTTTTAGGCATTTGACAATACAAGTTTAAAATTCCTTTCATATTTGTTTCTGTATGGATGCTTGTGTCTACTTAAAATGACAGATTTTATTTAAGACTGTGCAAATTTAAAGCACATCTAGATATTGGCATTTTTAATGCATATATGTCTTGTTACTATATTTAGTTTACCATTTGATTTTACAGGTGTTAGTCTCTTGACTGCTCAAGCAGCAGCAAGTTCAGTGAGCAACACAATGTGCAGATAGGAACAAAAGGAGTGTCCTCTGTTGCCAGACTGACTTAAGCTTTTAGAGGACTTCCCCTGTGGCTAGTTCAGATGAATGAGTATAATTAACATGAATCTCCAGCAGCACTGCAGATGACAAATGGATGATTATGCTGTGAAAAACTCTGCTTTTTTGGTACCAAGATCTGCTGCTGTGATTGTTTTGGTTTTTTTGTTTTTTTTTTGGGTTTTTTTTTCTAGTTTTTTTTCTCTCTCTCTCTTGCTTTGGGGTATTTTAAAAATAACAAAAAGATTCGTGTTCACAAAATAATAAGTCAGTGAGTACTATATTAGCTTCTCATTAAATTCAGACTCTCCATGAATAAGGAATTCTAGCTAATGAAGTAGAAACTGAAAGATCAGTACCACTCAAGTAAATACAATATAGGATCCAATCTACCACTATTGAGGCTTTGATGGCAAAAAATCAAACTTTCACAATGCATGCAGAATTGTGATGATAGCAAGCAGTCTCTATAAATGTTCTGTAAAATAAAGGCATAGCAGTCTATGTGACTTCATAAGTAACACTGTGATTTTCCTTGTCAAATATCTAATTAAAGCACTAACTGAATCCAAGTCAACTAATCAAAATATGTGTAAACCACATTTTTATCACAGCCATTTAATTCTATAACAAGGACATAGTTCTGGATCATGTAATGTAAATTAACACTTCCACAGAAGGCACTTCTGTGGCAGAAGCGTTACCTAAGTATCACATACTATTGCACTCAGGAAGGCTAGAAAACAGAGTTCAAGAAAGGTACCAGAAACAACACAGTTTTAGGAATTCAGAAACAGCTGATAAAGACCCATTCTAGCAAAACAGTCCAGATTTATCTTACATAATGTACAGTGCAGAGTCCTGGTAAACATCAACTGTTGTGCCAAACTGAATATATCGATAACATATTTGACCATTAGAAAGTCATCAGCTGAAAATACTTTGATCTTTGTTAAGAAGCTGTGCTTGGAGCTATGAAAATGAGAAATGAAAAATAGCACTATTCAATAGGTCAGTATTTTGGCTCAGCTTCTTGAGAAGCAGTTAAGACCTCACTTCTGCTCTCTGTACTTTCTGTTGAGCTCATGTAAGTTTTTAAGGAAAGCTTGATTTTTCCTGTCTTCACACCTATGAAGGCCATCTGCCAAAATCCCACATTGTGCCTAATTTCTTTTCTGAATAATCTTTCACTTCTGGTCAGTGGGTTTTATTGGGCATCTCTGCTAGAATTGTAGACCCTCTAGTATTGTCTTCTCTCAGGATAGAAAAAGAGACAACCAGACTGTGGTTTTATATCGCTCAGCACTACAACACTTGCTTCCTACTGTTGATTCTGTAGATTAAGCATTCAAGCTTCCTATTCTTCCTTACTTAAAATCCTGTTAATTACGACACATTCATTGGAGATGTGAGTTTGAACCAACTCTGGCAGAAAAGGAAATCTGAACTTGGGCCTCCTACCTTCCTCAGAAAATATTCTGTCACAAGATATTTTAGACAATACACCTACAGCCTCCTCTTCTCTCTGTGCTTTTTAGGAAAGTAGCAACTGAAACTCCACTGCCTCACAGCTTAGTTCTGTCAGTTTGAGAATGCCATCTAGGCTGAGGTTTCCTAGGGGACTAAAGTGAAACACTGAAATTAGACATCCTGGTTGGACTTAGTTGTGAGGTAGCAAACAAGTGACTTGGAAACAGGGAAATTTGAAAAGTTCATAAAGATGCAGTTCTAGTCACATGAACATAAAGACAATAAAGACTTACTATAAAGTATGGGCTGCATTTATATGGTAGCTAAGCAAGATTTTTCAGAATGATGGTTTTACCTTGGTCCGTGTTACCAATTTAGAACATATAATCTTCTT
The DNA here is from genome assembly GCF_033783945.1 of Neopsephotus bourkii. Classification (NCBI taxonomy): domain Eukaryota; kingdom Metazoa; phylum Chordata; class Aves; order Psittaciformes; family Psittacidae; genus Neopsephotus; species Neopsephotus bourkii. The sequence continues at coordinate 6,944,555 of NW_026901987.1, read as the reverse complement.
ATCTTTGGCTTTTACATTATAACAGAAAGCCTCACTACCTTTCCCCAGAGTAAATGAATGACCAAATAAACTAAAGAACTTTACAAATACATAATGATAAGAAAATGAAAGAGTTTTGTTCACTAAATGAGCAATAAAACTATCTTTATCCAGAAAGCTAATGTATTTAAATATTGCAATATCTATAAAGTAATTGAAACAAATACTTTCATGATTGAAATAAAGAAAGATGGGCAACTCATGGCTACAGCCGCATCACTTGACACAAGAGAACACACTGCAGCAGCCAACATTATTAGAGACCTCTTCCTCTTTGTAGCTTTATATTCCCACCTTTTTGTAGTAAATCTCTTCTCAGCATAGTTAAGGGAAATTGGCCAAAGAAAAAATCTGTGAGAAGATTTCTATCAAATTAATCCACTATGACCACTGCAGTTCCAATTAGGATGTCCCCCTGTAAATTTCTGACACTACAACTCATAGTCACAGCCTAAGGCCTAGCCATGTACAGATTTAACAAGGACTTTAATCTGTATGCATGGATGAATTTATACATTAAGCTAACCTAGAGCAAAGTCTTTACAGTCATATCATTAACATAGTCACAATCTTTTTCCAGCTGCAGTTACACTCGCTAAAAAATGACTGTCCCCAGCCCCAAAGACAACTGTTATCTCTCTGACCTGCCATGTGAGCATTCCGCAGGCCATTTTATCCACAACAAACTGGACTGCTTAAAAAAATGAAATAATACATCCATGTTAATCTGGTTTATATGAACTAAAGCGATCCCACAAGCACCTGAATTGTAGTGTCTGAGGAGGTAGTAGCCTCTGGCACTAATGCTCTAGAATTGTGCAACTTCAGTTAGCAGAGTAACAGCAGGAACAGAAAATGTGATGACACTTTGACACACTTTCTCCTGGTCTGAGAAACTCATTCAATCTTACTTCCTTATTTACTTACCCACTGATTGATAAGACCAATAAGAATTTTGGTTTTATTTATCTGAAATTTCATTTTGCCCAGCTGAGATAAATGGCCTTTTACACCCCCCACAAATGAATAGGTATTAATTTTGAGAGACCAATCTGAATAATCTTATGTGTAGAAATACCACAAGAAGGTCATTTATGGATGTTACAATATTGAAAACTATTAATAATCATGTCTTTATCTCATCTGCATGATAAACCAAAGAATCGCTTAAGAAACACTGAAATTATAGAACCAGGACTTGCTAAATTATATGGTAGTGCAATTGTGGCAGATTGTAAGGCTCAGTATACATTTCTGTTCACACACATAACACTCTAGCCAGTACCTCATCAAAGATTCAGGCTAATTAAGAGGAAGAAATTTTGGCAGTGAGCCTGATTAGTTTTAGATAGGACATAAAGTGGCAGCATCTCTTCTCTATGCAAATACACGCAAGTAGAAGTGTTCGGAGAAGTTATGTTGTACTATTTCTTTTGAGTCAGAAAACAAAATAATAGGAAAAGAATAAGTTTAAATAGTAGATTAAAGACTGAGTGCTATTTTAGTAAAGCAGAAATAACCAGTTGTGTTTAGCTGGCATATACACACTGAGAGAGAAAGAGGAAAGCTATTAACTCAATTGACAGCAGAGAGCTGTTGTGCAGCCAAGTGAAGGCTCAAGAAACTGAGACAGAGAGGAAATAAATTAGGCACATGAAGGAATTAATGGAATAAAGACCTGAAGATTTTGCAGGTTTAAAAATCTTATTAGTTCTAGTTATTAAAATTAGTTTCTTAATTCTATTTCTCTATTGGGACAGGTTATAATCCTGAATACTTTGTATATAAATAATTTTGTTCTAAAAATCTGTAAAAAAAGAAACATTTTAAATTAAACCATTAACAAAACGGTTAATAAAATGATGTTTTAATATAACTATAGTACTCAATACTTATACTCCATTTTTCATTTTCAAAGTGCTCCATTAACATCAACTAATTGAAGAAGGCTCTGATAAAGGTTTCTGGTGAAGTCCATTACATAAAGCTATTAAGGAAGTTTGGAGATTGCTTGATGAAAAGCAAATTATAGTTGTGGCATATATTTTATACAAGGCAAAACCACAAAATTAACAATAAATTGTCAATTCACATATTGTGTAAACAGTTATAATAGCTTGAAATGGAGAGTAATTATACCAGCCTGCTTTAGGAAAGCTTAAGCATATCAATGGTTTTATAGGAGGCAACCTCATAACAGTAAGGTCTCCTGCAGTGGAAAAAATCCAAGTAACTTAACACAGCGTACTCATGGAGATATTTATATCACCTGAGGGACTAGCTTACACTTCAAGATATCAAATAAATAAATAAGTAATAAAGAAGAAACCAACAATGATGTCACTTCAGAGACATACACCTCTTGGAGATATTCATTTTATATGCAAACAAGAAAAAATCGTGGTGTAACATCATGTGATTTATTTAATTGATATCCTGAAATGAAGGGTATTTATTTTGTTGAAGAGCCATTAATTCCTTTAGTGTATTGCAGTAGAACATATCTTTTATTATAGAACTAACATATTTCTTTTTTTTGCTAGGTATGCACCATTTGTTACACTGCACACAGGGTGTGGAACTCCAGTCAGCAAAACCTAAGACAGGCCAGGTCAGCCACAGCTAAATTCCTCCCCTACATTAGCCAGAAGTTGTATGCTCCAAGCATGATTGCCCTAAGACAAAGCACTTGACATGTCCTCCCTCCCAACTGTTAAACCCTAATGATAAACCTTCAGCTTCAGAACACTGAAGAGAAGCATCTGTGTTCTCTTATCTGCTCCCCATTTTCTGGAGTTCTTTTCTCTAGAAAATCATTCCTACTTTTATGCTACTTGCCTGTAATTCTATGAGGAAGAACATCAGTAATAACTAGTAAATGTCTTGTTCATTCATCTTGAATTACACAGAATGGATACCATGAGTAAAGGAAGCCAGTAATAATTTAGCACCTACTTATCATGGAAATACAAGTCCTTTATAATCAAACCTTTAAAGATCAGAAGGATAATGATCTCAAAATAGGGTTTCAAAACATATGATTACTATGCATCTGGCTTCAGACATATCCATCATTAAAATATGTATTACAATACCTTTGCTAAAAATCTCATAGCGTTGATCCAAGAGACTTATCAATCATTATGATCACAAAGGGCTACTGAAGGATAGCTGTAGAAGAACAAGTGTTGCTACCAAGGTGATGAATTTATCAGTGAATAAAAATTTGAAGTGACATGGATGAAGTTTTAGGTGTATCTGAATAGAAGCAGGCTTGAAGATTGAGAATTGAGTTGCTTTCTCTGAGACTGAACAAGAAAAATAGTACATATGGGCTTGCCTGTTCCTGAAGACTTAATTGATATAAACAGAGAATGTGGAAGTAGCAGATGTCTTACGTATGTTCAGGCTAGGAATAGTACTCACTTTAGCTGGTCTTAAAATAAGGACTAGTAATTGGGCAGAGGGGTTGGGATAAGGGTTTTATGACAACAAAGTTGTAAATAGCAAAACATCTGAGTTGTCTAATCTTAGTTATTAAATCTATTTTTTTTTCTTTTACTGATTTCAAGACAGGACAATTAAATGGAAAGAAGTGGAAATAAGTATTTTCATATTTAGTGGTCTGCAGAATAAGAAAACATCAATTAGATTAGGTTTATGGCAAAATTAAGATTCAGAAATAACTACAATCAGGAAGATGATAATGTTTTGTTAATCTGGTACACATGCATGCAGCTTTTGCTCTTTCTTTGGAGAAAAAAAAATTTAATTTTTCAGTACAATAACAGCCATAAATGTCAGAGGCTTCATTTCCCATAGTCTCTACAGTTACGTCTCTGCTGGGTTTTTGTGTTGTTTTATTTCTTCTGTTTGTTCATTTCAAACCATTTGATAGCATAGAATCATAGGAAACAAAATTGAAAAATATCTCAGAAGTTTATCCAATCACATTCATGCACAAAAATCTTTCCTTTAAGGTCTTCAGTGACAGACTCTTCTGGCCTTCCAGACAGCCAGTTTCAGCATTCAGTTTCATTGGCAAACTTCTGGAAATTTGGCCCAATATTTTTCCTTGTTGCATTTTGAGCCCATTAGCTCTAGCCCTGGGTATAGTGAATAGCTTATTACCTTTATCTTTGAACCAGCTTTCTATAATTTTGAAAACAGCTTGTCTCATCTTAATTTTCTCCAGCTTTAGATAACTCAAATGTCTTAAATCTTTTCCCATGCTCTAGAAACTTCTAATCATGTAACTAATTAGAAAAACGGTGCTAGAACTGCAGTAAAAATATACTAAAGAGCAAGGAAGACTTTACTCAGCCTAAATAATGAAAGACAAACCACAAGTCATTCCTGGACCACTGTGTGTGCTCTCTAGAAATAGTTTGAACTAGACTGACCAAAAGTATATAATCTTCTTCCAACACACTAGGAGCAACTACCTAACTTTTAGGTATTGTATTTTATTTTGGTTTGGATTGCCTACATATCATTCTCATCCTTACTTCACTGAAATGTGAAATGAGGTCTAGGCATTAAATTCTTTTCACAACTCAAGTCTTCAAGTTGCCAGCTGTCCATCTAGTGATTGCCTACTGAGAAAGCACTATCAAGTATTCCACTTTCAAAGATGCCTCTGTCATTTCTTGTGTTATACTAATAAACAAAGACTGCCAGGTAACAAGTCATCAGACCACCTTGAGTCTTGGAAAGGAGGGTCTACATCTGCCAGAAGCTATGCTGGTTAGAAAAACAATTCCTGGAATTCCTCTGGAATTTCTCCATTTAGTTGGCAGTAATGGACCAAATACAAAGTCAACAGGCCACCTGAAAATCTGTAATGGCATAAGGTAACCTAAAAATCACAGTGAGTTTGGAAACCTTAAGTTTAAGAAATTACTTCTTTCAGCTGTTGTGAAGTTGTTTTTCACAGGTATACTTAAAGGAGTGAAGTCCGCTATTTCTTCTAGGACATTTGAAACAGGCTATTCTGAATCAATTTACACTTCCTCTAGACTGATCCTTCTGCTTCTAGGTTGCAACTGAGTAAGACTCTCAAAATAAGTCACTGGGGGTTTTGCAGTTTTGCTATTGATTCTGTTCTAGCCTGTTAAGCAGTGACCTGTAGGATCTGTTTACTGTGTTTGACTCCAACATTTGTTCATTCATATTTAATTCACAGAGACATTAAAATACATTTATATAAAATACACTTGTATAAAAATGTATGTGTCAGAAGTAGTTATTTTACATGGCACTTGTCTTCTGTTAAATTGGTGTTTCTGACATTTATGGGAGGAGTTTATTTTACTTTCTACCATGATGTGCATTTTAATACACTCGTGCAAATTTACCCATTATGACCATCAGCTACTCAGCAGTGTTATCTATACTTCTTAATACTTTTACCTTAAAAATTTATTTGTATCTTTTTTTAATCATGTTAGGGGTTTTAATGGGATAGGGTTATCTACTTCTCTTTAAAGGAAGCCTGCAGCACTTTTTTCTAAGAACACTTCCTAGTATGGAAAGAGTTAAGCAACAGCACCATCTCTGAGCTGGAAAAACAATACTGCAGAAACCAGGCTAAAGCCTTGTTTGGAGGATAAAAATACAACCACTGAACACAAACAGAAATGTCAGTTCAAAAAAAAAAAAAAAAAAGAGGTATACAATTGTTGAGTACAGAGGGTCCTGGAGGTATTCAGGCGACTGGGAGAAACTGGGAAATCCATTGACTGGATCAAGAGTCTACTTTAGGGTAATACATAAACAAGGTTGTTGAGTGCATGTCAAAGACAGATTTAGCAGCAAGGAGGGAAGGTATCCTCCTCTTACTCCATTACCAGGATCTAGTAATCTATCACACTGTCCATGTCCAACAATCCCCATGCAGCTTTTCTTGTCTTCTCCCTGCATCAATATCATTGTGGTATCCAACTCTTATATTGAATTACACAGATGTTTACATACCTGGTGATGCATTCTTCACTTTTCATTCATTGAGCTCCTTGGAAATAAAGCAACTACAAACCTGAAGCTAACTGACAAAGACACTGGACACATTGCCCTTTCTATCACTGCAGAGTTATAATGCAGCTCAGATAGCCCAGTGTATTTGTTCCTTTAATTTTCAGCTGCTTTGACACATAGCACACTTCAGGCGTTCCTCAGCTGCTGCAAACTCAGAGTAACATTTAGGAAAAGCACTTGGTCATGGCAACTTAGTCTCATGGCATTGAAAGCCACTCTGGTCCCTTCTTTCTCTCCTTGATTGGACATTAAGTAACAAGCAGTGAGTTAAATAACCAGGTTACTTAAACTTTTTTTTTTCTTTTATAGTAATTCAGTAAGGTTATGGCTTTTTTTAACCAAGAAACTCCCTCTTCTCTATTGCTATATCTCTACAATCACAATCTTTGCAAGAAAGAAATTGACTCTCTGATGTCTGAGAGTAACTGAACAGATGCTGTGAACACTTTCCTAAATAGCCAGACTTAGTAATCCTGTGGGTGTACTAGCACTGCGGACATATATGCAGCACACAAACTGCATCCACTTGCCTTGGTAACGAGTAGAGCAAAAGTGTGTTATAGCCAGCCAAGAAGGGTGGAGTCTGCTTTTCATCAAGCAGATTCTGTAAGTACATGGTAATTGCATAGAGATCTAGTATGTGGCAAAACTAAAGAGATGGCTAGCTAACACTGGACTTTCCCTGGAATGTGGGAAACTAAATGAGTAATTTAACTGCTTTTTGTAAGATACTCCAGAAACAGTAGTTCATTAAACACTCAACTTGGGTTTAATGTAGAAGGTCAGAGGCACAACCTATTCATAACATTGCACAACATTTGTTTAGTAATCGTTTTAGCATGCATTTTCATAGCAGAAGTTTCTGAAAAAAAAAAAAATTCTCTGCAAGATGTTTGTGGGAGATATACATATTTCTCATCAGGAGTGCAATGTCAGTAAATGGGAAGTGATATATCCATTAATTAAAGTTTCTGGATGGTCAGAAACCCATATACTACATTTGCAGTAACTGTGAAAACACCTATTAGAACAATTGAAAAATTTTAAAAGCTTATGACAGGTGAAGGCAGCAGAACAGCCAGTGAGGCAAGTGGGGGTAAGCGCATGGTCAACTTAAATTCCATAAAATTAAGCCTACTGTCTTCTGAAAGCAGAAAAGGTTGAGAAGTCTGCAAAGACACAACATTTCTAGGCATCGTCACTAGGCAAGGAAGATGCCATCTGTATGGCTGATAAGCAGTCTGAATGCCATGCACATATGCAGCAGCCCTGATCCTCAAATCCAGAAAATATGTGACAGTAGATAACATTTGCTGAAAGAATTCAGCACTGGGAATTTAATACAAGTGTCCTGGTGACAGAGAATTGTCAAGTCACAGCACAACACTGAATTCTGAGCTTAGATGCCTAAACAAGAGCACACAATCTGGCTTTAGTTCACTATGTAGGCAATAGGGAATCCTCCAAGCCCACCATCAGATTCTGCCTCTTGACCCTTATAGTCAACCTATCAATGAAGTTTGTTAATATGGTAAATGACATCTTTATACCAGTACCTGAAATAATTCTATATAAACACTGGAATTATTCAAAAGCCATTAAATTATTCAGTCCACTACAGAAAAGCAAAACCTTTAAGCACATGCTTAGCATTAGACAAATACTTAAACGCTTTTACAAATCAGGACCTCATAGAAGACTTGTAAGGTTTGGACTATTTGTTGTTCTCAGATCTGATCCCTAGAATTATTTTTTAAATCATGTTTACTTTGCGTTGTATGAGGACAAACTATTGGTTATGACATTAATTTGTCCTTTGAATGAAAAAATTACAAAATGCTCATTATTATGTTCAAAACAACGTTGTTGAAGATTTTCACTTTCTATAGTTTTTTTTATCATGTCAAAATCTCACTTGATTGAGATTAGGCTTGTTTATTATATTTATTCTGCTTTTCTGACAATTTGTTGGTTTAGAAAATAATCTATTTTGCTGTATAGTATTATTATGCTACAAAGAAATAAAATAGTAATCTCAATAAACTGATACATTTTTTCTCATTTTATACAGCACAGAATAATTAGGATTATTTTTCTTGGTAATTAAAAGTGATAGTTATATCTGAAGTTACTATAAAAATCCATGACTTATAAATCAACAGCAAATAATTCTGCAGTCACTCAGCTAGCACATCCATAAACTAGTTTCATTATACCACCACCAACTGCGAAACCCTTAAGAAGTTCAATACAAACAATACAGTATATTTGCCAGTGACACAAATGAGATTATATAGCAGTCTTTTTTTAATGCACAGGACATTTTTTTTTTTCAGTTTGATATATAAATCAATTTTTTTCAGAGTTTCCAAGTTTTCTATGCAAAAGTGCAAGAGTAGTAACCCTTATTAAACTAGCTCTGATACTCTTAATGTAAGCAGAATACAGGAAAAAGCTATTGTCTATTTATTAATCTTTAGTCATGTAGTCACAAGATAATAGAAATAGAGTTAATGTTTTAAATTAGATAATGGATGAATCACTAATGTTCTGATGGGATATTTGCCTATGAATGGTGGCTAATGTATTAAGACTTGCCCATCTGCAGTATGCATACTGCAAGAGTTCTCGTGGTAAGAATACTGCACTTATTCATATTTGTTGGTACAATACCAGATGAAACAGAAAACTTAAATATTCCTGAAAAAAATATACACAAGCGTAGCTCTTGAGAAGGTTTAATACTTAACAGATGGCTAGTTCTGTAGAGATGTTTTAACAGATGGTTGGCATGATGGTCTGGAAAAAAAGTTTACTAGAGTTTGGAAGTTACAATCTTACTAAACAAGACTTCTCTATTCCCATGAAGCTAAGGTATGACATCACACTGTTGCAAGTAAATAATATGAGGTTTTATCTATTACTGGCAATCAAATTTAGCACTTTCTAAAACCAGTGCAAACCCATTGTTTCGTGGTTTGTTTTTTTCACTCAGTGAAATTGTGCCCATGCATAAGCTTGACATAAATGTTTTTGTCCAGATATTTGGGAATCCTCATGGCTATAAAGTACTCATGGTACTCAGACTATAGATATCAAATCATAAGAAATGTCATAACCTTCTGGGGTATGGGGTAGCTCCATTGTTAAAGTTGTACCAAAGTAGGGAAGCACAGGATAATCCTTGAGATCCTTGAAGATTTCATGGCTTGAGAGCATTAGATCTTTTGTCAATTCTACCAAGCTCATACAAACAAACCCATTTCTGAACAGAGGAGAAAACCACAAAATTTAAACACAAAGCCACAAAAAACTTAAATTTAAAATTTTTACACTTTATGATTGTAAAGAATTCCATTAATCCAAAAGAAGGAAAAAAAAAAAAACACAAAAACAACCAAACAGAAAATACTTACCCAGCAATATTTAATGAGGCAAAATTCCTGTTGAAGCTTGCTACCTGCTCACAAAAATCACCAGGTTGTTAACAGAGAGGTGAGTTGGATTCAGTACAGGTAACCATGACACTTCTTGACAGAGAGAAAAATCTTTAAAGAAAATTGAAGTAATATGATTAAACCTTAGTTGTGTGTTCATTTAAGATGCCCAGTTTTCAAACATTAATTCTAACACAGTTATTTGCAGATTTTATTTCTCAGTTATGTCCACGAACAAAGCAATGATACTTTTTACTACAAGAATAACATATCTATTTAATTTTTTCTTCCTATCCATCAAAATTTGCATGTTCCCTTCTTCCTGTCTTATTTGTATATGTTGTAAACTTTAAGTAGTTTTCAGACACTTTCCCTCATTCTGTAGGAAATAGAAGCATTATCAATGCTATAGGGCTCTAAGCAACTTGATGTAGAGGAAGATGTCCTCACTCATTGCAGGGGGGGTTGGACTAAAGGACATTTAAAAGTCTCTTCCAATGCAAACAATTTTATGATTCTATGATTCTAAGAGATTTGTGTAATTTTCACTGACAACTAAAGGAAGGTAAGTGAAATATTGTGACAGGTGGAGGACTGATGAAAATTAGTAAGTGAAATTCTTGCAGGCTTAATGTAACAGACAAAATAACAACAGCCAAATTCATTACATGATTTAAGTACAAAGATCTAGATTGACTCGCACGGTCAATCCAATTTTAGACTAAACTATTAATGCATTTTAATATGTTCTCTCATATTAATCCTTATAAGCAAGACATAGGCTGTGAAGGTTACAAACATAATGATGTTATTGATTATTTGATCTTACAGGTTATTATAGAAAAAGGAGGTTTCAAACAATTATCTACATTTACCTGATAAAAGTTAATTATAATGAATAATAATTACAGTAAAATCTGTATTAGATACTTGTCAAGTTATATTTTCACATGTTGCACTGTGAAACCAGGAATTCTGCACAGTAGCTACTTGAAATAGTATTTTGGTATTAAATTATATATTTAACCCTTGTTTATTATTTAATGAAAATGAAAGATCTATTCTACTTTTTACTTATAAAATGCAGTAGCTGCTCTCAATCTTGTACAGCATGAAATATTATTTAATTGTGAAAACATTTCACAGGGGATTGTGATTGATCTTCCCTGATTTTGTGTGTCCAAACTAGTCATCAGTACCATCCCATTTTAAACCAAATATTTTTGTCATATGGATGAATTGAGCTCTGATGGTACCTGTATTTTCATTTCATTACAGAGGAAACCCAAGTAGTCTCTTAGATCAGAAATGAGGGAGCGAAGGGCAGAGGAGATATACAAAATGTGAACAACAGGGTGAAAACACAGTGGTAGGAAATTGTTTTCCGAGAAGTTTGGAAGAACTGTAAGAAAGAGCTTAGAACATTGCATTTCTCTATGTATGAACATCTGCACTCTGGAAACCAAAATCCAAATTTACAGAAGTACTTAAATAAAAAAAACCCATGATTTTTAAATATCTTCAGGTTTACTACCAAGTCCAAAAAATGCTAGCATCCAGAGTAACGTTGGATTTCTGCATTACAATTCCCAGATCTAATTCCCTGACATTCTTATTCCTGGTGACTGCTGATGTATTCCACCATTACTTCCAAATAAATTTGCACAGATTTTTGCTTATGCCTGAATATCAGTGCTTCTGCTGACTTAACTATAAAGATTGTACTAAAGTGTTTTAGAGTGGATCCATTAAAAAGAATAAAATAGTCTTTCTTCCACTCAAAAGAGACACTCTTAAAAACTTTAAGTTCCTGATTTGTAATGTCAAAGAATGTTTATAACTTGATATATAAACACGCTTGAGACAACATATCAACAGTTTTGCCTCTTTGCTGATTATTCTTGCATACTGAATGGTGTTTCACTCAACTTTTAGCACATATTCTCCTTTAATATATGACTCCTACACTGGTATTTTATAATCTGTGGCAATAACAACAGTAATTAACTATAAAACAACTCTGCTGAGGTACTGATCATCATATATAAGTATAAAAATAATTACAATATAACATAAACATAATAAAACCAAATTTACTATTATTTTACTTCACTGAAAAAGATTACATAGTAGTAGACTATAACGTATTTTTATGATTAAGACCAACCACTAATACATCTCAAACTTTTTTCATATGAAGATGTCAAAGCACTTCAGAAACAATAAGTTCTACAGCAAGTCTCAAAGGTGCATTAGGTGTAGTTAAAGAACTGTAGTTCTTTTTTGGCAGGTCTCTTGGGACTTCATTTTTAGTTTAACTATTCTTGATATTGTCCAACATTGTAAACAAATGCACAGCTCTTCAGTCTTCCACCTGCCAGATCCGGGAAAGTTTCCCTTATAAACCATCACAGACATTATACGTCGTTAGCTGTTCCCTAGATAAATACTTATAAAGTTTGGACTTCTGCTTCATTGGTTATATATTTTTTCTTATTTATTTGTATGACAAACTGTAATATGTTGATGTAGCTGAAAAACACATTTATGACAGCATTGCTCAACTATATAGATTCTAAGCAAAATTTTTTTTTTTCCTAATTGAATTTAAATTGGAGTCAGAAATATTTCAATTTGGAAACATTGCTCCAGGATTTCAGCCGTCTTCTGTTTATTCTGTTCTCATCACCTCAACTTTGAACAACTTATCTTGTTACTAATTAAGCTATCTTCCAGTAAGAAAGGAAGTGCATTACAGGAGTCTAAGGAATGTCTGCATCACAGAAAGTACAGTTCAGGTTACAACATACAAATCATTTGTCATAACTTTCACTTACTGCACTGCTTTATAAAAAATACTATCTTTCTAAAATTTGTTCCAAAGCAGAGACACGTTTCTTAAGAACTTCTACAGAATCAATAAGCTTCATAAAAATTGTTAATCTATTCATAATTTTGTCAAAAATAATTTTCAGTTGAGTAATGCATGCTATAAATGTTTCAGCCCCAAAATATATCCAGTGTTTTACATGCAAAAGTAAATGTAGATAACCAATTATGTATCAAGAGATTAAGCTAAAAGTTACGTGGAAAGGATCTTGGTGTTCGTATAACCAGCTAGTATTCTGATTAGATTCTGGAAATAGCTCTTTAAAGTTTTATGGCTCAGGTTGCAGTGTTGGTGAAAATCTGCACTTTACAAATGGGTGGGAAAAAAGGAGCTGCTCCTGAACACTCTATTTTGTCTATTATCTGAATTAAAAATGGACTTAAGAAAACTAATGTGTCTGTCCAATAAGAGCTTCCCTTTTACTTTATCCTGCTGAGGCTAAAAAGATGCTTGTGTAACATCCCACATTAAACAGTTTTAATATTTTGAAGCACCACTCATCTACCAAATTTCAATTGCGCAATGTTTATTACAAGAAAAGGATACCAATGTAACAATCTCATAAATGTTATCTTTAAGAAGACTGTCATAGATCTTAAATTAATTAGAAAAAATCAGCATCCTGCAAGTCAAATTTTGCATTTGAAACTTAAATGATGAATTACTTAAAACAGTGCAACTGACGTTCTTCATGCCTTTTACAAGCAATTTTGACTGTTATATTTCTGACGGCGAAAAAGGTCAAGCAAAGCAAAATAATTTAAAAATATGGGTTTTTTCAAATCCAAATGACATGTTTTGTTACAAGGAAAAAAAACTATGAGTATCACATACTTACGTTTGTGATAGGAGAAATCACAAATACTCTGTGACAACACATATCATCCCTTCAGTTAAAACAAGTAATGGCTACTATTGGTAGTACCTCAACAGCTTGCAGCTTGGTCTCATGTCAGGCTCAAGGATCAGGTTTGTCATTTTTTCATTCCTTCTTGCTTGCAAAAGTTGTACCCTAATTGTACACCTTCACCTTTTTGTCACCAGACTCCCAGAGTAAAACACCAGTCTCCATCCCTTACAGCCTTAGCAAATACTCAATACCAACAGAGGTTTATTGATTTTCTTAACTAATCCTAAATTTAAAAATATACCAGATCTTAATGGAAAGGCACCACTCCCAGTCTCTGTTTGGTGAATGTTTGGTCACTGAGTGACCATTCCTACAATTTCACATATTGAGTCAATGTAATGCTTATCCATAATTCTGCTAGAGCACATACAGAGCATGGTGTGAAATTGAACATGATTAGAAGAAATCTGACTGTCAATTAAGGACAAATTAGCTAAGGATTGTTCATTAATGACAATGAAAAATGGATTTCAACTTCAATAGAATGATTACTGACATAAAGGTATAAACATCTACTCAAAGCTGTGAGGGTGGTGAGGCACTGGAACAGGTTGCGCAAAGAAGTGATAAATGCCATCCCTGACAGTGTGCAAAGCCAGGTTGAACAGAGCCTTGGGTGACATGGTCTAGTGTGAGGCATTCCTGCCCATGGCACTGGGGTTGGAGCTAAATGATCTTATAGTCCTTTCCGACCCTAACTATTCTATGGTTCTATGATTCTATAAAATAGGATATAACCAATTGTACCAGTATAAGACTGTAAATGTGCAAGTGTAATAATAATTTAACAGCAGTGATACAATTCTGATTGAGTGTGACACCTGTACAAAGAAAAAGCTTTTTATCCAACACTTTAAATAAACATTTTTTTTGTCGTTATGGTTATGGCTAGCTACGAAATTATAAAATTAATGTATCTAGTTTTAAATTTAAATGGTGTCTTCCTGGAACAGAGAAAACATTGATCTTAATTTTGACCTATTCTCTTGTAAAAATATATAAATATTATTAAAAAAATCAAAGAAATTATTTTGATGAAATATTCAATTGACTGCACGTTTCCAGTTTTTATCACTGTAACACATAGTGCAACAACAACTTCTGTTTTAAAAACACGGTCTGGCTATAATTTAAATTAAAGAAAAATATCTAAAATATTTAGGATAATAAATCTGCAGAATTGTCCTTAAAAATATTCTTATTGCTGTATCATTACTATTAAAGAATCAGAGTTTCTATGCATGGGCACAAGTACTAAATAGACTTAATAAAGTAGTTACGAAAAAAATATCCCAAACCCCACCCCAAATAAAACCCCAAACAACCCAAAACAAAACAACCCCCCCAAAAAAAAACCAAACAAACAACAAATCCAAACTGAACCCACAAGCAAAAAAAAATTGTGTAAATAAAATATAAAACCTTTAAACTGATTGTAACAGACAGAGGAGTTGTTCTGCTAGGTGCTTTAGGACTCAGCTGGATTCCACTGGAAGAGCTGCTACAGTTCCACAGTTCTGGAATAGGAAATAACAAGAAACCCAAAACCCTAAATCACTGTCTGGAAGTCAATGCATTGTCCAAGCAATGCACTAATCTGTAGTATGTAAGACACTGAGTAGCATAAAATCTCAAGGAAACACCGAGATCTGAAAAAGTTGAGTTCAATTTATTTCTTTATTTTGCTATTTTTACATATCTTTACACTCAGATCTGTTATATGGATATATTCATGCATATTTTGCCATATAAAATGCTTCAAATATTCAGTCTTATGAGAAAAATCCATGTCAGGAGATTTCAAAGCCAAACTCCTTATCAGGCATAGTGTAATGTTGCACATTCACATAGCCACCTCTCTCACTGAAATGTCTATAAAAGTGAAAATGCTTACATTATATATACATATGTATGCACATATTATATTGGTAAAGAAACCTGGTTTAAACATACCAGTCTTGTATAGCATCACTGCATAGCAGCAACATGCATAGCAGGTTTGCATAGTACTGCCACCCACTTATATTACATCAGAAAATGACATGCCAACAGAAGTAGCAGTATCTTCGTAAAATCTGTGCAAGACAAACCAACAATGCTGGATGCAGAACATCTACATTTTCCACCTATCATATCAGTCAAATGGCCAGTGATCATATCATTAGTTTAAAGAAAAAATGTGAAAAAAATGAAGGGGAATGATTGAATCCTTTCTGTTATAATCCACTGCACCAAGTAATGATAATGATAGATCAACAAAGGAGGGCAAACCCAGTATTTTTTTTTTACTTCACAGAACAGTTTGCTTGATAGTCACTAATTTTTCACTAAGTCTGCAGAGCACGAATGCAATCACTGTGGTATGTTAATATTACTAACAGCTTACTTCACATTTCTATCCATCTTCCACATTTTGTGATGTATTTGAGGGAACCTATTCCAAGCGAGTTGCACCAGTCTTTTACTCCTTGTGTTCTGGAGCACTGTCTGCTCTCACTTAAAACCAGACTCATCCTGAATTACCTGTCAGGTGTGGCTGTAACCAGGGGCTCCACAAGTCCCTCAGGGCAGCACCTGGCAGCCAGGGCTCACCCTACCAACCAAGCCAGGAGCAGGGCAGCTGAGGGGTACCATTGGCAGACCCAGCTCCATAACTGGGTCTATGGGGAGCTGTAGACCAGCCCTGATATGGCATCCCTGAGACAGGGACAGGTGGCCCTGAGGGCCGAAAGGGGGAGTGGTAGAGGAGCCCCAAGAAGGTGGGCAGAGGCAGCAAGAATTAGCAGTAACCTCAGGGCCCTGACAACCACACCGCAATGCTGGACACTTTTCTGTACAAAATTACAGACAAAGTAAAGAATATAGCTAGTTATAGCAAGTCTCTGTAGTTGCTATACATTGGATTTGTAGGTACTATAGATAGTACCCCCACAGCTGTATTCATATATTTAGTTTACATGGGAAGGGGTTATCCACAGGAAACAGGTCTGTGACTATACATGTTCAGACCTACTCTTGATCTACTGCAGTATCAACATATTCCTCCTAGTAAGGAATTTTTTGAATGTGTAGTGACTCACTTTATTAAAAACTCAAAACAAGCTTTTGCAGAAAAATTTCAGATTCAGTGAAAAATTCCTCAGGGCTCACCCATTCCAGTCAGTTTTCAACAGAAGAAAATGACAAAGCTATTTTACACATAGCTCTCTTTATCATGCTGAGAAAGAGGGAATTCACCTTTTATCAGTTCATACAGTCGCAGCCTCAACTTTTTTCCCCCAACTAGATTTAGGGGTACATACAGTGAAAAAAACAGGATTATACAAATGCAATCACCTTAACCATTTCACTGTTTTGTATTTGGGCATATAACCATAGTATTTAATTTATCTTGTTTATAAATTGGGTTCATTTTCAGCTGAAGTTTTCTGCCTTCTCTTTACCCAGTGCTTTCTCACTCCAGTTTTCATGCAATTTAAATGAGAGACTCGAGGACTGATTTCTTGATTAGCTTATGCAAAAGCTATATTCATTGTTCTGCATTGCTCATTGCCAGTTTAGGAGGGAACAAAGCCAGATAAATATGTATCTCTCAGTAAAGCTAAAAATAAGTCATATCTTTTTGCAGTTGAATTGGCATTACATTTACAGAGTTATAGGGGTCCCCTTGCACAAATGCTTTTTGGGTATTGTTTTACCATGAATTGTTTGCCTTTCCTGTAAACAAGAATATTTCTTCAGCCGAAAGTAGTTCTTTATAACAAATGGTGAATTTTCCATTAGATTTCTAACCTGACTTTTCCAAAGCTACCGATACTTTTTAAAATGTGAAGTCTTTCCTTGTTACAAAGGAAATGAGATAAAAATCCCTGCCCATCCATGCTGTCCTTTACATTTTTAATGCAGCCTTAAGTGAAAACACATCTTTACTGCCTAGAGTAATCACTT
Source organism: Neopsephotus bourkii (assembly GCF_033783945.1). Taxonomy (NCBI): domain Eukaryota; kingdom Metazoa; phylum Chordata; class Aves; order Psittaciformes; family Psittacidae; genus Neopsephotus; species Neopsephotus bourkii. The sequence goes on along the minus strand of NW_026901987.1, from coordinate 6,927,295 downwards.
TGAAAAATATGTGCTCATAAATCGGTCTAAGAATGATTTTTCTTTCACTAAGGGATTACACAAATAGTAAACCTGTATCTTTCTGACAGTAGCTCCTGAAAAATACTGACTTATGTCAAGCTAATGATGGCTTGGCTTCGCAAGTGAAGATTTGGGAAGGGCTTTAGCCATGCTGACTACAAGAACAGTGACCAAGGGCAAATGCGGTATGCAAAGCTGGTTGAAAAAAAAGGATGCTACTGCAATCAGGAAGTGTCTGACCAGAACTGTCATCTGAGCAATTTTGAGCTACCCATGCGCTGGTCCTCCCGCATGCAAGGTTGGATCTGCAGGTTCCCATGTACCTTGCCACCTGCCATTTCGACCCTTGCCCATCCATACAGACAGGTGAGAATAAATCCTTCCAGCCTGCACAGTGGATTTTTAGGTGAGGTGCAGCTTGCACAGAACTGGTCCCACCCTTTACACCTCAGGTTTAACTGCCACAGCCTAGTTAGGTGACAGCAAAGTCCACAGGTCGTAGGTTTTGTAAGAGTGTCCTTCTCTTTCATGGAAGACCACACAAGGCTAGATGAGCTCCATCAGCCCAGGTTTGAAGATAGGAGTTTTCCTTCTCGTATGAGGAAGGCCTGTCTTCGCTAACGAAGATTCGGGAATATCTTTACCCACACATTCTGAACAAGACTGTCATCTCCTGGGTCAATCACAAGCGACCGATGATGCAATAGCACAACATCAAGCGTCTAGATGGGATTCTGACTTAGAGGCGTTCAGTCATAAGCCTGCAGATGGTAGCCTTGTGCCAGTGGCTCCTCAGCCAAGTGCACACACCAGGGGTCTGAACCTATGGTTCCTCTCGTACTGAGCAGAATTACTATTGCAACAACACATCAGCAGCAGGGTAAAACTAACCTGTCTCATGACGTACTATCCAGCAAAACCACAGCCAAGGGAATGGGCTTGGCAGAACCAGCGGGGAAGGAAGACCCTGTTGAGCTTGACTCTAGTCTGGCGCTGTGAAGAGACATGAGAGGTGTAGAATAAGTGGGAGGCCGGGCACACACTCAGCAGTGGGGAGCAACCGGCCTGCTGGCATCCCAGCCACCAGTGAAATATCACTACTCTGATTGTTTTTTCACTTACCCAGTGAGGCAGGAGGGAGAGCCCCGAGGAGGGGCTCTCGCTTCTGGCGCCAAGCGCCCGACGAGCGCTCCAGGGACAGCGGCAGGTGGGGAGTTTGACTGGGTTGGTGCACCTGTCAAAGAGTAACGCAGGTGTCCTAAGGCGAGCTCAGGGAGGACAGAAACCTCCCACAGAGCAGAAGGGCAAAAGCTCGCTTGATCTTGATTTTCAGTATGAATACAGACCACGAAAGCGGGGCCTCACGATCCTCCTGGCTTTTTGGGTTTTAAGCAGGAGGTGTCAGAAAAGTTACCACAGGGATAGCTGGCTTGTGGGGGCCAAGCATTCATAACGACATTGCTTTTTGATCCTTCGATGTCAGCTCTTCCTACCATTGTGAAGCAGAATTCACCAAGCGTTGGATTGTTCACCCACTAATAGGGAATGTGAGCTGTCAAGCTAATACAGTCTAAAATACACAGCACGTGCTATCTTTTTATTTCAGAAGTGTTAATGACTACAAAATTCACATTAATTTTTACTATTTTGAAGTAGAGTCCTTTAAGATTGTGTAGGACAACCACCCTTGAACTTCATATATTTGACCAAAAGGAGTAAGAAAACACAGCTAGTAATTCAGTGAACTTCCTTTAAAAACCTTATCTGGGAATCTGTTCATCTAGCCACCTGAAAAGCCCCAACTTACAGACATCATATATATCTACCATTCAACATACATCTGATAGAAAATGAAAATTATCTGTGGAAACAGAGTGCCCAACAGCCCTGCATGGTGTTAATTCTGAAGGAAGGAACAAGGCATGAATATCACAAAAATGTCTCTGTCAAGTTAGAGTTACCTGGACTGGTAAGAAAGGGTGCTACAAGGCAAGTTTTCCTTTCATCCTACCACTTCCTTTTCTTTCTCACTAAATCACCTTCACCACTCTTATGCCCAATTACTTTATGCTGTCCACTCCAAAATTCCCATCACTGAGCTGCAGGATGATTTAGCTACAAGAAAAGCTGTTAAATATGCACAGTGAGAATTGAAGAGCAGTTGCCAACTAGTGAGTTTTTGCTATAGCAAGCCTTCTTCAAACATATTCTAACATACTACAGTTCCTTTTTAAAATAGGCCAACTTCCATTTCAAAAGGGATCTCAAAAATTTTAGAATCATTATGCAATTGTTTGAAAACTACTTTGGTTTCTGGAGGCAGAAAAAAATGACATTCTATAAGAAATCAAAGTGGTGAGTAGTCGTTCTGAAAGATTTTGGCTTGTTTCTTGGATAAGTGGACAAAATGAGTACACTTTCTAAGCAAGATTTCCTAAAATCCCATTGGCCAAAATCTCACTTCCTGAAAACTGTGACTAAAGTAATCTGTTAAAAAGTTTCACTGAAAAAAAAACAAACAAACAAGCCAAATACAAAAAATAAAACAAATCCACTAGTTTACATCAGCTCAGGACCTGACCCCACATTCTTTCTGTCACTGATTAACAGAAAATAAAGGGCTACTATATCTTTGTAAAACCAAAAGTCTTATTTCTACAGAAACCCTACAAATGCTTAAACCTGTAAAATCTTCCTAGGGCTAAATCATTATTAATAGCAAATTCCAACTGAGAAATAGCTGCATTTAGAATACAACTCAAGTCATGCTGAGTGGTAAAATTGTGTTATTACCCCCTTCTTTTTCCTCAGATAAAGAAATGAAGTGATATCAGCTCACACAAGGGAAAAAAAAAAAAAAAGAAATTCAGCGACCTAAGAAGAGGTTAGCAAGCATCCCCTAAAAAACCCTCTAAGATCCGTACTGAAGTACCACAAAAGACTGAGTTACATGCTTGTGAAGTTTAACAAATCCTCTCAAACCAGAAGTGAAATAAGTTCCTTTAAGGAATTAAGAGCCCTGTGCATTTTGGACTTCTCTACAGAACTGGAATGATGTTACTTTTGACATGGGAGCTGATTCCAAGCAGTTTGGAATCACATGATGCAGTTGCCCCATACTGCCACATAATTCTCCAGCTCTGTTAAGATACTCTTAGAAGATCCAGCCTCCGCAAAGGCTACTGCAATTGCTGACATAATCTCATTTTTCAGGTGGTAGTAAAATAAGTTACACCTCTCGTATCTGTCACACACAAAAAAAAAAAAAAAAAATCATCGACACAGAAATTCTTTATCACTGCCAGTTTTGTGGCATATCAGTTTCATGAGCACTGTGACAGAACTTCAAAATGGCCCTAGAGAGGCTCTCAGGCATCAGTCTTCTTTGACTGAACCAGGCTTATCTCTAGAGATGGAGATGGTTAACTTATTCCTTAGAAGAAATCAATTCAGTAAATCTAGTCCTGTGTCTTCCTTCAATCTGCCTCCCACCACTGAGCCCTAAATTACCATCACGTTTACAGTGCATAGATCTAAGGTCAACTTAATTTGTTTGATTGGGGGTTTTGCCATCATGGAAACACAAGCATATTATACATTTAAAATCTCTGAAACAGCTGCTATGTGAAACTTCATGTATAGATGGCAGAAGATAAGTAGCTAAAACTGTGCCTGATATGAACTTTACTTCCAGAACCACATCAATGTTCTCCCTACCTCCTACTTGCCGGCTCAGATATAATACAAGCAAAGCTATTATAGTTTCTACTGAGCTGGTATGTGAGATACCCAGTCACCTGTGCACATGACTGGACTGATTTATAGTTTCATATATAGTTTTCCATATTGCTGAATCTGACATGTTATGGTACCCAAATGATTGACCCAGATTTACAAAATCTTGATGTAATAGATTATATCACTGCTGAAATGAATGCAAGAGTGAATCATCCTCATGTAGCATTGTATAAAAACCTCTGCTGAGCAAGTGGTTACATCATACACCCTGTAGCTTCTATTAATTCCCACATTTGTAAGTATCTGTTTTACCTTCTGGTCCAGCCTTGCTGCCAAACCCCAGCAGCTGTATTCCTACATCTTCATAGTTGTCTTTGGTGTTTTGACAGTCCTGGTGAGCCTATTGTCACAGACAAGGAAGTTACAAGCCCAGTGGGAACTGGCAGCTACTTTATTTCTCTGAATCAATCTGTGGCTGTTAAAACCAACATGTATTGTAAGGAGGAACCTAAACAGCCACCTTTTACAATCAAGTGTATTAAACTATAAGCAATGAAAACTGAGTTTAATGTTTCCAGCTGTGAACTGCTCCAGCTAAAGGCTTGACACATGATCTCCTGCATTTCTTTCTGTTACAGGGGTAGTAACCTCAGATGATGAGAAGGGAAGAATTATCAACTAAAGATTATCAATCTAGTCTGATGTAAGACCAGAGCTCAAAACTCAAAGCCTTACTTTACTTCATGGCTAAAGAAGGGATGCTTTTGTAGACAAGGTTACAAGTCATATTTCTGTAACTAGGTACAGAATGTGTGTCTCAGGTTTCTAAAAATCACATGTTATATGCTACATAAACTTGGGAAGACCCACTTAACAAATATGGTTTTTTGCTTAAGGATCTCAAAGTGATTTAAAGAATAATTGCATGTCTCCAGTTTAGGATGTGCATTCTTGAGCATACATAACCCCATCAAAGTTATTTGGCATGAGAAAACTAAATAGAAATACAGATTTGGCATTTGTGTCCATTGTTTGTTTGGGAAAAGAAAAAAAAAAAAAAGAAAAGGAAGGTTTGGGATTCTTTTTGCAGTAAATCAAATAACTCTTGCTTAAAACTACTGAGAAAGGGAGGTGCAGGTTTTCCAGTCTTTCCTTGGTGGAACACAACAGTTTTCTCAATCTTTCATTTTGGACAGGAAATAAAACCAATAAATATTCTTCTATGTCTTGTATTTTTTATCATTTTGCTTTAATTCCAAAATAAAGTCCTCTGTATGTCACATTTGCATGTTTACTCTATGTACACACTGGTCTCTTAATGAGAGGTTTTATTTGATAAATTGTCAAAGAAGAATCATGGCTATGACTGAAACAGCATGATTAAAGGAATGAAGCTATAATGGTGACTAAGGCCCTAAATTAGTCCTAGTTTGACTCTGATAAGGTAATAATCTTTTTAATGCATCCTCAGAAAGATACAAAAAAAAAGGACAATACACAGACGTTAACAAGCAAAACTAACAAAAGCACTAAGTGTTAATCAACCTGTAATTTTATCTAAGCACAGCAGGCTTAAGATTTTAATGCAAATTAACTGTTAACAGGACGTTAATGACCCAATTGTATATGCTAATGTAAAGCCCATGAATATTTGTACTAAGAAACACTTGGGCTATCAGTGATGACTTTCTATCACTGTTTCTTTTTAAAAATTTGCATGGAAAGGTTGGTTTGGTGTTTTATTTTCTACTGATTGAAGCCTATGATTTGGTTTTGGGTTTGTTTTTTTTTTTTTTTTTTTACGAAAGCTGGAGTTTTCTGTTAGATGATTGCAGTGGTAAGTAGGACAACAGCAAATAGCAAATAGCAAGACCTGAAGTGAAAAGAAATAGTGCTTGTAGCTCTGAATTGGGTCACCTGAAGATAAGAGATATGTAAATGAAAAGAATTTGGTATTTAGGGATAAGTGTGAGGGGGAATTCAAATGCTGAGGGTTCTAGACTAAGGTGATGAAAAGGAGACAAGAAGAAAGTGTGTAAAGGCTATTCAAATGTGAGAGAAAACATTACCAAAAGTCCGCTCAGTCCTGCCACAACATTCTCTGCCTGTTGTACTTCACCTGCTGTGATTATGTCAGCTTTCATAAATACTTGCTCTTGTCCTTGTGACACACCACAATAATGGCACAGTTACAACCTCACAGAGGATCATAGCAAATATTAAAATGTATTCCTTGAAATACTTGAATATTGTCAATATGTGCCAATATGTGCAACTACCTAGCCCAACACTCTGCATTAATCTGGACTCAAGTTCATCACAAGGAGTAAGAATTCAAATTATGAGGTTATGAGCTTAAGCTGCAGGTGAAGAGCATGTGTCTGTAACAATTTGTATTCAGATGGAAAAAGTAGTAGTTCTTATGGTTTAAAATATCTACCTTGAAGAGACTATTGTTGGGCTGTTTGGGGGTTTGGGTTTTTCTTGCCTTTATTGCACTAAAACTGAATACACTTTTATACACTAGTTTTATATCAGAAGAAAATCAAACTGAAATATCTGGATCAAACCCTTATATTAACTTTATGACCATATAGTTTCAATCCTTTTCTTAGAGCCCTGTATCTCAGATAAAGACTCACTCAATATCTTTGAAACTGCAGAAAGATATTTCTGTAAGAGACACCTAATATCATGCATCCAGATAAGGCTTTTTCTGAGGAATTAAATCAGACTTCTAATAATAAAATAGCACTTTTTGTCTGGTACGGTCACATTTATGGGCTAATATAGGGCTTTAAATCTGTCTATCAGACAAAAAACTGCAAGTAGCAACTAAGAGATGTGACTGAATTTGGTTGATATGGGGTCATGTAATTCAATGATCACGTGAGTATACGACTCAGTAAGTTATGCAAGGTCAAGAGCAATACAATGGTATAATGAGAAACTGAACAGAGAACAGGTATGTCTGAGACATTGTTTTGCCAATTAACTGCACATTACTTGTTAAACAAACTGGCTATTGTGGCTAAAGAGCTACATCCTTTTAAGCAATTCGCATAAGCCTAAAATACCATTAAATGCTATGTTTTATTCTCCTTCTACTATTACAGCTCTGAAATAATTTCCTGGGTTGTTTTTTTTTTTTCTTTATATATCCTTCAAGATCCCTTTGATTTCCTCATGGAATTAATGGAGAAGTATACACCCCTATTCTGCAATGAAATCAACATCTTTCAAATATAACATTGGCTAATTTACAGGTCTCTCATTTTTAGGATGTGCCATAGCCCCTAGTAATCATCTGAAAGAAAAAAAAAGAGAAGGAAATAAAAATACTTGTTACTGAAGTTATGTACAACCTACAGCATTTCTTTTTTTCTTATCAGCTTTGTATATTGTATCTCATTCTACAGAAGAGTGAGCTCAGACAAAGATGCAGTTATCCATCAACTGTGACTGCAGAACAAGATAACGTTCAGTTGATTATACTATTAACCAGAACTTCCTGGAAAAAAAACACCAAACAATTA